>NC_134353.1:257312764-257634222 GCF_048569485.1 Anomaloglossus baeobatrachus | reverse complement strand
AAGGAATCCCACACACCTCCTTACTATGCTGGCAGCAGAGCTCAACAGCATGAGGCGGTCGACTCTTTTCTTTGAAATGTCTGTGAATTGTGAGTCACACTGCTGAGGAGTTGTGGACGGTAAGCTTTGGAGAGTGAGACCGAGTTTCATCAATGGTTGTCTCCACTCAACCAGCAGCCAGGGAAGGCCGGGTGCGACAATGATGCAAACCTGGGAGCGGCCCTTCACCATGATAATGTGACACATGTGCCTTGTGTGGCTCACGTGTTGAGCCTGGTTGTCCAGCAATTTTTAAAGCACTATCCTGGCCTACATGGCCTCCTGCAGAGAGCACGGTGTAACGCCTTCTTTGATCCACACACTCAGATGGGCTGTAAAGGATAGGCTAGAGGGAAGCCACTCACCAAGCAGGACCCCCAGAACCCTGAAACCCTTTAACCTCTATACAGGGATTTGGCATTACACAGGGCCCAAGGTGATCAATACCTGTGGAAGGCTGCAGTTCCAGAGAATAGTAGTCAGGCAGGGTCAAAACATTAATTTAGGAAGAGGAACAGAATGGGATGGCCAGGACTTAATCAGAAAACAAGCAGAGGTGAAATGCGGATCAGCCAACAAGGTACTTAAACAGCAGGCAGGAAAAGTAGTCAGGAAACAAGCACACAAAATCACAAAACAGAATTGGGGGTAACAGTAACCAGAGGTTCATAGCTATGTCTGGCAGTGGTCAGCAGACAGGATGGGCCTAAAAAGGGTGTGGTGTCTTCCCATTGGTTGTAGCTGAATGATGGTACTTCATCTGTGAGACACCCACCACCTACATTCAGCCAGTGGTTCTGCATCTGTCAACGTAACGCAGCCCAGTGGCTGAGCATAACCTGCGTCCACCTGCGCCGCTGGCATCGATTCCTCTCCCATCATCAGCACTATGCACGAAAGGAACACGTCACCTGGCGACCAGAGTACAAATTGATGGAGCGGACTCCGGTGGTGACTTAACAGCCGTATGCGGCAACGATGCAAACTGGCTGCGGGCCTTCGTCAGGCCAATGTGACACACGTGCCTTGTATGGCTCATGTGTTGAATCTGATTCTCCAGCAACTTTTAAAACACCATCCCGGCCTACATGGCCTTGTGCAGCGGGCACGCTCGCTATGTGCTCCATCATTCGCACCCAGCAGCTCAACAACTTTCATCGCTCCAGAAGTCTTTTAGTCTGGCGATTAAATGCATGATATGCGATGTGCCGACAGGCAGGAATTTGAATCTGCACATGTTGCAGCGTCTGTGGCAGCACCGCCGAGCCCTGCTGAAATACGTTATGACGTATACCCTGGGCTAACTTGATCCAGAGGTGGTGCAGATCACGCTGCTGGAGTGGTGTCAGATCAAGGACCTATGCACGCTTCTACACAGTTTACAAATGTCGACGAAGATGTTTAGCACTGGCGATGCCATTCTCAGCGTGACAATTCTGGTCATCTATATGATGGAGCACACTGTAAGCATTATTCGGAGTCAGGTATTGAGACAAGAGGAAGGGGAGGAAGTACAGGAGGAGTCATATGCAGAAGGGATAACAAGATCTCCAAGGTCCAGACGGTCAGCGGCACCTAGGCGGCAGTCATGGGACGGTGGGGGAGAGGGATTAACAAGGGTGTATAGTATCAGCAAAACTGTTGAGGAAGGTGCAGGAGCCCAGGAAGAAATGGAGGATGAACTGGCGATGGGCATGGAAGACTGAGCAGATGAGTGAGAGCTTGCTCACATTTCGGTTGTGCGAGGTTGGGGGGAGAGGCAGAGGAAGGAAGCACGATTCTCACCTCTCCACCACCAACACACCAAGGACTTGCTCCTCCTGGATGCACAAGACACATGAGCGCCTTCTTGCTGCACTGCCTACAACATGACCCTCGGATTGTACGAATTCGAAGTAATGCTGACTACTGGGTTGCCACACTGTTAGATCCCCGGTACAAGACAAAATTTGGCGTAATAATTCCTGCCATCGAAAGGGACACACGTATTCAGGAGTATCAGCAGAAGGTGGTACGCAATCTTAGATCTGCTTTTCCACTAAACACCAGTGCTGCACAGAGTGAATCTCAAAGCTTTGTCATGGATAGGAGGAAATGGTCTTTTACTTGTCCACATCTGAGGGACCAAGGGCTGGCTGCTGTGCTGAGATGGCGTTGAGTACGGTGTCCCTGCAGAGTTGCACTTTTGGTCATATACCAAATGAGTTGAAAAAGGACAGATGCTGGTGGAAAGGGGAACAGGTGTGTTGGAAAGGGGAAAAAAGTTTGTGTCCGTGGTTTGGTGGTTAAGCAACAGTAACATTTGCTGAAGAAACAGCATCTGTTATGGTGGGACTGGCAGATTTGGAGAAGGTGGTATATACTATGTTACCGCTATATAAAAAAATTAAGAAGAAAAGAAAAAGAAAGGTACATATCCCCATCGCCAGTCGGTGTCCACCGTGCTCCCATATGGAAAAGGAGAGGTTGGCAACTGGAAGGTTAGGTGGAGGATACAGAGCTGGGTGGCTCTGAAACTAATAGTAGCCTGAACCGAGTTAGACGACACTCGGATCTGGAGACTGGGAGCCCTTTAAGCGTCACTGGGTCCACACACCCACCCAGCCCAGGAACTCCCTGTTAACAACACAGGGGTCATTGGGTACGCTGTCCGTGTGCGTAGGGGCCACACCTGTGGACAGCAGGCGCATCAGCAGCAGCAGGCCTGTTAATGCCACTGGGTTGAACTAGCAGGACTGGTAGGACAGAAGCTGGTCTTAACCATACTGTGTTACCAACTGTGGTGGCGGCCTGCATCGACGCCATATCCCTGCCTACCTCTGGCCTAAAGCAGCAATGGGTTCAACACATGGAGGTGTGCTCTTTCGGAGCATAATAGAAGACTGCGCATTTCTTTCTTGGCTCCAGCCCCTTTTATAAGCTGGGTCCGCCCCAAACGAGGGTGGACCACAATGCACCTCCTGGAGACAAAAGCAGAGTGACACGTCATGAGTGGCATAACTAGCGTCCTATTTGGAACCGCCACTTCAATGATGACCTCATGGCTGCCACGACCCAAACACCTCACCAGTCATCGTCTGACCAACAATAATGAGGTGACAAGTCATAGGGGCCTCTGCAAGCCAGTTGGGAGTGGCCTAGCCACATCGTCAGGACACCTGATGCCCTGTGGTCTATATGGGGCCCCCACATCAGGGGCAGGGCCAAAGAGTTCATTACTGGACCTAGCCTCTGATGCAGTAAGTGCCTGAGCATGCTCAGTAGCATGAAATACAGACTCCGTAAAAAGACTATCCACTTCAGCATGCTGTCTAGGCACAACACAGGACTCAGACCCAGCACGGAGTGCAAGTACCTGTGCAAAGAGGCTTTTCGCACTGTGTGGGAGCATGCGCTGTATCCCGAAATGAAGACTTAGCCTCAGGAATGGCACAGTAAGGCTGAGCATACTCAGTAGGCAAAACACTAGAGTTAGGCTGCAGCTGGGGTAAATCGGCACACGCATGCGCACTAGCCGCCTCTCCACACTTAAACGTGGAGGAGAAAGCAGCCAGCTTGATAACCCAAAGCAGAGCCCTAAATGGCAGCTGACGTCTGGGCGCAACTGGAACCGCAGGAGGTTGCTTGCGTTTACGGTGGCACTGATTCGTAACAACAAATAACTGCCAAAATAACTGGTGTACTTCTTCCCGTGGATAATCTGATATGATCCTTTTTTCACGGACATGACCATCGCTAACAAATGTAGATGAGGCACCAAAACAGCAGCTGCTTCAATGGATCTCAAGTGCTCCATAAAGTGGCCTCTACTCCACCTCAAGTTCAATATCACAAATACTCCATTCCACTGTGGTGTCAACCCAATCGCACTTGCTTCCTAACAGCTCTCAAGTTTCCACCAGCCCTGCTGAGTATGGGGTAACAGAGATGGTTGAGTCTGCAGAGTTGTTCAGTCACACTATAGCCTGGGAATCAGAGGTCTGCTCGAAAGCTGCAGTGAGTACAGACAAAGAAGTGCTGTACATGAGAAGGGGGTTACATACAGAATACATATACAAGTAACAATAGACAGACTGGTACAGAGGGAAGAGGGCCCAGCCCTTGCAGGATTACATTGTAAAGTATTTTGGGGAGGAGACAGTGTAGGTTGGGCGGCAGCTACGCATGGTGGTGGTGTCATTGAAGGTTATAGTCATTTCTGAACAGATGATTTTTCATGTTCCGTTTGAAGCTTGCGTGTGTAGCAGATAATCTGACGTGTTGAGGCAGCGAGTTCCAGGAGACAGGGGAAATGATCTGCACAGATGGCCAGAAGTTTTGTGAGTCGGATCCAGGCCCCAATGAAGAAGGTGCTGAGCATAATGTACACCATCATTTGCAAACCGTACATTATCCTGGTGGAGACAATCGGGAACATGATGAGGAGACTCAGATATCTGATTGTAACGACAACTTTGCTATTCGGTCAGGGCAGGAAGAGGTTGTCACAGAGGACTTAGGACGAGGGGAATGAAAACACACAGGGTGATAATGAGGTTGGAGACCCCACTTACTGTCAAACCAAAGTCAACCAGTCGATGACGTCAGCAGAAGAGGTGGAGGAGGATGCTACTGACGATGAGTTTACGTTGTGTCTTCCTAGACAGAGACAAAATACTGGAAGCATGTCAACAACTGAATCCTCGGCCACAACTCTGCCTCTGAGCATAAGTCAAATTGGCTATGCAGGTCGCATGGGCTGTAAGCCTTGCCTAGCCTGGGACTTTTTGGACGTCGCAAAGGATCACCCAAGTTATGTAATTTGTAAGATTTGTCAACAATCTCTAAGTAGAAGGCAAAAACTCACAATTTTGAGTACTTCCACCATGAAGTGTCACATGGATATGAATTGATAGTGTGAGGGTGTATTGCTCAACTTTAGCCACTGTCAATGTAACATGCTTATTTGCCGTTCATTGCAAGCATTGTTGCAGACTACACACAAGGGGCTGCTGTTTTTTTGGATCTGCCTTTGTCTGTTTGGTTACTATAGCAATAGCAAATTGGTCTTCGGGTGTGGACTTGGAGATGCTGTCTATGAACAGAAGGAAAAGCTAAAGGTGTGTGTTACAGCAAGGAGCCACCGCGGAAACACTTCGTTCAATTGTGAGGGGAGTCGTGTTGGAGTTTGGTGACGAGCACCGTAACGCCAGTGAGCAGCATCCTGTGCCACAGACCAACATTCTTCCGGTGCTGTTTATACTGTTTATCCGTGAGAGGAGCGTAAACTCTGTATTTATGGCAACTGGACATCACAGTACCCGGGTACGGTAAGCTGTGCCCAGACAGTAATGCGTGCACGCAACACTTTGTTTTATTAGCAAAACACATATCTGTTTTCGGTAGGCCGACTATATAGACAATAAGACTTGCTGTCTCTGCACTGTCAAATTGTCACGTACAGTTTAAATCATAGAGGGATAGCGACACATGTTTGCATGGACTGTTGCTTTTCAAGATTTCCATGACTGTGTTGCAGAGCTGTGTGGTTTGCATTCACACTGTTATCATCTGCCTTATCTGTGAGGCTTCAGCTAGCAAGGGTATTCAGGGGGGGGAATTTGTTTTGTCTATGTTTAGGTAGATAACTTGGAAGCTCTTGTGATGCGCCACTGGTAAGTCGTGTTCGCACACACACACACACGCACAAACACACAATTACTGCTGCTACGCAGAGGGATTAGCAGGTAGTAGGCAACTGAATAGATTGTTCTATTATTTCAACTTTATGCATGGTTCTTATTGTTTGTTTTGGAAAGTTAAACAATCATTTATCAACCCAACTGCCTAGAGTCCTTTTCCTGTTGCGTCGTTTTGCTGCATACTGGGGAGCCCACCCTGTACACGACTTAAAATGAAGCATAAGTCGCAATGGGAATTTCACTGTGCTACAATGTGGCCTAGCAGGGCTGTGCAACCACCGCCTGCCCCATCAAGTGCATCTGCGTGCTCTTCATCCTCTGTGACTGTGGGGACAGCAGTCACACATGCTTTTTCACGCTGAACTTCCACTCCTTTACCCGTAAGCGGGAGTGTGATTGGCAGGTCGTCACTTGTTTTGGAAGTGGAAACAGATGGTATTGTTGAGCTGTCAGACATCGAGAGAACCACCATTGGATGAAGGCAACATTATATCCACGCCTGCACCTTCGTCACAGATTGGCTGGACTACCTGCAGTTAATAATTGCGTTCCAGAAATGGAAAGGAGTGTAGAATGCACATGTGTTGTACCTTGCTTGGCAGCAAAGGAACACTAACTTAGTATTCTAGACAATTTTAGGATGGCAGAAAAAGTGTCAGCTGTTTGGGCAAATTAAATAGTGTGGCAAAAGTGGGCAGGTGGGTACAGTGGCCGTGTTCTGTGGGTACCAAGACAGTAAAGGAAGCCTCACTTTCTATCCCTCCTAATGATGAAATGCAGCAAGGAATTCCCTGAGTTTGCTATTAAAATAGCGTAGCAAAATGTGCATGAGGGTAGAATGCAGAGGTGCTGGAACTTGCTTGGCACCAGTGGGACACTAATGGAGTATAGGAGACACTTTGTGAATGCCACTAACCTTCAGCACTGTTTGCTATTAAAATAGCGTAGCAAAATGTGCATGAGGGCAGAATGCAGAGGTGCTGGAACTTGCTTGGCACCAGTGGGACATTAAATTAGTATAGCAGACACTTTGTGGATGCCACTAATTTTCAGCACTTTTTGCTATAAAAATAGCATAGCAAAATGTGCATGAGGGTAGAATGCAGAGGTGGTGGGACTTGCTTGGCACAAGTGGGACACTAAATTAGTATAGCAGACACTTTGTGGATGCCACTAATTTTCAGCACTGTTTGCTACAAAAATAGCATAGCAAAATGTGCATGAGGGTAGAATGCAGAGGTGGTGGGACTTGCTTGGCACCAGTGGGACACTAAATTAGTATAGCAGACACTTTGTGGATGCCACTAATTTTCAGCACTGTTTGCTATAAAAATAGCGTAGCAAACATGGGCAGGAGGGTAGAATGCAGAGGTGCTGGAAATTGCTTGGCACCAGTGGGACAACAATGGAGTATAGCAGCCACTTTTTGGATGCCACTAAGTTTCAGCACTGTTTGCTATAAAAATAGCGTGGCAAAAGTGGTCAGGTGGGTACAGTGGCCGGGTTCTCTGGGTCAGTGGAAAGGAAAGGAAGCCTCACTTTCTATCCCTCCTAATGGTGAAATGCAGCAAGGAATTCCCTGAGCTTAGGTACACAGACGCTATCTAAAGCTGTATACAGAGTTTCCACTGACCTGCCTGTCACCTATGGCTCTGATCCCCAGGAAATCAGCCCTGAAAAGGGCTGAAATAAACTTCTGTCCCTAATCTGTACAGCGCTGTGTGTGTAGCGTACACAGCAGGAGCGGCGACAGGAGCTGCGTGAGCGGTGACTGTCACCTACACACAGAAGGCAGATAATGGCGCCGTGAGGGAAAATGGTCGTATTTATAATGCAAGGACATGTGACGTTCACAGCCTATGACACATGCCCTTGCTTGTCTGGCAAAAAGTCCACTCAGCTGTGTGTGTGTGTCTGGGATTGGCTGACATACTGGCCCGCCCCACTGCATGCGTGCTTAGGGAGAAAAAAAAAATGGCGATCGCCATTATCCCAGCAGCACTGATCTAAACGTGCCCCCCCGCACACTATACGCTGAAATTTGAAAATAGTGGGAATCACAGAGTGACTCACACTATTACAGTGAAAAGCCAGATAGTAACTAGCTAGGCTTTTTGCTGATCGAACCGTTCTCGAACGGAACTCGAGCTGTCGAACTTTTAGCAAAAAGCTCGCGTTCGAGTTCGATCTCGAGCACCCCCCAAAATCACTCGAACATGAAATTGGCGAACCTTGAACCTCGAACATCGCTCAACTCTACTTATAACGTTATGATTTAATAAATTATATTTGTTTTCATTTTTTTTCCCTTTTTTCATAGTGTTTGTATGTTAAAACTTTATATAGTAGTGTCTTTGTCATCAAAACGCGTCTGACTTTAAGCAATGATAAAGCATGTAAAAAGCGCTAAAACGCGGCCAAAACGCGGTAAATACGCAGGCGTATTTATCGCGTTTTGATGTTCAAAAGCAACTTTGGCAAAAGAAATTTCCAGAGGATGCGTTTAGAACTGCAACTACCTTGACGCAAAGTGCGGACACAGCCTTAAGCCGGGTGTACGCTTCCCAATTTCAGAGGCCACTGCGCATGTCTGGAAGAAGAAAAAAAAGCTTGATCGTCAGCACATCTGTGGATGTCAGGCTTCTTTTTTTTGCTTGACATGTTAATATGTCATACAGTATAAAGGGATTGTTGGGCAGAGTATTTATAAATGAATACACAAATACTGTTGGTTTGGAGGGCATGGGGGACATGTCAGGATCTTATTAAATAAAAAAATATATATGCAAGCTTGGTATCATCGTAATCATACAGACCTGGAGTCTCATATTTCCAAATCAGTTTTGCTGCAGATTCAACACCGAGAAACCAAACCCAAAAAAACAATTGTGGAATTGCGTTTTTTTCGCAATTTCATTTAACTTCCAATTTTTTTGCCAGTAAACCATAAAATAGATGTTGTCATTCAAATTGCAACTAGTCCCACACAAAAAAAATCCCACAAATGGCTTTGTCAGCGGGAAAATAAAAAAAAGTTTCTGCTCATATAAAAAGGAGAGGTAATATTGAAAGCACAAAAACAGAAGAGATTACTCATAGTCTGAATCACAGCTGCAGCAGCTTGTCATCACACCCTTCCACTATATTTACCCACTACTGGCTTTACTCCATGCCGATGATAGATCTTCTATACTCACCAGTTTGAGGGAGCCTGGCTCTAGAGAAGCTGAGAGCTCGTTTCGGTTGCACCTGTGAAATTTCCTGCTGAAAAGAAACCTAGGAGTTTTATTTGTTATGTTTTTCCCCACCCATTTGTCTTTCTTTTCTTCTGTTGTTTTATTGTAGTAGTGGGACTAGTGTTTTTCTGACTAACTCACTAGTCAAGATAATTTCAGGGTCAGAGAGGGCCTAAACACGTGATGGCACTAGGGACACTAGGGAGCTCAGGGATCAGTCAAGGGTGAGTGTTTGGTGGTGTAACCCTATTTCCATCTCTCTATCACCTGGGTCTTCCTCTACATCTTCCATGGTTTACTCTCTGTGTTGCGCTGCACACCTGGTGTTCCCTTGCCTTTGACTTGACTGTGGGAGGGAGGAATTATCCTTTCCACCAATTTACAGGCTCTGAGGATAGCACATGTGCATTGCCTCAGAAACAAGGTGAGAACCACCAGACAAGGCCCCCCAATCTCACTAGACACCTAGTACACTTCTATCTGGTGTATAACTAGGGTTTCTGTTCACATAGCTGCTCTTGTACTTTAGCAACTGTCTCCTCCCCTCCCAAAATGTGCCTCTCTCTCCAGCCACACATCAGGAGGTGCCTACAATATGTTCCTTTCACCATCTAACATGGTACCAAAACCTTTTTCTTTTAACTAAAAATGGAGGATACCAGAATGTACCGCAGAACTTTGAAACTAAAAGATCTTCTGAAGAAACTGGCACAACTGGAAAGTGCACATCTTCTTTTTAAACAGATGCAAGAAAGAACATTTAATAGCCAAAGGACAGAGCTTAAGGAATACTATTTGGAACACCTACAATACTCATTATTCACAACACCTTTGCTACAGAACCTCGGAGAGACTACGGAATCATCTTATTCATGTTTTCTACAGCACCAAGAAAAAGGTCCAAATGGAAATACAAACCTTAAGGAATACAGTAACTGGAAACACACAGCAGAGCATGCAGAATTTCTATACAACACTGCAGTCATACCTAATAGCCACCAAGAAAAAGAAACTCCACAGACTTCGGCTGAAAGCAGGATTCTTCTCAAGCACCAGCCAAGTTCCTTCAAAACACAGCAGCATGAAGCAAAACTGCCAGAGGAACACAGGTACAGTCAGCTGTGTTATTAATTTGTCATCCCACAAACCCACTAATCTAGAACTCAGTGTGCTTTCCAGAGGTCTCACATTTTGTTCCTACAAAACCTCTAGACAAAACAGAACGTTGTAGTGACATGGAACAATACTGCAGGAGACTGAGACTGAAGGAGTTTTTTGATGTTAAAGAAAACTTGAAGCTTCTAAACAGCCAAACACAAATCAAAACAGAGAACAAGAAAACGTCTGACTGGACACCTCCTCCTGGCTGCAACACCATTTTGGACCAGTATATTGACTCATTTAGATATTCAGTACAGTCCACAATATTGGACAAAAAAGCAAAAGAAACATCTAATATCAGTGTGCAGGAGAGAAGGGAAATTCACAGCCTGAAGAAAAACAAGGAGATCACTATTAAGCCAACAGATAAAGGGGGCGCCAAGTTCTCCTAAATACAACGGACTACATTAAAGAAGCAAACAGACAACTGACGGAAATACAGTACTACACCAGACTGGATGATGACCCAACCCCAAAATATATGAAGGAGTTGAAAAAAGTCATCAGATGTCTGGGTACAGATTCCACAAACCTTCTGGACCTAATACCTGAGAATCCAAGGATGGGAGTTTTCTATATGCTACCCAAGATTCATAATCCAGGTAACCCAGGGAGGCCGATCATCTCAGGGGTGGGAACACTCACTGAAATAATCTCTGGGTGGGTAGAAAATGTCCTTAAGCCACTGGTAAGGAAGACCGCCAGCTATATACAGGACACCACTGACCTTTTAAAAAAAGCTATCTACAATAGGTCCTCTACCCGAGAGTACCATCTTAGCCACCATGGATGTGGAATCCTTATACTCTAACATCCCACATGAAGATGGACTAACCGCCTGCCAAATGTTTCTTGAAGCTAATGGGATCTCTTCTGAGTCTGTATTAAGACTCACCAGATTCATCCTCACATACTTTTTCTCTTTTGGCGAGGAGCTATATCTACAACGCACAGGAACTGCTATGGGAAGCAAAATGGCACCACAGTATGCCAACCTTTTCATGGCTAAACTGGAAAATGACTTTTTAGCATTCTACAACCTCAAACCATTGGCCTATTTCCATTTCATCGATGACATCTTAATAATCTGGATCGAATCTGAGCAAGAGCTTCTAAAATTTCATGAAAAATTCAATGCATTTCATCCAACCATAAACTTGACATTGGACCACTCAAAAACAGAAATCAACTTCTTGGATACCACCATAAAAATTTAAAATGGCTCAATCGAGATATCAGTGTATCAGAAGCCTATTGACCGTCCCACATACCTCAGATGGGACAGTTTCCATCCCAAACACATTAAAAAGTCCATTGTCTACAGCCAGGCCCTCAGATATAATTGTATCTGTTCCAGGCCAGCAGACAGGGATGAACACTTAACCCATCTTAAAAAAACATTTTTAAACCAAGGCTACCACCCCACCTCCATTGAAGATCAGATCATTAGAGCCACAAGGACCCCTAGAAGTGAACTGCTTCATTACAAACAAAAAGAGGAAAATAGTCGAGTACCTCTGGTGGTGACCTACAACCCACAGCTTGAGGTACTGAGAAGTACGGCCAAGAAACTTCACCACATTCTACACAAGGATGACCGGTTAAAAACAATATTCAAAGATCCTCCATTGCTGTGCTACAGGCAACCTCCTAATTTAAGCAGCATCATGATCCGAAGTTCTATGCCGTCAGACACACCAAGAGAAACTTATCCTTGCAATTTAAAGAGCTGCAAAACCTGCACTCATGTAGAGACCAAAGACGGGATACAGATCCCTAACACACAGAAGGACTATAAGATTCCTGGGACATTCACATGTTCCTCTTCCAACGTGGTGTACTTAATCCTGTGCACTATATGTCCTATTGGGGGCCTCTATGTTGGCGAAACAGGACAGAGACTGAGAGGAAGGATGAGATCTCACCGGCACACAATTACAGACAAAAAAATCCATTTACCTGTGGCCAAACATTTCTGTGCTCCAGGACACAACATAAACCACATGAAAGTTGTCATATTAAAAGGTAACTTCAGATCACAGAGCCATCGTAGGGTCTTGGAATACAAATTCATCACAATGTTTAACTCTGTGGACACAGGACTCAAACCTCTCAGAAGGATTTATGACTCATTACAAAATCTGAGAGGTCAGCTCCAGAGACTATGAGGGCACCAGGCCTCTGATCCTACATGGATATTGGGAAAATAAAACTCACACCACATCAAAGCTAATTAAGGATTCACTTTCCAAGCTCAGTGTTTGTTTATTTAAATGTCCTTTTACTATACATCGCTCTGCCCTGTTTTGTGTGTATATATTTGTGTTTCTTCAGATATTTTGTCATACCATGCTTGAGGAAGAGACCTGAGATGTCTCGAAAGCTTGCTTTTTAACATCATATTTTATTTTTATTTTAGTTAGCCATTAAAAGGTATCACAACTACAAAATTTTATTTTTGTTTCTCTCACTGAGAGCAATCAATCATTTTTCAACTGGCTAACACTGTACCAAAACCTTTTTCTTTTAACTTTCACCATCTAGGCACTTCCACCAACCCATTTCCCACCAAGTGACCCCCTGACTCACCAATCTACGGTCCTGGCCTTAAATGGTTCTTCTGAAAATATTTGAATTGCTTAATTTACATTTACTCTTGGTGGAGCCTCCTAATCCACCACACGCCGGCCTTCAAAGACCCTTTTCAGTAACCACTGGAGTAAGGAGACACCAAAGACTGAGGGCTGGCATGCAGTGGATCAGAAGGTAACAAAAAGGATCAGTGAGGGCTGTCATATAATGGGTCAGAAAGAAAACAAAGGGTCAGCATTCCTGACTGACCAACTGCTGGATTTCATGGACCAACTTTGGTGCCTCTTAACCATCCCTATGAATATCTCAGTGTGCCTTAGTAGTGTCTTGTCACCATCCATGTGCCTCTTTGGTGGTGCTACCTCACTACAAATGCATTGTGATCGTAGAGTGGCCACCCTGAGAAGTCTATTATTCATCGTGTATCCTACGACCTTTTGTGAGGATTTTTAAAAGCTTTAGAAATTTGAACTAAAGAGAATAATTGTCTTATCTTAGCAAAATAAGAATTGCCATTGTGCCTCCTGTATCTCCTCAGCACTTTCCTTAAGGGCTCCACTCCGAGTGATGTATACACCACAATTTAGCAACATTGTTATGTCACGTGAGCGCTGTAGTGTAACAGCATCTGATTATAGACTGCAGCACATGGAGCAAGGTCATCCAGGAGGTAGGTTTCCATTTTTCCTAGACACATTAGAGACACTGAAAGGGGTTGTGCAGGAGTGGAAAACCTTTTTGACTATATGGAATGATACCTTGACTACTTCAATCATCCCTTAGCCTCGGTGGTTACTTGCACATATTTGCCGGTGGCTCCTGAATCCAAAAATTGGGTGCAGCAGACAGTTGAGGTGACAGATGAACTGGAGGTCGTCCTTTAAATTTGAACTGGTCTGCTTTAGTACTAATTTTCAAAAATTGTAAAAAAAACTCTTTAATATAATAGGAAGCAATGAAACTATCAGTGAAGGTATAAGAAGGGTAAGAGGGCTAAAATTCCTTTAGTTACATTTACTTGTATTTTGTGGTTGAGGAACGTGTGCGTGAAATGGCTCTGGAAACAAAATGGGCGTGGTATCCAAATGGGGCGTGGTTTTAAAATGGACAATGTTTCCAAACATAAACAGGGAACCTATTGCTAAACATTTTAATTTGGCAACAACTCAATGTATTTGATATCGAACAAAAGTAATATTCCTATGAATGATTATCTATTAAAATGATTGACAAGTTATACCATATTTATAGGTAGTAATTATAGGTACAATAATACATGTTTTTGTCAGCATTCAATCAATGCTCAATATTTTGAAATATTTACGTTTGTGAACTATTGAACTAAACAAATAGGCATTAGCATCTTCACGAGGATTTTGTGGAAAAGTGTTATTAGAGATGAGCGGATCATGCAAAACTCAAATTCACCTGGTTCACATGTTTTTTCCCCAGGAAATTCGATTCCCTTATAAGTAATAAGGGACAGCAAATATACTGTAGCTTATTATTTATAATCTGCAGGTCACAAATAAGCAACGTGTGTGTAACACTTCAGGATTCTCATTGACTTTCCTGGCATCAGGATTCCCTTCAGGTTTTGTGACAAATCTGCACCAAAACCACATTAAAAAAATGCAATAAAAACACAACGTGTGCACACAGGCTTAAAGGGAACCTCTCAGCAGATTTTGGCTTTTAAAACCAATACTAGCACTTTAAGCAGCGCCTGAGCTACATTCTATAAAGGTGCATCTTGTGCCCTGACTCCCTCTGCAGACCCATCAAATAACTTTATAATATCTTCTGCCATGTATGTAAATTTGTCGGTCTGGTCTGATGGGCGTACTATTTCATGGCTCCTGTCCCTCCTTTCGGCTCTGATTTCAGCCTCCTTTGATGATTGACATGGATGACACTGTTAGGGTGAACTCTTAATCAGAGATCACTTGTTGCCTACTGGCCTAATTGATGTGGATCGAGTGCATGCTTGAAAAATGCGATCGGACACACAATCGGATATTCATCTTTCCTCGACAAAAGTTGTACCAGACTATGCTTTATTTCAACTGAAGCGTGCTCTGATATAACCTTTGAAAGTTCATGTCTGGATGTATTCATTGGTCAGTGGGTTGAACAATGTGTTAGTCCATGAGCTGATTGGTGGGCATCATCATAGGCGGGTCTATGACGTCATTGGATGATCCATGGTGATGGTGATGGGAGGGACGTCATCTGGTGGATCCATGCTGATGGTAGGGACTGTGATGTCATCGGGGGCCATTTTGGGTTCCTCTCAAGACTGACTAACTTATGTATAGAGAATTGATTTAATTTAACACACTTCTCACAGTGCTCTATGTCCAGAGGTTAATTTAGTATTTCATCTTATGGCTCTCCTCAACAACACCTCTGGCGCCATCCACATGGCTGGGGATGGCGCCTGCGCAGAGACATTGCAGGCACACTTCGCTCTGCCTTGTTGCAGGCAGAGCCAAAAACATAAGTGTGCTTTTACGAGCTGGCAATTTCTCTGCACAGGTGCAAGATTTTGCCTAGCTATGTGGTTGATGCAGGTGATGTCAACCACATTGCTGGGAAAAATCTTGCTTCTGCGCAGAGAAATCGCCGGTTTGCGCAAGCACACTTATGTTTTTGGCTCTGCCCACCATTGGGCAGAGCAAAATGCGTCTGTGCAAGCTGGGAATCTCTCTGCACAGGCACGAGATTTTGCCTGGCTATTTGGATGGTGCTGTAGGTGTCATCCACATCAATTATCAAAAGAGACCAAGATCAGTTCCGAAAGAAGGGACATGAGCCATGAAATAGGATGCCCATTGGACCAGACCGACGAATTTACATACATGGCAGGAGATATCATAAAGGTATTTGCGGGGTCTGCAGGGGGAGTCAGGGCACAATATGCACTTTTATAGAATGCTGAACAGGTGCTGCTTAAGGTGCTAAGGTGCTAGTCTTGGTTTAGAAACCCAAAGTCTGGTGACAGGTTCCTTTTAAGCATCTCTTTTACGGTTAAGCCTGTGGCTCTACAAGAGAACTTCCTGTTGCTGTTCTATTCCAATAAACCGTGACTTGTTCTATTACCACAGTGTTACACTCTGATTCTCAGCTGCCCTTCATGTGCCACATGGCGTTCTTCCTACCAGCACTCCTTATATACTTCAGAGCATGGAGGCTGCATAGATTACTGTCATATGGGTGCTGTCTATTGCCGTACAGACCACTATGCATGATCCCAAAAAGAATATGGAAAATAATATGTTTATTCACGTCCAAATATTTAGGAATAATTCCACTGTGGTACAATCCCTATAGTTTATTACAAACACCAATACTCTCACACGCAGAACCTTGTGGCTGATTCATACATATTAGGCTGCTTTCACACTACGTCTTTTTAACATGCGTCCTGAACTTTTTTTGCTGCAAAAGCGGATCCTGCTTTTACAGCAAAAAACGCATGCAAACGCATGTGTTACTTTGCAGGATCCTGTCACTGGATGTTTAGGGGCGGGCATTGGAGTCATGTGATCGGGAGTGAGGGGAACTAAACGTGCCAGACTGGGAGCCGGCATCTGACAGCTGCGAGGCTCGTAACCAAGGTAAACATCGGGTATACTTGCTTGGATACCCGATATTTACTTTGGTTACAAGCGTCTGCAGCTGCTAGGAGCCGGGCTCCCTGCACACATTACCAACGTAAACATCGGGTAACTAAGATAAGTGGTTACCCGATATTTACCTTGGTTACGAGTGTCCGCAGCTCTCAGGTGGAGGAGAGGGAGGGGGAGAGACAGAGAGAGAGGGAGGAGAGAGACAGAGAGGTAGGAGAGAGGGATAGATCACACCAGGCTGGCTTCTGTGCATGCTCAGTAGAGCAAGCAGGATCCTGCCTATCAGCACGCCAGCGTTCACATGCGTTTGCGTGCTGTTTAGTCAGGATCCAGCAATTTGCAGAAGTTGGACGCAGCTCAAAAACGCTACAAGTAGCGTTTTTGAAAGATGTTAAAAAACTGCAAGTCGCTGGATCCTCACTATAACGCACGCAAACGCAGGTGAACGCATGTTAATGTGAGTCCATTGCAAATGCATTGAAATGAAAACGCATTTGCAATGGATCCGTTTCTGCGTTAAAAAACGTTCAGGACGCATGTTAAAAAGACGTAGTGTGAAAGCAGCCTTATTACCCTAACATCTGCCCTTAAGTACATGCCCTCCTAATGGAGTAATTATCACACCACTTTTGCTCTCACAGTAATCATCCACTTACTAGCCTCTGATCTTTCTCATCCCTTTGATAGCATTACTCCTTAATAAGTTTTATAATTTTACATTATAATGAGTTTTTCTAAATCTTCCATGTGCATGTTTACCCATCAAATCAGATATGAAAGCCACACTACAGATTTTGTTCTGACTCATAATTGTCGTTGTTTATATTGTAACCGCACATCCATTAATTTCCGATCATTTTCTCTGTCTGAGCAGCAAGGTACAATTGTTCTGAAGCTAAATCCACCTGTTCCATGTAAAGAATCATTTTCCTTTACAAGTGAACACAAAGAAATTCAGGACAACATTAAAAGATGGTTCTAGTTGTAAAACAATGGCCAAACAGAAAAGAGGGGTCAAGATACCAAATAGGTAGTTGGAAAACCTAAAATCCAAGAGCACTTTATAGACTCCAAACTAATAAGATCTAATGTGGACGCCAAATAGCCAATACAAAAACATGAAACGGCAAAGGATCTCATTTAACATACTCATTGGGCCACATATAGCATTACAGTCTAATTTTTGGATATCACTAAATTAATTAGACAGTCTTAAAATATGCCAAATTAATCATTGTGGTTCATGCTGTTTGATCAATCTGATTTATTTTAAGGCTATTTAGTTTACGGGTCCATTTATACCTACCAACCAGCAACACTACTTATTTGCTGATCGGCGGTCATTTAATTGCCTGTTTATACAGACAATGTGAGCAAGGATGGTTGACCTTAGGGAGATCAACATCCACCACTGCGGAGACACCATCACGTGTTTCTCAACGCAGTGATTCTAGAGCAATGCCCCAGAAACGGCTGTCTGTGGATGGATACCATGTTTGGCATAGGTGGTCTCCTTGAGTGGAGACTGCCCTTCCCGTGGTTGTTCCTTCCCGGTGAAAGACCTGGCTAGTTTCCTGCCAGCGTTGAGAAACATGTGATGGTGTCTCCGCAGGCCTTCTTGCTTTGAATATTTCCCAGGGGGCATTGCTCTAGAATCACTGCGTTGAGAAACACGTGATGGTGTCTCCGCAGTGGTGGATGTTGATCTCCCTAAGGTCAACCATCCTTGCTCACATAGTCTTTTACTAGGCAATGTCCCACTAGCCAGATTCCTACTCCACACTGATGAGGGGCAAATACCCCGAAACGGCTGTCTGTGGATGGATACCATGTTTGGCATAGGTGGTCTCCTTGAGTGGAGACTGCCCTTCCCGTGGTTGTTCCTTCCCGGTGAAAGACCTGGCTAGTTTCCTGCCAGCGTTGAGAAACATGTGATGGTGTCTCCGCAGGCCTTCTTGCTTTGTTTATACAGACAGACCGTGTTGCCGATACGTACTGACCAATCTGCAGTATATCATTATGTGCATATTGGCTGCTACTGTTCTCAGCAGCACAAGTTCTTTTTACACAGGACAAGTTTCTGCTGAGAACAAAGATCTTTTGTGGAAACCAAAAGATCATTTCACCCTAGGAACAAGCGTTTTGCTCATTTGTCTGCTGATTGGCAGCCAGTTTAGACTGCACGATTATCGTGACATAAGTGTTCCTAACAACACTTGTTCATGATAAGCATGCAGTGTAAATTAACCTTAAAGAGGTTGCCCACTACTTTAACATGGATGCGCTAGTGTGACGCCCTGGGCAAGCCAGGGGTCACAGGTCATAACACCACCACACCCTACACCCCAGATAGGAACACCAAGGCTAACCAAAAATCCTTGTTGCCTTCCTCCAGGGGCTGATGTCCACACCAGGGGGTGGGCCAGGCGGTTGGCTCCGCCCACCGAGGAGTTCACAGCCCTGGAGGCGGGAAACCCAGGCAGTTTAGCTCAGGCAGAGCTTGAGTGAGGAGCAAGTTAAGCTAGAGAAGTGAAGGAGTGAGCGGTATACGAAGAGCAGTCAGCACCATTGGCAGGGGCCTTTCGGATCCCAGCAAGGCTAGGAGTCGCCGTGAATTTGCCAAATCCGTCAGTGAAGGGGACCTCTGGGTCTCCCAACAACCAAGTCCCGATTGAAGGCAACAGTCCAACCGTTGGAGAGAGACACCGCCACCGCCAGGGCACTAGTTTCTCAGGGCCAGCGCCTGCGGGCAGAGTAGGGCTCCTCCGGCCCATATCCAAGCCGGGGAGCGGGTTACCGGTGGGAACCCATCGCAACCATCATCATCTTAGGTGCAGGAAAAGGGACCGTCACCGTCAACTACTGGGGAAAAGCAAGTGCAGCCATCCGTGGGAACCGTCTTTCCAGCCGTGTGTTTTACCAAGAACTGTGTCACCGTCTCAGGCTGAGTGAGTACCACAGTGGCGTCACGGACAATAAACTATCCCAAAAACCAAACCCCTTTCACTCACGGGCGAGGAGCGCCGCTCGAGTCCCCGGGATTCGGCCCATCGCTCGAGCCACCGAGCAGCAGCAGGCCGCAGCAGCCGCGGCAGCCGGACCCGAGCAGTGGGAGAGCGTGGCGTCCCCTCCTCCGCCCGCGACACTAGGATACTGTCACGTTAATAATGTGCCTTGTGACATGCTTAGGACCATTGTCTTTTTGCCTTTTGTGACTGTTGTTTAAACGTGTTTCTTTTTCTAGGCACTCTAGGGGCTGATGTCAGTTTCTGCTGCCGCTGCAGATTCCTGATTGGAGCTCAGCTGCTCCTGCAGGGGGTGCCGGTTATTCAGATCATTCTGGTGCTTGGCCTGGAGGTGCACAAACTTATTCCTTTTGCTGCTGCTTCAGCTGCTGGTGTCTGGTGATGGGTTGTGTGAAAGTTCCCTGGAGTACTTCCTTTACTCCTTCTGATGCCGATTCCTGTTCACCTCTGCATGTGTTCCCCTGTTTGTTTATGGGTGTCTGTGTATTGTTGGTCCCACTGTATGTTATGTGTTGTTGGAGGGGGTTTTGGGAATCTCCATCCCAGTCTGTCCGCTTGGGTGGTGGGTGTGGCGGAGATATTACCATTCGGGTCAGAACAGGAGATAGGAAGAGGCTGGGGGCTCACATGTTGCTACCATTAAGCGTAATTCTGGGTCAGCCTAGGGCTCCCCTTTAGCTTGAGGGTAAGCGGCAGGGACCCCCATCCAGTCACTCTCCCATCCGATCAGGTCCCGATGTGATAGATAGGTCATCAATGTTGATCAGCTGGGGTCACACACCCAGCACCCCCGCCAATCAGCTGCTTTCAGTCCTGGCAGTGGCAGCAGGCAGAAATACTCAGTTTTGGAGCTGCTCCATCTTCTGATAGCCGCGGTGGCCCGTCACTGCACATCCGCCTCCAATTGATTTGAATGGGAGGTAGATGTGCAGTGCCTGGCCGCAGCCATTATCATATGATGGAACAGCTCCAGAATTGAGCATTTTCGGACACCTGCTGTCACTGATGGCACCGAGAACATCTGATTGGCGGGGGGGGGGGTGCCAGGTGTTGAACCCCAGCCAATCACAAACTGATGACCGATCTTAAGGATCAATGTTAAAGTAGTGGCTAACTTCTTTAAGTAATTTACACCGCTTTTTATTTGCCTTACTTTGTGCCAAAAATATAAATCATAATTCTGGCACTTTTTTTTTACTTACTTGTCAAGCCACGTCATTTCCTAATAAAAGGTTATACCCCTCTGTCAGACATGAAAGTGCCTGAAACTATAATATATACAGCAGAAGTAATAATAGACCGTATTCTGGTGCACATAGCTTGATAAGTCTCCCCCACTGACATAAGTAATAGGTCACAATATAAAAATAGATGTAGGTTTCACTAAGCCACGTGCATGCCAAATTCAGGCACCTGCTGAAAAGAACAAAAGATGATTGATTAAAGTATAATTACATCATAGCAGGAACCATGTATAAAGTGGACCATGTACAAAGAGAAGTAAAGAAATGATTAAGAACAGATCCCAACTTTCTGATCCAGCAGATCCTGTGGCTGGTGAAAAACTGATGGTTTGACTCATATACATGAATACAGGATGAATGCATTGTAATATAACTAAGAGAGTAGAATATGTGAAATGAAGACAAATTCGTAACTTGCCTTAAACCACGTCTTCATTTTCTTTGGTATGATCTAATTAATAACAAGCGATTGCAAATTATTAGCATAGCTGAAGTACTCTTGAATAGGACTGAGCAGAAATTCTTCCAGGTTTATGAAAGACACTGAAATTTTGGTCAAATTCATTCATCAAGCATTAAACAAAAGATAATTAATGGATAGAGCAATATTCTATTTTTCATTAATATGAACTAGGATGAAGGCGAACACTAGTCGCCGAAACGTGTAGTCCGAGATGCTACCTGTGCACATACCGCCACCCTTGTATCTATATTGCCGACATGAACTTAAAATAATTTTTTTATGGAGTTTTGGATAAAAGCTATATTTTATGGAAATTGAATCACCTCTGAATTTTTTCCTTTTTTCTTGATTTTTATTAATAGGGTGAATGTATATTCAAGAAATTTCAAAATGGTAATATGAATGATTGTATAATAGCAAAATCTACAAATGTTAACTAACTTTGTTAATCCTTTTATTTCCATTTTTGTACAGATTGTCAACAATTTTTTCTTGACAATTCACACCAACAGTTAGGCGGGCTTTACACGTTGCGACATCGCTAGCATCGGCTAGCGATGTCCAGCACGATAGTACCCGCCCCCGTCACACATGCGATATCTGGTGATCACTGCCGTAGCGAACATTATCGCTACGGCAGCGTCACACGCACATACTTTGTCGGCGACTTCGCTGTGACCGGCGAAAAATCCCTCCTTCAAGGGGGAGGTGCGTTCGGCGTCACCGCGACGTCACTAAGCGGCCGGCCAATAGAAGCGGAGGAGAGGAGATGAGCGGGACGTAACATCCCGCCCACCTCCTTCCTTCCGCATTGACGGTGGAGGCAGGTAAGGAGATGTTTGTCGTTCCTGCAGCTTCACACACAGCGATGTGTGGTGCTGCAGGAACGACAAACAACATTGCACCTGCAGCTGGAGCGACCTTATGAAAATGAACGACGTGACACAGATCAGCGATTTTTGACTGTTTTGCGCTCGTTCATCGTCGCTCCTTGGATTTACACATTGCGATGTCGCTACCAGCACCGGATGTGCGTCACAACAACCGTGACCCCGACGATATAGCGGTAGCGATGACGCAACGTGTAAAGCCACCCTTACAGTTTACAAAAGTTTGACTCTAAACTTGGCCATGTTACCTCAATTCTTGTTAGCCCCTTCATGCTCGGTTCAACTCAATTAGAGGATATAGGACACTGCTAGACCCCCTCTAACTAATGCCGATGAAATTGGTGGGTTTGGCCGTTATGTATGGGCAAACTGCTTCTGCTGGGAATTTGATATCCTTAAGGAGGTCATTAATATTACATACAGGTGCATCTCAATAAATTAGTATATCATTAAAAAGTTAATTTATTTTAGGTATTTAATACAAAAAGGGAAAAACATACTGTATATTATATAGAGTCATTACACAGAGTGATCTATTTCAAGTGTTTATTCCTGTTAATGTTGATGATTATGGTTTGCAGCCAATGAATACCCAAAATTGATTATCTCAGAAAATTACAATAATTACCACAAAACACATACAAAGGCTTCCTAAGCATTTAATATAGTCCCTTAGTCTGGTTCAGTAGGCTACACAATTAATGCTTTGATAGCAGCCTTCAGCTCGTCTGCATTGGTGGGTCTGGTGTCGCTCATCTTCCTTTTGACAATACCCCATAGATTCTCTATGGGATTTAGCACAGTGACACTGTGGTTATTAAACCAGGTATTGGTACTTTTGGCAGTGTTGTCCTGCTGTAAAATGAAATTTCCATCTCCAAAAAGCTTGTCAGCAGAGGGAAGCATGAAGTGCTCTAAAATTTCCTGGTAGATGGCTGCGCTGACTTTGGTCTTGATAAAACACATTGTACCTACACCAGCAGATGACATGGCTCCCCACACCATCACTGATTATGGAAACTTCACACTAGACCTCAAGCAGATTGGATTGTGGCCTCTCCACTCTTCCTCCAGACTCTGAGACCTTCATTTCCAAATGAAATGCAAAATTTACTTTCATCTGAAAACACCTTGGACGACTAAGCAATAGTGATGAGCGAGTACTAAAAAGCTCGGGTGCTCGAGGCTCGGGCCGAGCATCCCAAGACACTCATGTACTCGGCCCGAGCACCGAGCCCAATGTTATCCTATGGGAGACCCGAGTATTTTTATGAAATGACCCCCGGCAGCATGTAGAAACCCTAAAAATGTCCCAAAAGTCTCAGAAGAGTGCTCAAATGACATGGCAACAGCATGGGGAAGACCACTTGAAGCATTTATCACTCAAAAGTCACAGCTGTGAACAATTTTGTCCGAGTTTTACGCCATTTTTACGGACTCACCAGAAAACCTTCCAAAATGACACCAAAATGAATTTTCATGGCGGAAATGTTAAGGGCACATACCCAATAGTGAGATAGAGCTGGTGTATGTTACTTTTTGAGATTAATACATGAAAGATTTTACGTAAAACATTGTGTGGCACTCCGATGTCCAAAACGCGATGTCGGTCATTTTTTTTTCATTCTATCTCCCGTCGGTCGGTCTCGCTCTGTCTGTCTCTCTCTGTCTTGTCTGTCCCCCTCTCACAGTCTGTCGGTCAGTCTCCCCCCTCTCTCTTACTTACCGTTCCCTGATCACTACCGCGGCGCTGCACAGCTGTTCACTAAACTCCGGCGACTTTTCCTCTTTTGAAAAAGCCGGTCGCTCATTAAACAATCTCGTATTCCCTGCTTTCCTGCTTTTCGGCGCCTATGATTGGTTGCAGTGAGACACGCCCCCACGCTGAGTGACAGGTGTCTCACTGCACCCAAACACAGCAGCCGGTGTGTGTGTGTATGCTGTGCAGTGAAAAAAATAATTAAATAATTAAAAAAAATGGCGTGCGGTCCCCCCCAATTTTAATACCAGCCAGATAAAGCCATACGGCTGAAGGCTGGTATTCTCAGGATGGGGAGCTCCACGTTATGGGGAGCCCCCCAGCCTAACAATATCAGTCAGCAGCCGCCCAGAATCGCCGCATACATTATATGCGACAGTTCTGGGACTGTACCCGGCTCTTCCCGATTTACCCTACTGCGTTGGCAAATCGGGGTAATAAGGAGTTAATGGCAGCCCATAGCTGCCAATAAGTCCTAGATTAATCATGTCAGGCGTCTCCCCGAGATTCCTTCCATGATTAATCTGTAAATTACAGTTAAAAAACACACACACCCGAAAAATCCTTTATTAGAAATAAAAAACACTAACAAAGTCCCTCATCACCAATTTATTAACCCCGACAAACCCTCTATGTCCGGCGTAATCCACGGACCTCCAGCATCGCGTCCAGCTGTGCTGCATGAAGGTGACAGGAGCTGCAGAATACACCGCCGCTCCGGTCAGCTTCACACAGCAACTGAGGTGAGTATAGCGATCAGCTGAGCTGTCACTGAGGTTACCTGGATGCAGCGGTGGCCGCGGGTAACCTCAGTGACAGCTCAGCTGATCGCGCTACTCACCGCCGCTCCGATCAGCTCCATGCAGCAACTGAGGTGAGTATAGCGATCAGCTGCTGTCACTGAGGTTAATCGCGGCACCGCTGGATCCAGCGGTGGCCGTGAGTTACCTGACTGACAGCAGCTGATCGCGCTACTCACCTCAGTTGCTGTGTGAAGCTGACCGGAGCGGCGGTGTATTCTGCAGCTCCTGTCACCTGAATGTAGCAGAGCTGGACGTGACGCTGGAAGACTGTGGAGTACGCCGGACATGGAGGGTTTGTCGGGGTTAATAAATTGGTGATGAGGGACTTTGTTATTGTTTTTTATTTCTAATAAAGGATTTTTTCGGGTGTGTGTGTTTTTTAACTGTAATTTACAGATTAATCATGGAAGGAATCTCGGGGAGACGCCTGACATGATTAATCTAGGATTTAGTGGCAGCTATGGGCTGCCATTAACTCCTTATTACCCCGATTTGCCAACGCACTAGGGTAAATCGGGAAGAGCCGGGTACAGTCCCAGAACTGTCGCATCTAATGTATGCGGCAATTCTGGGCGGCTGATGACTGATATTGTTAGGGTGGGGGGCTCCCCATAACGTGGGGTCCCCATCCTGAGAATACCAGCCTTCAGCTGTATGGCTTTATCTGGCTGGTATTAAAATTGGGGGGGACCGCACGCCATTTTTTTAAATTATTTATTTATTTATTTTACTGCACAGTATAGACACGCCCACCGGCTGCTGTGATTGGGTGCAGTGAGACACCTGTCACTCAGCGTGGGGGCGTGTCTCACTGCAACCAATCATAGGCGCCTGTGGGCGTGGAAAGCAGGGAATATGAGATGGCTGTGTGCAGAGCACAGCGCGCCCGCCGGTATAAAGGCTCGGTCACGCTGTGCAGGCCGGCCAATCACTGCAATTCCACAACTAACAGGGCTGTGGCATTGCAGTGGTCTGCCAGCCAATCCCTGCATGAGGGCTGGCTCTCAAAAGAGCGCCAACATGCAAAGATGAAGACCACGAGTACAGCACGAGTATCGCGAAATTACTCAGTACCCGCCGAGTAGCCCGAGTACAGTGATACTCGTGCAAGTACCGAGTAGTAACAAGCATACTCGCTCATCACTACTAAGCAACAGTCCAGTTATTTTTCTCCTTGGCCCAGATAAGACGATTCTGGCATTGTCTATTGGTCATAACTGGCTTGATACAAGGAATACGACACTTATAGCCCATGTCCTGGATATGTCCGTATGTGGTGGCTCTTGAAGTACTGACTCCAAGAGCAGTCCACTCCTTGTGACTCTCCCTCAAATTTTTAAATGTCCTTTTCTTAACAATAATATCAAGGCTGAAGTTATCACAATTGCTTGTGCACCTTTTTCTACCATACTTTTTCCTTCCACTCAACTTTCCATTAATATTATTGGATACAACACTCTGTGAACAGCCAGCTTCTTTAGCAATGACCTCTTGTGGCTTACCCTCCTTGTGGAGTGAGTCAATGACTGCCTTGTGGACATCTGTCAAGTCAGAATTCTTCCCCATGACTGTGTAATCTACTGAACTGGACTAAAGGACCATTTTAAACGCATAAGAAGCCTTTGCAGGTGGTTTGTGGTAATTATTCTAATTTTCTGAGATAATGACTTTTGGGTTTTCATTGGCTGTAAGTCATAATCAATAACAGAAATAGCCACTTGAAATAGATCACTCTGTGTGTAATGACTCTATAAAATACATGTTTTTCCTTTTTGTATTGAATTACTGAAATAAATTAACTTTTTGATGATATTCTAATTTATTGAAATGCACCTGAAGTAGAGGGTTGTCTCTTGTCATCTCCAGGATTAGTTCACTAAAGTGGATTTGGTGCTCCTTCAGGTGTCACGTCTCCTCCTCCCCTTTTTAGCACCCAATTTAGCAGTCCTCCCCAGAGCTTTTTCAGATATTTTTTCATCCATATTTTTTTCCATATTTCGCACTATAAAACTTTTATCTTCAGTCAAAATTAATAGGAGCTATGTAAAATATTTGTGCTGTTTATTTTCACAAACTCTTTAAATTTTATTCAATATGGTTTTGTACTAATGATGCTTCTTTTTGGAAGCTGAAGTAGGGGGAGTTTAAGAAAAAAGAAGAAAATAAAAGGTCAAATATTAATATAAAAACGGAACATAATTAAAATGAAAATTCAAAATTAGACTATATACCGAATAAATACTGACATAGATCCAAGGAAAAATAGTGATTTGTTTTTGATCCATGTAATATATTGTATCACATCTGTATTTCTGCTTATCTAAATGAGCCCTAAGGCCGAATTCATACATCTTTGTATCACGGTCAGAGTGCTACGACTTCAGTCTATGAGACTGTGGCGTTAAAATAGGTGACATGAATGGATGTCTGAATTTGTCCGAAGACTCTTTTTAAAAAAGATGCTACAAAATGAAGACAAACACAAAGCACTTATATTAATAATAATCCAATATTCCACTGATCCTGGAATAGTTTTTCTTTTTCTTCTTTATTCATCAATTGAAAAGTTATGCCCTTACTCACAATAATATAGATGCAATTTTTTCCTTCAACCATCTGGGCGTGTATCACAAAACATCTATGTGGAAGCAGCTAGGTTTTGGCCAGCGTTAGAAGAGAAAAATCAAATGTCCACAGAGAAGGTATGTCATAAAGACCCAGTTATTTGAAGGGAAAATTTGCATTCTTTTTTTTTCCGGGGTCATAACTTTGAAATTGAGGTGCACGGAAGAAAAAGAAAAACTATTCCATAATCAGTGGAACATTACCAATTGGAGGAGGTTATCAGTTTAAATAAAGTAATCCATTGACAGGTTCTCTTTAAAGAAGAAATAAAATAGACCATTATTTTTGTGTATTTTTAGGAACATATCTCCCTTTTGTGAAACATGGAGACAGATCTACTGTAAATTAAACCATTTAACTCATTCATTAGGGAGCTTTTTACAGCCCCTAATAAAATCCTATTGCATGCTCCACAACAAGGTGACACCACACTCTGAAGATCAATCATAGTCACTTGATCAATGATTGTGCATTAGCACTTCCAACCCTGCAGTTACAGTAAATATATGAGAACAGTAATCTCCAGCACTTGAGTCTAACATTTTTCTATTTTTTTATATTAATGTGTTACCTAAGGGGATAAACTAGAGAGCCCTTAACTGTATTTATTCAAGGTCATCATATCTAACTTTCAACTAATTAATTAGCATTAATTAATTCTAGATAAGAAGTGCCAAGTACCAAAAAATGAGAAGTGAATTCCTAGGGATAACATTTAAAAGTTTTCTGGAAAAGACAAAAGGCGCAGATGGTGTCTTATCCTGGTGGTACCAGAATAAAATACAAGGAAACACTCACCTAGGGTAGTTGTGAGGATCACAATTACCATATGAGCAGAAATGATTACCACGATGGCTGCTGCAGACCCTGAGGATGAATCGGTATACGTGGAGTAGAAGGAAAGGGTTAACATGCACTGCCATGTGGAATGAGGAAATCACTTGGGAGAGATATCTTCATGATTTCATTATTCAACGCGTTTCAGAGTCAAGACAACTTCTTCAGGATTCAAAATCATGTCCGTCCATCTATTCAAAAGCTAACATCCACCTGTTAGCTTTTGATAGATGGACAGACTTCATTACATATTCTTCCAGCAGTCATGGCACTCACATGATGCAATTTGGCAATCTTCTTGGCTGAGAGAATGCTATCAATGAGCTGTATGATGCTTTTTCTCTTTTCTTGGGAAATCTTCTTTATGGTTGATCCTCGGTTCGAACCAGTGATCTTTTGTTTGGGAATCAACCTAATAACACACTGAGCTCTTAGGGAATGTGAGAACAGGATGTAATTTTTAGTACATAAAAAGAAAAAAAATTAAAATTCCAGGAGCAAAACAGTAACAATGCAGTAAGATAACAAGAATCAGCATAACTAATCATATGCTAAATAGTTGAAAGTCAAATATATGCATGAGATAGCCAAGATGATTGTCTATAAAATGAATGTAGTCTCAAATTTGAAGCTGTAATGGACGGTGAGATATGGAGCCTGAAAGTCAAAAGTTCGAAACATTGTTACTCTTTTGCTTGTCACTGCATATTTTCTGTATGTTAATAATCTAAATCCATCAGGTGAAGATGTCATTATGTTTTTTTATTCGCTGTATAGAAAAGGTAAAAGTAACTCACTGACTTGTAACGCCTTGGTGGAGCCCAGATCCTTAGGGGGGGAAGACATGGTGTTACCATGTAACAGGTGTTCTTCTCCTGAAAAGGTTTATTGGTGGGAAAGGAAGGTATCTTTCCTGATGTTTTCTCCTCTGCAAGTCCTTGGTATCCTGTGCGGTGTTTGTGGAATAGTAGCCAGTCAGTTGGCCATCACAGGGAAGGTCAAAGGTCTTTTCCAGTGATGGCCTTTGATCGATAGCGTTATTTATAAACATAGGGCTACTCAACTTTAAAAGATGGCGTCTGTGTCAGACCTCCGGTGTCTCCTACTTGGTTTTTCCTTACCTGCAGATACGTCTGAGAAAACTGGACAACATTTGGAATTGTCTAATGGCGTCTGCAGTTTCTAATATCACCCTTTTATTCAGTTCTTTCCCTTCACTGTTACTTACACGGCAGTCCTACTTGTTCACATTGGCGGCTATGTCAGCTGCTTCTTTTTCCTCCAGGACATATCTTTCAATCTCAATTCAGGGGTAAATGCTGTGAAATTTATATTCAGTGAATATAGAAGATGGACATTATCATGGTAGATGACAGATGATTCTTGTAAGATTCTATGAAGGTGGGAAGAGAAGAAGAACGAGAAGAGGATAGAGGAACTAGAGGCAGACACAGACATTGTGCTACAAGTTCTCCTATAAGAAGTTATACTTTAAGACTATGTTATCACGCAGCGTTTTTACTATCCCAGCAGTAGAAATCCTGCATTCAATACGCAAGTTTCGCTTCGATTTTACTGTATTTTTTGCTGAGTTCCTTGGGTGGGGATCATGTGTGATTTTCCATATTTTAACCCTGAGAGTGAATGATCAGTCCAGAAAGAGAAGGGAGCAGATTACTCTTATAAGATATATTACAAAGTTTATTATTTTAATGTCTACTATTGATTTATAAAATAAAAATTAACGTTTACTCCTTAAAGTGAACCTGATTAGGGTTGAGCGGACCCGGATCCGCAAAATCCGGATCCGCACGGTTTGAGAGCCCGATCCGAGTCCGGGGTGCAGCGAGCAGGGAGAAGCCACCAGGGATCCGTCTGTCTGACTAGTCTACAGTGCGGCTCAGTCCCCGACAGCTTTTATAGTATGTTTTTCTCTGATACACCGCAGCATTTAAGCCTCATGCATACAGTACCTGGCTGCGATCATACAGCCAGTGCCTGATACATGCTACTCATAAACTGGGCAGCATATGGCTATGTTCACACAGTGCATCTTTTGGTGCATTTTTGAGGTCACAAAGATGCATCTACCGTAAATGCATGCATTTCTTCCCCCAGAAAAGTCTATGAGATTTCTATTTTGCTGTCCACACAGTCTGCATCTCGGCTGCATTTTTGAAGATGCAGCATGTCAATTCTTATTGCATTTTTCTAGCATTTTTGAGCCCTTCCAGTCAATAGATTTGACTTAAGGAAAGCATTGGGCAAAACGCGGTAAAAACGCATGCATATTTCATGCGTTTTTGTCAGTACGATTTTTAATGGAGAAATAAAATATGATAGGATAACTGATAGCTAGCTACGATAGATAGATAGATAGATAGATAGATAGATAGAAGAAAATAGAAAGAATAGATGGATAGAAAGAACATATAGAATAGATAATAAGAAAGATCATATAGAATAGATAGAAAGAAATAACAGAATATCTTGATAGATAGAGAGATAGCTAGCTTGGACAGCTGCTTTTTTTAATTTTTTGGGGGTAAAAAATTACTTGGGGTCTCCCCCCTTTTTCATATCCAGTACCGTCGCTGCCGTTGGGAGTACCCGGGATGATGGAGTGGAGCAGCTAGATGACGTTACCCTCCACGGGTAGGGGTAGGCCCCGGGACCCTGGATGGTGATACAGGGATGCAGTGCAGGGGTCAGTCGGGTACTCACTCAGCAATTAAGCAGATGCTGACAACAGGGTAAACCAAGTCTCTGACTGCCATTGCATCTCGGGGGGAGCTCGTCCGGATCCCGTCCCCTGCAGCACTGCCGGTGGTCCGTAACCTGCCTCCTGGCACAAAAGTCTTAGATTGTCCGTTGTGGCCTCGTAGCTTGGAGATTTCCGGGCCCCGCTGCCCACTGTGGCTAAGTGAAGGAGCCTGCTCTCAGGAGCTCACGCTTGGGATTTCAGTGGGCCGCTTGCTAGGAAAGCCCTATCCGCCTCATTGCGCTAGTGTCCCCGATCTCTGAGCTGGGTAGGAACAGTCCATAAAGGCTCTGTCCTCCGCAGGTTAATTGCCGGGTCGCCTGAAGCTTCTTCCTGACCTAGCGTCCGTGTACCAGAACGTGCCTTCGGTCCCGGACCGGTGATAGTACCAGACTGCTGACCATCCTCCTCGACGGGTTCCAGGCACCTAGCCTCAATCTCCTGCGACCGGGGGTCTGACTCCTCTTGGTCCAGACCACTGTCTGCGACCTAGTTTACTTCTCCCCTGGGAGCTCCAACTTCCAGCTTCCTCAGAGCTCCTCACAGCTCGAGGGCTACCACTGAACTGACTTGACACCTCCCACCTCCCTGCCTGACTCCTAGGTGGGCGGCCTTATTCCTTCTTAAGCAGCCCACTGGTGTGCCTGACAAGTGTGGTGTAAAGTGTATCTAGGATTTGTGAATGCTGGTGGAGGCAGTACTACAGGATGGAGACCCAGAACCATGGGGGGTTGAATCCTGCACTAAGAAAAAGAGCGTGCAGAACCATGTGACAACCCGAATAGTCCAGGGCATCACAGTTGCACTAAAAGGGTAAAAAAAATGACACATACTTTACACTTATAACCATTTATTACCCTGCCTTTTCTCTTTTCGTGCATATATTTGTGCTTTTTCAAATACTTTGTCATACCATGCCTGATGAAGAGAACTAAGTAGTCTGGAATGCTTGGTTTGTAACATCACTTATTTTATTTTTGTTAGGTGATATTGATCATGTTGCTTCTCACAGCTGCTTTTCCAGGTTTGTCTTGGTCTGGAGCGCGTCAGCTATTTGTACTAATAAGTTTTGCAAATCATATAGATCATATAAGAGACGCTGGGACTGTTGTGTATACATCACATAAGAGATGCTGGGACTACTGAATATACATCGCATAGGAGACACTAGGACTGTTGTATATACATCCCATAGGAGATGCTGGGACTGCTGCATATACATCACAGGAGGGGCTGGGGGCATATACATCACAGTAGGGGCTGGGGACATATTCATCACAGTAGGGGCTGGGGCATACACATCACAGTAGGGGCTGTGGGTATTTACATCACAGGAGGGGTTGGGGACATATATGTCACAGGAGGGGTTCGGGTCATATATATCACTGAGAAAGCTGTGGGGCATTTACATCACTGGGGAGGCATAGACATTAAAGGAGGTATATAGTTCACTGGGGTATATACATCTCTGGGGGGCATAAACATTGCTGTGGGGCAAAGACATCACTGGGGATATGTATATCACTGCAAGCTACAGTCATCACTAGTGCGGGCACATACAGCACTGTATATGAGGCATTGGAGGGCACAGGATATACAGCACTGAGGTGCACATAGAGCACTGAGGGGCACAGATATCAATGGAGATTATATACATCACTGGGGGGCACATACTGCACTGGGGGCGCAGACATCACTAGAGGTATATACAGCACTGGGAGGCACAGACATCACTTGGGGGCATATATAGCACTGGGGGATATATATGTGACTGGAGGGCACAGACAGCACTGGGAAGCACAGAAAGCATGGGGGGGGACATACAGCACTGGGAAGCTCAAACAGCACTGTGAGGGTCAGACAGCCTGGGGACATATACAGCACTAGAGGGCACAGACATCACTGGGGGGCACAGACATCATGGGGGGATAAATACAGCCCTGAAATGTATATACAGCACTGGGGGAAACAAATCGCACTAGGGCAGAGACATAACTGGGGGGCACAGACATCACTGGGGGCACATACAGCACTGGTGTGCACAGACATCACTGGGGGGCACATATAGCACTGGTAGCACATATAGCACTAGGGGGTACAGACATCATTGGGAGGGAACATACAGCACTGGTGGGTATATACAGCACTAAAGGGTATATACAGCACTGGTGGAGTACTTATAGCACTGAGGGTTACAAACATCACTGTGGAGGAACATATAGTACTGAAGGCACATATAGCACTGGGGCACAGACATAATTTGGGGGGCACATACATCATTGGCGGCACATTCAGCAATGGGGGGCATATACATCACTAGGGGTACATAAAGCACTGGTGGGGTACATATATCACTGGGGGACACAGATATCACTGGGGGGTATAGACCTCACTGGGGGTATATACAGCACTGGGGGACACATACAGTACTGGAGGGCACAGAAATCACAAGAGGGTACGTTCACAACTGTGATGCATGTACAGCACTGGGAGGCATGTACAGCACTGGGGATGCTGTGGCTGCCCCTCATCTTCTTCTGAGGGACAGGAGCGCATCGTGTACTAACCCCACCCACAAAGTACATTCTCAAGCTGGCACTGGCCTGCGAGGACCTAATCGTTCAGTGTATGAGCATGCAGCATTAAGTAATGAACGCTGTGTGCATATGTTTGCAGCACACATGGGGGGGTAAAGGGCTGGCATCCAGCAAGACGTTGCTGCTCTGCGAATCTGCCCTGGGGAGCAAAGAAAAACGGGCCGAAGTTTCCCCATCATTGCATTAAAAGATATCATAAATACAAGATGATTATTTTGTTTATCCCACTGAGAGCCATCAAACTAAAAGGATAATTCTGACACTTGCTTAACCATCGGTTCCTCAATAGTATATATTCAGTGCCACCCCCAGCCTAAACCATATGGGATGTGCTTTTACTGTTATTTTTAGCTCGCAGGAATTATTATATACCTGTGCCCTCCTACCGAAGAGAATAACCTTCAATAAAGACTTGTTACTTCAATTCCGTCTGTCTTTCTTCCATTTGCGTCACTTTATACATCAAGAGTCATTCAATTGGAGCAGGTGATGGTTCACTGACATGCGAACCCCAGCCCATTGCATAAGGTACCACAATCTATCAAGTTCACCCAAAATCATTTTTTAGTCATAAAGCTTGCCAAGTTTGTTTTGAGGTCATTTTTGGTAAAGGATTTATGGGTTTAACATTAACTTCTATATTCAAAAATTGTAAAGTCGCTGCCACACTAAGGACTCACTTCATTTTTCATGTAGGAATACTAACTGTTATTCTCACGGACAGCACTTGAACATGTGACAGTCTATGGGGCTTTTTACGTCTCTGAATTTTTGTGTGCAAAATCATGGAAATATGTCCGCTATTGATCCAAGTGTCATATCAAACTCAGCAATGAAAGGCTATGGGTCAGTGAAAAAATCAAACAGCATTTGGATGCCATCTGTGTGCTGTCCGTTTTTCATTGACTGATAGAAGAGAGTGAAAAACATGAAACTCTGACCAAACTCGGATGACTAAAATCTGGTGAAACTGATGAAAATCACTGATGAAATTTGGTCTGTATTTTTCGTACATGGAAAAAAATGATGCCTGAATGAGGCCTAATACTGAAGGACTAATACTGAAGAAAATTAGTCTCAGGAAGGAGGCTGGGGGCTGGAGTCACACTAAGGGAACCTCTTTTTGTGACAAACGCTATTCCTCTCACCACGCTGCTGAGAGGAAATGAACAATATTCCTCCAGGTAGCGTTCAGGATTCAGTCTAATAGGAGGCGCTAGCGTGTGATCAGTCACCACTCTGTGTATGGAAAGCGGCAGCTGTGACTGCTTCCCCCACACTGACTGACAGCAGGTTCTAATGCTGAGTGGCTGTCAGTCAGTGCAGCGTGCATGACTCAGGAAAGTCTGACTGAGAGCCTTACTTTACCGTACCGACCACTACCCAAAACCCCCTTTCCTGACTTCTTTACCTAAAATTAAGACGCAATGACTGTGTGACTTTGGATGTAAAAGGCCACAGCAACCCCGATTTAATATTTAACAACAAATAATCAATAACATTTTCATGCATCATACATCAATATTGTAATGACTACAGCTGATCGAACGCCCGAAAAACGGGGACCGGCGGATCACTGACAGAATTAAAAATAAGTCCGATCCGCTCCGGAATCCGGTGCCCATATAAGTCAATGGGCACTAGAATCCGGAGATTAAAAATGTCTGTGGAGGAAATAGGGGGTAGGAGTGCGCGCGGTATACTCACCGAGGCGGTGTCATGGCGGCACACTCCTTCCGGGTCACGCTTTTACCTTCCGGAGCTGACTAATCAATATTCACAATTTTGCCCGCCCACCGGCGCGTGTAATTGGTTGCAGTTAGATGCGCCCCCACCCTGAGTGGCAGCGTGTCAGGTGACTGCAACCAATGACAGGCGGCAGGACGGCCGGTGGGCGGGGAAAGCAGAGCAAGTGTCTGCGGGTCAGAATGGTGGTAAAAAATAAACAAATAAAACAATCGGCAGCACAGATATACAGTAGCTCGCGCTGCAGCCCCAGCTGTCGGGCTGTGTCTGTGCTGTGTATCCAATGCCCACAGTCACACGTGCGAGGCTTTGCCATGGCAGACTCTCGCGAGTCCCTCGCAAGTGTGATTCCGGTCTAAGAGAAACCGCATGCGGCTTTTTTGTTATTTAAATAAATAATAAAAAAAACACGATGTGCGGTTCCCCCCCAATTTTCATCCCCAGCCATGATAACACCGGCTGGGGGCTGGTATTCTCAGGCCGCAGCTGCCCGGTATTGCCGCATCTATTAGATACCGACCCTTCCCGTTGGCCTGATGCGGTGCCAATCGGGGTAATGAGAGGTTAATAGCAGCGCACAGCTGCTACTAAACTCTAGGTTTGTGATGGCACAGGCGTCTATGAGATACCTGCATCACACTAACCTGTAAATTACAGTAAATAAACAAGACACAGAGAAAAATCCTTTATTTGGAATAAAATACAAACACACCCTCCTTCACCACTTTATTAACCCCCAACACAGCCCTCCAGGTCCAGCATAATGCACACGAGGTCCCACGCCGCTTCAGCTCTGCTACATCTGAATATCACAGAGAGAGGCCATAGAGAACGACCGCTCTCTGTGAGTTCCAGAGAATGAATGAGCTGCGCAATGAGCAGTGACATCACTCAGGTCATTTGTGATCACAGCTGTAGGTTCCCACGGTCCTTCACCTGTGATCCCAAGAAACCTGACCTCAGGTGGAGGTCACGGAGTTCACTGACCTGCATCTCCTAGCAGAAAATTGCAGTTTTTTTGGCCAAGAGATGCAAATATGGTGCTGAAAAATTTACACCATATTCCTGCATCCAATTTACACCTCCTGGCACAAAAACGTGGTGTTTTGACTAATTTTTTTTGTCGCGTTTTTTTGCCGACTTTTTTTGACGCAATTTTTTTGCTGCGATTTTTGCCACTATTTTTTTTTGCCAGTATGTGCACATTTGGTGCTGAAATCGTCTGCAACAGATTTCAGCACCAAATTTCAACCTGCTGGCAGAATTTATTTTTTTTTTCATTTTTGGGCCAAGAGATGCAAATTTGGGGTAACCCATTCCTGCACTGGCTCCCCTCCTCGCTCTTATTTGCAATCCACCAACTTCAAATACCCCTGCTCCTTTCCGCTTACTGCTGTGACAAATTAAACACATCTTCATCTCGTCACGTCAATCTCCAAGAGTCCCAAAATTAGGAGGGGTGAGCGGGATGATTCTGGATGTCTGCCAGGTACCAAATGACCACCCTCACCCCAAAGACCTGCCCTACATACTACCCTGTAACTACCCTACCCCTGACCAATCACAGGGCCCCACAACCCAGCAGCCCTTATATCCCCACCCTCCAATTTCCCCGCACAAAGTGCATCCTCAACTTAACCCCTTGCTATACCAACAGGCCTAGCATCCTTCCTTAGTCATGCTGCCCTCACTTAAGCCCCTATGGGGCGGGTTGTCCAAGCTGTACTGTTACAGCTGCTGCCCTCCATACACGACGATGACTGAACCTGCGCCGGTGCCTGCCATATGACTGAAACCCAAATGCTGCCGGGGGGAAAAAAGTTAATTTCCTCCTGTCAGCCGGATTCAATTTGCAGATGCCAGGTAATTTCCAAACACTATTAACCTGCAGACTAACCTCATATCTACAGGTTAATAGCGTTTTATCATGTGACAGGTTCCCTTTTGGCCACGCACGTTTTTCACGGTCGTGTCAGAGGTACGTTTTGCCCTCCGTGAGCCGTATTTATGGCCTACGTGTGTTCTTTGTGTGTTATCCGTAATAACACACGGAGAACGGGAACTTTCTGCTCACCTGTCCCTGGCGTCGCTGTCCGTGGTGCTGATCTTTGGTCTCCGGTCCTGCCGATTCCCCGCTGCTGCAGCTTCCGGCCGCAGTGAAGTGAATATTCAATGAGCATAATGAGCGGCGGTCGGAAGCAAGTGACAGCAGCGGCAGAGACAGGAGGGCTGGAGAAGGTGAGTAAAGTTTTTTTTTTACTTTCTCAAACACGTGTGTTTCTCCGGCGCGTGTCAGATGGAACACATCCGTGTGGTCCGTTTGTGTTATGTGTGACACCCGTGATGCCAGAGAAAAACGGACATGTTGACGTGTGGAGCACACGGACACATGTATGCTCCACACGTACACACGGTCCATCGCAGAACACGCACGTGAGCGCAGACCCAGTGATTTTAATGGGTCTACGTGTGCCCGTGTCTCCAGTACGTGAGGAAAAGGATCAAACACGTACCGGAGACACAGACGTGTGAAAGAGGCCTTACAAGTAGTATCATTTCATTTTCAGTTAGAAGTTGGGGTGCCAACCGTCCAGAAATCCCAGGAGAGTCCATACAAGCAGGGCACGCTTATGCACTATCCGTAAAAAAAAAATTGAAATTGTTTTGACGCTGAAGAAACTTATACAGAATATTTTGACTGTAATTATCATTTTACAGTAAATGGAGCTAATGTATGTATATCAGTATTCAGGGCTGTAGACTTGTATCACTTATGATAATGGATGTCTCTGTATATATCGCATACACGTTAGTGATATTGTCACGGAGTATTCACAAATGGCAGGTTTGCTCCAGACGAATCTGTAAATGTCCCATTCATGTGAATGAGGTTTCAGAAATCCACAAACTGGCTGCAAAAATATCCCCGATCACAAATATTGAGCTGATTTTCAGCCATTGACAATTCTGAGTGAAATGTTCCTTTGTGATTGTAACCTATAGGGCGGTGACTATGTATGTAGGATTGGGGCCGCCGCCACCCCTGGGATGTGGGGTAATCCCTGGCTTCCCCAGCTCTGCTGCCCCCTCCCTTCCTCGGCTGAGGCTGCCTCTGCTGAGGATTCTTGGAAGCTGTCCAGTCTTGTGTGATGTGAGTGTGTGTTTTCTCTTTTTTCAATCCACAGTTGAGCAGATCCAACTCCAGGCTCTTTGATCTTCCCTTCAGCTTCTCTACCCGGAAGAAAACCCCTTTTGCCTGCTCAGCTGGGAGCTTTGAGCACACGTGGAAAATGAAAAAAAAAACCCTTGCACAAGCTCCAGGATTTTTTTTCTTCTTCCAAATTTAGTCACACAAAGGGGGCCTAGAGCAGAGCGAGGAGGAGGGTGAGGGAGAAGGACGAGAAGATGAAAGGAGCTGCCGCCTGGAGATGAAAGGATGCAGCCTGAGCAGCCAGAGCCCGCCCTAGTGTGTGTAGTGTGTGTGCAGCCAGTCCCTCTACACACCACAGTCCTGCAGCTTCTCACGCAAGCCTGTGCTGCTGATATACACCATGGAATCGTACAACTGGCACTGGCTGTACAGCACTGAGAACACGACTGGTCCTTGTGCTGTACAGCACTGAGAACACAACTGGTACTTATGCTGTACACCACTGAGAACACAACTGGTACTTATGCTGTACACCACTGAGAACACAACTGGTACTTGTGCTGTACACCACTGAGAACACGACTGGTCCTTGTGCTGTACAGCACTGAGAACACGACTGGTCCTTGTGCTGTACACCACTGAGAACACAACTGGTCCTTGTGCTGTACTCCACTGAGAACACAACTGGTCCTTGTGCTGTACACCACGAAGAACACAACTGGTACTTATGCTGTACACCACTGAGAACACAACTGGTACTTGTGCTGTACACCACTGAGAACACGACTGGTACTTGTGCTGTACACCACTGAGAAAACAACTGGTACTTGTGCTGTACACCACAGAGAACACAACTGGCACTTGTGCTGTACACCACTGAGAACACAAGTACTTGTGCTGTACACCACGGAGAACACAACTGGTACTTGTGATGAACACCACTGAGAAAACAACTGGTACTTGTGCTGTACACCACGGAGAACACAACAGGCACTTGTGCTGTACACCACTGAGAACACAAGTACTTGTGCTGTACACCACGGAGAACACAACTGGTACTTGTGATGAAAACCACTGAGAAAACAACTGGCACTTGTGCTGTACACCACTGAGAACACAAGTACTTGTGCTGTGCACCACGGAGAACACAACTGGTACTTGTGATGAACACCACTGAGAAAACAACTGGTACTTGTACTGTACACCACGGAGAACACAACAGGCACTTGTGCTGTGCACCACTGAAAACACAACTGGTACTTGTGCTGTACACCACTGAGAAAACAACTGGTACTTGTGCTGTACACCACAGAGAACACAACTGGCACTTGTGCTGTACACCACTGAGAACACAAGTACTTGTGCTGTACACCACGGAGAACACAACTGGTACTTGTGATGAACACCACTGAGAAAACAACTGGTACTTGTGCTGTACACCACAGAGAACACAACTGGTACTTGTGCTGTACACCACGGAGAACACAACTGGTACTTGTGCTGTACACCACTGAGAACACGACTGGTACTTGTGCTGTACACCACTGAGAAAACAACTGGTACTTGTGCTGTACACCACAGAGAACACAACTGGCACTTGTGCTGTACACCACTGAGAACACAAGTACTTGTGCTGTACACCACGGAGAACACAACTGGTACTTGTGATGAACACCACTGAGAAAACAACTGGTACTTGTGCTGTACACCACAGAGAACACAACTGGTACTTGTGCTGTACACCACTGGGAACACAACTGGTACTTGTGCTGTACACCACGGAGAACACAACAGGCACTTGTGCTGTACACCACTGAGAACACAAGTACTTGTGCTGTACACCACGGAGAACACAACTGGTACTTGTGATGAAAACCACTGAGAAAACAACTGGCACTTGTGCTGTACACCACTGAGAACACAAGTACTTGTGCTGTGCACCACGGAGAACACAACTGGTACTTGTGATGAACACCACTGAGAAAACAACTGGTACTTGTGCTGTACACCACAGAGAACACAACTGGTACTTGTGCTGTACACCACTGGGAACACAACTGGTACTTGTGCTGTACACCACGGAGAACACAACAGGCACTTGTGCTGTACACCACTGAGAACACAAGTACTTGTGCTGTACACCACGGAGAACACAACTGGTACTTGTGATGAAAACCACTGAGAAAACAACTGGCACTTGTGCTGTACACCACTGAGAACACAAGTACTTGTGCTGTGCACCACGGAGAACACAACTGGTACTTGTGATGAACACCACTGAGAAAACAACTGGTACTTGTACTGTACACCACGGAGAACACAACAGGCACTTGTGCTGTGCACCACTGAAAACACAACTGGTACTTGTGCTGTACACCACTGAGAAAACAACTGGTACTTGTGCTGTACACCACAGAGAACACAACTGGCACTTGTGCTGTACACCACTGAGAACACAAGTACTTGTGCTGTACACCACGGAGAACACAACTGGTACTTGTGATGAACACCACTGAGAAAACAACTGGTACTTGTGCTGTACACCACAGAGAACACAACTGGTACTTGTGCTGTACACCACGGAGAACACAACAGGCACTTGTGCCGTACACCACTGAGAACACAAGTACTTGTGCTGTACACCACTGAGAACACAAGTACTTGTGCTGTACACCACGGAGAACACAACAGGCACTTGTGCTGTACACCACTGAGAAAACAACTGGTACTTGTGCTGTACACCACGGAGAACACAACAGGCACTTGTGCTGTACACCACTGAGAGCACAAGTACTTGTGCTGTGCACCACTGAAAACACAACTGGTACTTGTGCTGTACATGACTCGCCCACCCCAGGGCTATGGGACACCCGGTGCCGGGCCGGACTAGTCCGGTGGTAGTCAGTGGTGGCTGGGCCCGGCTCCGTGGCCCTGGTGGGTGTCAGTAAAATATGTGGCTAGATGAATAAAGTTTGTGTTCGTGACGCCACCTGTGGTATGCGGCTAATAGGCCGCCGCTGCTGTATGAGGCCTCCGGGGGATGTCATAGCAGCAATGGTGGTACTGCTCCCCACAGGTGGAGCAATGCCCGGGGCACTGTTGGTGCTTGTGAGTGTCTATGCAGATGAAATAACAGAGGCAACTTCAAGGGTGCAGTTCAAGTTCTTTACTCACAATTCTTGTCGGGGCCCAGGGCCCTTGGACTGCTGGGACCACTGTCAGGGACCTCCGCCGTTTCTGGGTGATTCTGAGAGTAAAAACCGGTACCCTTCTCTTTAGTGCCTCTATCTTCTGCTGTCTTCCTTAGCCTTGCCTTTGATAGGATAGACCTGGCTTGGCCTCCACTACAGCCTCCAGGCTGGGGGGTCACCTGTCGGCTGATTACCCCTTTTCTGAAAGGTCTGCTATGGGTTCTGGCCCGGGGAGTTTACAACATTCCCTGGGCCTCGGTTTTTACTGTTTGGAGATGATCTTTGCACTCCTCCAGTCTCTAGGGACCGTCCCCTGTTGCAGCTTGATCCCTCCACCGATGTTCTTGTGGAACAGGCCACCGCAGCTCTAAACTGCCCTGGACAGCTCTACAGACTACCCGTGTCCCTGCGACTCCTTCTGTTCTCTGCGTGGTGTCACCTGGACCCTCCGAGTCCCAGGATCTTCACCAGGAAGCGTCTCTTTCTGTTTCTCAGCTCCTGACTGACTTGGAGCTCTTTTTCTACTTCTCCTCCTTGCCTGCCTCCTGCAGACCTCTTCCTCCTTCCGCACTCTCTCTCAGACTTCTGTTGCTTTCTCTGTGCGGACACTCTGAGCTCACAGAGCTCCTTTCTCTTTCACAGCTACATGCTGGCTCCTCACTCTCTCACTCTCTGAGGTAAACTGCCACTAACTTGACCTTCCTTTCTCTATCTGCTCTCTGGTGGCTCCTCCCACCTCCCCAGTTGCTAAGCTACCACCCTATGGGAGCAGGGATGGGTCTTACGGCCCCTCTCAGCATGCAGCATGGGAGGGTTTTCTGCCACTATCCCTGGTCCCAGTGTGTTCCTAGCAATGGGTGTAGTGTGGATTTACCAGGGGACCGGTGTTCACTCCCTTCCTCACCCAGAATGGGGCATCACACCGCTGATGGGGTGAAATGACCTGTGGCGACGGAAGCCTCAGGGGCGCCACATACACCACTGAGAAAACAACTGGTACTTGTGCTGTACACCACTGAGAAAACAACTGGTACTTGTGCTGTACACCACTGAGAACACAAGTACTTGTGCTGTGCACCACTGAGAACACAACTGGTACTTGTGCTGTACACCACTGAGAAAACAACTGGTACTTTTGCTGTACACCACAGAGAACACAACTGGTACTTGTGCTGTACACCATGTAGGACATAACTGATACAGGTGCTGTACACCACTGAGATCGCAACTACTACTTTTGCTGTACACTACTGAGAACACAACTGGTACTTGTGCTGTACACAACTGCTAGATGAACTAGCTTGCTTTCTGCTTCTGCAACGAAGGACTTTCCTGGATGGAACCAAATAATTTACTGGAACCACAGTAAGCATCTTGGAGTGCTAAATGAATTGTTGAGGCTCCTCCTCATGGACGGTTGACAAAAATGACATGGAAAGTGCAAGCGCTTTCATGTTCTTGTCCGCTGGCCGAAAATGGAGGACAAAGTCAAAATGGGCAAAGAACAATAACCTCTTGGTTTGTCGCAAATTTAGCCTTTGTGTGTCCTGCAGGTAGGCCAAGTGACACGCCCGCCCCAGGGCCGGGGGCACTCGGAACTGGGCCAGACTAGTCCAGGGAAGTCAGTGGTAGCGGGGGTCCGGCTCCATGACCCTTGTGGTGTCTCAATAATAAAGGGAGGATGATGATGGGAGTTGTATTTTTGGATAAGATGAAGTTCGTGACGCCACCTGTGGTTTTTGCAGCTATGAGGCTGTGGCTGCTAAACGGGACCTCCGGGGATGGTGTTATGGCAGCTGAGGTATGTTTGCTCCCCACAGGTGGAGCGGGATCCCGGGGCGACCATTTGGAAAGTCTATGATGGAAGTGTATGGGGCGCAGGAAGAAGCAGACGACACGAGGCTTTGCAGTCAATATGTTTACTCACAGTCTATTCCAAAAACTGCAGCTGACCGGTTTCCCCGTGGTGCACCAGGATTCACTGTTGCAGGCCTCCGCCGATCCCGAACAGGTCAAGGGTCAGTACCGGTGCACCCCTCAATGTGTCTCTCCTGGCTGTCTCTCTAGCGCTGACCTTCACTGGACTGTCCTGCGCCTCCGCCACCGAGCCCTGACTAAAGGGTTAAGGAATAACGTTTGGAACTCCATTCTATGTCTGAACTGGGTGCAAAAAACCTAAAAAACATCACTATGGGGAGATAAGGTATGCACACCAGTGACTATGGAAGGGGAATACATGGAATAGCAGAAACTGCTGTGTGAATACTGACATGAAAAATTCATGTCAGTATTCACACAGCAGTTTCTGCTATTCCATGTATTCCCCTTCCATAGTCACTGGTGTGCATACCTTATCTCCCCATACTGACTAAAGGGTGGCTGACCGTGGTCCTTTTGAAGCCTCCCTTCCAGAGGATGGGTGGCTGGTTGTGGCCTTGGGTGCCTACAGCAAACACCCGGGCAGTCGGATTGCTAAAAGAAATGTCTCTCTTCCTTTTGCCTGGGGACCATCCCTGTTATTGCGGTTAGATTCCTCCACCCTGGTATTCTTAGTGGAACAAGCCCACGGAGGCCTCTCGCAGATCTGTGGCACTCTGGACCCCTTCTCTCAGTGTCACCTGGGTCTATTATTAATATGGGGAAGCCGGCAGCAGCCTCACTCACCTCCCAGCTTAACTCCCGTCCAGCTTCTATCGGGCATGTCGCTGTGCTGTGCTCATTGGTGGCCGTCACTAACAGACATGGCCGCACATCGAGCACACTGACACTGGTATATATACATCACAGGAGAGGCTGGGGACATACACATTACTGTGGGGCATACACATTACTGAGGAGGGGGGAATACAGCTCTCAGGGGTATACAGCACTGGGTTGGAGGGGGACATACAGCTCTGGGGTGTATACAACACTGGGGTGAAAGGGACATAGAGCTCTGGGGGGTTTTACAGCACTGGGGTGGAAGGGACATAGAGCTCTGGGGGGTAAACAGCACTGGGGTGGAGGGGACATACAGCTCTGGGGGTATAGAAGTATGCAGCCCCCACATTCCTTGAAATAACATAATGCACCCATATTGTTCCACATACTGTAATTTAATGCAGCCTCATATTACTCCATATAATGCACCAGCATATTCCTTCATAGTATTATGCAGACTCCATAGTCCTCCATATTGAATAATACACCAAATATTCCTCCATATAATATAATGCACCCCAGATTGCTCCACATAATATAATGTAGCCTCATATTCCTCCATATAGTATTATGCAGCCCCCATGTGCAAGCAGTATGCTGCTCCCATGTGGCAGCATTATCCAGCCCTCATGTGGCAGCATTATGCAGCCCCCATGTGGCAGCACCATGCAGCCCCCATGTGGCAGCACCATGCAGCCCCCATGTGGCAGCACCATGCAGCCCCTGTGTGGCAGCATCATGCAGCCCAATATAATTTAATGCAGCCCTATAGTCATCTGGACAACGTGATTTATACATACTCACTTCTCCCCGTTCCACCGCTGCTCTGGTCTCCTCAGCGCATCCACTGTTATGCCGCTTTGACAGCTGAGGACACAGGCGTACACAGTAATGACGTCATCGCACTCCTCTGTACTGAGCTGTCAGAGGCAGAGCACAGACAGACACTGCAGGAGAATGTTGAGAGAGGAAGCGCGCCGCTCCCTCTATCATCATTGCTTTCAATTCTGCGATGCCGATACAATTGAAAGTGCGATCCTCAGGGGCTCCCCCTCCCCACTGTGCTGGCATCCCGGTCTCTCAGACTCATGTGCCCCATATCGTCTACATGGCCTGCCGCCATTGGCGGTACGCCACCCTGCCGTCTGCGAGTGGGCCCCCTCGGCGGTCTAGGGCCCGCCCCGGCAGTTGCCCAGGTGTGCCGGGTGCTGACACTGGCTGTGACACACACACAATTTTTTTTTTAGTATTTTAAGGGAACAGCATGAATTTCAAGCATTTGGCAGCAGCATTTTTTAATGCTAAAAAAAGAAACCATTATATGTACCAAAGAACAACTGTAAATACAAGTATTATGTTAATAGATTCAGAACAAGTATTATTCATCTGACAGCGTTGTGCACAATTGCTATTCATGTCAAGGGTCCAGCACAAGTAGTCAATGAATGTGACACAGTGATTTACAGCACAAGTAGTCAATGAACGTAACAGTGGTGTACAACACAAGTACTTGATGAACGTAACAGTGAGCTGTCCAGTGAACTGTCTATGACTAAGAGTGACTGCATACACCAGAAATGCATCAGATTGTTTTTTCTGACGATTTTAATATGTAACAAATAAGATGTTATTTTATCCTATTATCCTGATAGAATGTGCCATTCAGTCCTTCCACTTTTGTCTTCATAAGTAGTAATTGCATTATACCACAGCCAGGTCTGAGTTACAGTTTTGTGCTATACACCATTGGGTTACACACAGATATTACTTGTTTGTGCACCACAAGACATATCCAGTGCTGTATATTTTATTATACCTTTGGCTAATATACTCAAGTCAGGGGCGTACATAAAAATGATGGGGCCCCACAGGAAACGTTTTAATTGGGCCACTTACTGTCCCCCACCCCCAAAAAAAAAATAAAAAAATATAATATTTGGTCTGGTCACAGCCCTTATAAAGTAATTTTCCTCCTATTGAAGCCCCTAGATTCCCCTTTCATTGTACCCATACAGTATGATGCCAAAAAAGTATACAAATGTAAAAGCTAAGGACAAAGAGCCCAAATAGGGTCTTACCAGATATTAAAAATGTGGTGTGCAAGAGATTACACTCACCTTATAGGGTTGGGTAAGTCACAACCACTACGCATGCATTAAGATAATGGCAGCTGCTGTAGCCCCACGTGGAGAGGTCTTCAGTGCTGGAGAGGAGAAGTGGGGTTAATGCCACGCTGTCGCCAAAAAGGAGGAAAATTGTTGATTCAATAAATAAAAGTGTTTTATTTCATAGGCCAAAGCATTTCAGGGATCAAGTCCCCTTCTTCAGGACCAAAAAAAGGAAAAATCAACAATATCTAATTGTTGATAACTTGATATTGTTCATTTTTCCTTTTTTTGGTCCTGAAGAAGGGGACTTGATCCCTGAAACGCATTGACCTATCAAAACAGTGAATTCCCCCAAAGCACCCTCCACACACACAGTATGGTGACCACCGGCAAAGTATGGTGACTCCCATGCAATAAGATAGCCCAACTGTGACCCCCTACACAGCCGTTCATGCAGTATAAAAGGCATGCATACTGTATATTTGCCTCTATTAGCCCTCCAAACATTATAATGGCCCCCACCCAGTATAATGGACTCCAAAATAACATTCATACTGCATAATCGCTTGCTTACAGTGTATTGATCTGCACACAGCCCTCCATAAACTGTAAAGGGTCCCACATAGCCCTCTAAATACTATAATGGCCTCCAAATATCCTTACAAATATTATAATGCACCCACATATCATTTAATATAGTATAATGGTTCCCACATAGCTCTTCATATAGTACATATAGTATAAAGGGCCCCACATAGTCCTATATATAGTATAATGAGTCCAACATAGTCCTTCATATAGTATAATGGGCCCCACATTGCCTTCCATATAGTATAATGGGCCCCACATAGTCTTCCATACAGTATAACAGACCCTACATTAACTTTCATATAGTATAATTGGCCCTGCATAGGCCTCCATATAGTATAATGAGCCCTACATTGCCTTTCATGTACAACCCCTGGCAAAAATTACGGAATCACCTGGCTCTGAGGATGTTTATTCAGTTGTTTACTTTTGTTTAAAAAAAAAAAAAAAGCAGATCACAGATATGGCTCAAAACTAAAGTCATTTCAAATGACAACTTTCTGGCTTTAAGAAACACTAAAAAAATCATGAAAACATAATTTGCTAGCCAGTAACAGTTACTTTTGATGACCAAACAAGGGGAAAAAATTATGGAATCACTCAATTATGAGGAAAAAATTATTGAATCACCCTGTAAATTTTCATTCCCAAAACTAACACCTGCATCAAATAAGATCTGCTCATTAGTCTGCATCTAAAAATGAGTGATTACACCTTGCAGAGCTGTTGCACCAAGTGGACTGACATGAATCATGGCTCCAACACGATAGATGTCAATTGAAAAAAAGGAGATTATCAAACTCTTAAAAGAGGGTAAATCATGATGCAATGTTGCAAAAGATGTTGGTTGTTCACAGTCAGCTGTCTAAAATCTGGACCAAATACAAACAACATGGGAAGGTTGTTAAAGGCAAACATTCTGGTAGACCAAGGAAGACATCAAAGCGTCAAGACAGGAAACTTAAAACAATATGTCTCCAAAACAGGAAATGCACAACAAAACAAATGAGGAACGAATGGGAGGAAACTGGAGTCAATGTTTGTGACCGAATTGTAGGAAACTGCCTGAAGTAAAGGGGATTTAAATACATTAAAGCTAAACAAAAGCCATCATTAATATCCAAACAGAAAAAAACAAGGTTACAATGGGCTAAGGAAAAGCAATCGTGGACTGGATACACGTTATATTCAGTGATGAAATTATAGAATAAGAGGGCACCTTTTCCCTATTGGGATCACCATCAGCAAAATTAGGGAAAATTAAGACAGGAGAAAAAGAGTTGCTGTATATAGGGATCAACCAATTCGTTTTTGTTCAATTCAAAAAATGTATTTTATTGGTACAAACACTTGTGCATACATAGAATCCACACAAGACATTGAAAAGGTTAAAAACATTTAAAATATGTATAATCAACGAACACCCCAATACATAGTTCCATGTCAGGAACCTGACACCGAAATTCCGAATACCACTATACTAGATGTACCATGCAATAATAACTCCAGGTGGGATACAGAGCATAAATGTCATCAGTTACTGCAATCATATACCCAATAGTACATAAAAATATAGCATACTATCTGACACCACCATTGTTAAATACAATGTAATAATTAAAGACCACCAGCAGGACAAAAAAAAACCCAACAAAACAACCTTATATAAAGGAAATCAGCGTACAACAGACACCGATTTAAGTAAGGTAAAACACCAGCTAACCAAAGGTGTCCGAAATGTAACACCAGGTTATATTGCCACCTGCTGAGGTCCAGATTTAAAGCAGCGCAAGGTCCCAGGATCGGTGTGGGTATGGGGTGTTGCCCCCCATTGGTTGATCCCTATATACAGCAACTCTTTTTCTCCTGTCTTAATATTCAATGATGAATCGCGTATCTGCATTGGGCAAGGTGATGATGCTGGAACTTATTTTTGGTGTCGTTCCAATGAGATTTATAAAGATGACTGCCTGAAGAGAACATGTCAATTTCCACAGTCATTGATGACAGATCAGATAAAGGCACTGGGGAGATGGCTGTCATTACATTTTTAATAAATGCCCAAGTTTACATTGAAATTGTGGACACTTTTCTTATCCCATCAATTGAAAGGATGTTTGGGGATGATGAAATCATTTATCAAGATGATATGCTATAGAGCAAAATCTGTGAAAACATTCCTTGAAAGAAGACACATAAGGTCAATGTCATGGCCTGCAAATAGTCCGGATCTCAATCCAATTGAAAATCTTTGGTGGAAGTTGAAGAAAATAGTCCATGACAAGGCTCCAACCTGCAAAGCTGATCTGGCAACAGCAATCAGAGAAAGTTAAAGCCAGATTGATGAAGAGTGCTGTTTGTCACTCATTAAGTCCATGCCTCAGAGACTGCAAGCTGTTATAAAAGCCAAAGGTGGTGCAACAAAATACTAGTGATGTATTGTAGTGTTCTTTTGTTTGTTTGTTTTTCATTATTCCATAATTTTTTCCTCACAATTGAGTGATTCCATAATTTTTCCCCATGTTTGGTCTTGAAAAGTAACTGTTACTAGCTAGCACATTATGTTTTCATGATTTTTTTTAGTGTTTCTTAAAGCCAGAAAGTTGATATTTGAAATGACTTTAGTTTTGTGCCATGTCTGTGATCTGCTTTTTTTAAGCAAAGGTAAACAACTGAATGAACATCCTCAGAGCCAGGTGATTCCATAATTTTTGCAAGGGGTTGTAGTATAACGGATCCAATATTCTTCTATATAGTATAATAGGCCCCATAGTCCTCCATATAGTAAAATGGGCTCCATAGTCCTCCATATAGTATAATGCACCCCCTTAATCCTCCATATAGTATAATGCACCCCTCATAGTCCTCCATATATTAGAAAGCACTTCATAGCCATCCACATAGTATAATGGACCCCAAAGTCCTCCATATAGTATAATGGACTCCATAGTACTCCATATAGTATAATGCAAAATATAGTCATTTATATAGTATAATGCACCCAATAGTCCTCTATATAGTATTATAGCCACCACAGTGTACTCACTGATTTAAAAAACATAAATGTAATACCTTTCCCCGTTCCCCAGCTGCTCCATTGTTAGCAAGAGCATTCTGAAGCTCTTCTCTGATTGGCACAGCTGGTGTGATGAAGTGACATCGTTGCGCCCACTGTGCTGAGACATCAGAACTCAGACGCCAAGGGTCTTTCGTCATTGTTTTCAACTGTATCACTATCCAAGTTTCCAAAACAGTTGAATTTGCGAGGATTGGTAAAGTTGCATGGTGCTGACGATGGCACTAGGCTTCCCCCGACTCACGGGCCCCATAGCGGCCATGTGGTCTACCACCATTGGCGGTACACCACTGCCCCAAGTACTTTTCCCAGTTACCTCTGGACCATGAAAAAAAGCACATGTGCTGAACACCACTATCACACATTTAGAGTTTGTATCGCACAGTAATATGTCAAATACAGTACCTTGCAAAAGTATTCACACACTTGGCTTTTTACTTATTTTGTTATATAACAATCTGTGCTTAAATACTTTTGTAATCTGATTTGTGTGGGATGCATCAGCACTAAATAGTCTAAGGTAGGAAAATGAAGTGAGAAAAATATAGACAAAAGCTAAATTTTTGGGATAAAATAAACAAAAATTGCCATGTTCATATTAATTCATCCCTTTTGCTATTAAGCCCCGAAACACTTGTGGTGCAAGCAATTACCTTCATAAGCCACATCCTTAGTGAAAGGAAGTCCACTTGTGTGCAATCTGTGTCTTATGGTCTGTCAGTATATACACACACATAGACTATAGAGGCTGCAACACCATTAAGCAAAAGGCACCACTAACCAAACAACACCATGAAGACCAAGAGTTCTTCCAACAAGTCTGACAAAGTTGTTGAGAAGTACAAGTCAGGGGTAGGTTCTTAAAAATATCCCAATCTCTGATGATCCCTGGAGCACCATCAAATCCATTGTCAAATGGAAAGAACACAGTACAAACCTGGCAAGAGAGGGACGCCCACCAAAACTCTCATTATTCACAGAGGCAGCACAGAGATGAAAGGTAACCCTGAAGGAGCTGCAGAGTTCCTATGCAGAGACTGGAGTATCAGTCCATACGACCACAATAAGCTGTATACGCCATAGGGATGGGCTTTATGGAAGAGGATCCAGAAAAAAGCCTTTACTTACAGTTAAAAATTAGAAGACTCATTATGGTTTTGTCCAAAGACATGTGGTAGACTCCCCAAATGTATGGAAGAAAATGCTGTGGTCAGATGAGACCAAAATGTAACTTTTTGTCTATCACAGTAAGCGCTATGTGTGGCGCCAAACCAATACAGCTCATCACTCTAAGAACACCATCCCCACAGTGAAACATGGTGATGGCAACATCATGTAGTGGGTATCTTTATTGGCATCAAGGATAGGGTTAAATGGTCCGAGTCACAGGGAAGATGGATGGTGCGAAATACAGGGATATTCTTGAGCAAAACCTGTTTCAGTCTTTCAGTGATTTGAGACTGGGATGGAAGGTCACCTTCCAACAAGACAATGACCCAAAGCATACTGCTAAATCAACACTAAGGGGAAACATTTAAATGTATTAAAGTCACGTAGTCAAAGCTCAGACCTTAATCCAATGTAGAGTCTGTGGTCAGACTTGAAAATTACTGTTCACCAGAGGAAACCATCTAACTTAAAAGAACTGGTGCAGTTTTGCCTTGCGGAATGGGCAAAAATCCAAATGGCAAGATATGGAAAGCTCATAGAAACTGTAATTGCCGCAAAAAGAGGCTCTACAAAATACTGACTTTAGAGAGGGGAAAAGTTAAGCACACTGAAGTTCTCAGTTATTTTGTCCTTTTTTTTGTTTGCTTCACAAAAAATGAAACCAAATGTTCATGGTTGTAGACACGTCCTTTACATAAACTGATGTGAATCCTCAAAAAAAATCTGTGAAATTCTAGGTTGTGAGGTAACAAAACACCAAAAATGCAGGCTATTTGACAAACGTTGTATTCATATACTCTTAAGGCTGCCATGTACATTGGATGAAACTTAGCCAAACTGACTGATTTCAGCTGGACCATCCAACCACCTGATGTGCGTTGGCACCTCCCGACTCTCCTCCAACAGATGATCGCACGGGAGAGAATAATTGCACACTTTGAATTTCAACACCCAGTCCTTTAGTTTTCAGTGAAGATAAGCTGCTGTCAGAGGAGACTGCCAGAAGCTTTCTCCTCTCTCACCTTTTCACCTATAAAAACACTTATATATGTGGGTGATTCAGGTCAGATAGCTTTCTGATGAATAAATGTTCCTCCGACATTTATCTTATGTACTGTATATTCCCATCTTTATACCTATATTTCAAACTCTGGAATATGTTGGTGCTATATAACAATATATTGTTTTACCTATTAATTCTAAGATTTTCCTTGTTGTAATGTGCACATTATAGATTCAGACTGAAGGCATCAAAACCCACGAAGGAACACATAAGAAAACAAGTAGTAAAGAAAAAAGTTTTAAAGAAACCAGAATATGTGTTAAACCTTAGATTCCTCAAAGTATCTTCTTTGATGACAACTTTAACCCCTAACGATGGATGACGGACATAGAACGTTATGAGCGAGTGTCAGTTCCCAGGCATTTGGTTGCCAGTGGAGTATGGTGGACTGATCCCGGAACTATAGCACCAACACCAGCCCCAGTAGTGAGAACTGTGCAATGGCGGCTCCATCTACATAGCCGCAACCCACAAGTGGCCTCCTGAAGCAGTTACTGAAACACGTGTCGGGACCGGTCCCACACCTTGGACGGCAGGCTTTCCCCTTCAGCCCTTTTCTACTAATATACAGGTAGGCTTTTTCACTCTGACTGATTACCACCAACGAACTAGGGATTTAATCACCTCCTATTTTCCTTGCCCTATTTGCATTGGCGGTTTTCTTTATGATTTTGCCTCCTGTCTGACCCTTTGGGTATTGTTGGGGTCAGCCTCCTGTCCTCTCTGTGGGACATTTCTCCTCTCCACCTCTCTTACTGGTTTTTATAACTATTAATCACTTTTCTACTGTGATACTTACACTGTTTTATAAATAATTTTTTGTACAATAAAATTGACATACTTTTTCAAACAGTGATTGATTACTTTTCTTGTACTCGCATGGTATAGCCCCCTGGTGTCTCTGTTCTCATTCTACATTGCAGCTACTACCGCAATATACAGGATCCGGTGATATGCAGTTTTTGGTGTAGGTGAAGAATGCAACAAGTTGCGTTTTTGATAAAAGGTAAAAAAAAACTGTAACTCCCCGGATCCTGACACTACCGCACGCAAACGCATGTTGCCGCAAGTCCATTGACATTGCATTGAGCAGACAATGGATCCGATAAGATGTGTCTTGCGTTTTTTTGCCGACCGGCAAAAAAACGCTGATGTGAAACCAGCCTGATTCTTTCTGTGAGATAATCCCTACCTGATTTTTATCACATGCATCAAGGTACTTTATTGCTTGGCTAGCCGTTTCTTGGCCCCGTCTTGACATTCAGTCTTCTGCGTCTTGTTCAGTGATGGTTTCAGCCTGCCTTACTTTGCCCTTGTCTCTGAGCACACTTACACTTCTGGGCACTCCATGGAGATTGCAGTTCTGTAATATGACAGTATTGCAGGTTGGGTTCCTAGACACTTCAGGTTTGATTCATCTCAATTATTTCATTTAATGTACATTTTTTCCTTAACACATTTTTTGTGACCCTGTTGACTATTTACAACAAATCTTTTGAAGGTTCTGTGATCACAGTCTAATATCTGAGCAATTTCAAGAGTACTGCATCCTTTTCTAAGACTTGTAACAATTTTTAACTTTTCAGAGTCAGTTAAATCTGTCCAGATCCGCACGCACGGATTACTACTACGGCATCGGACTCTGTTCACATTGCAGAGTCCGACGGGCAACCTGGTCTCTCTTAAGTTCTCAGATCAGCTGGGTGTCGGCTGAGTTGTTTCACTGCTCCCAGCCGTGCAGGAGTTAATCCTTTTTGGAGCAGTGTGCAACTCTTCTGAGAGCCAGGTTGCTGATTAGGCGTCAGCGATCCTGGTCTCAGTGGTTGTCAGTTTATGGTGAACAACAGTTGCTTTCCTGCGTCATATGAAAGGTCCCCTGTTGTGAGTTTATTCCCTACCCTTTTCTTTATTCTCCCGTACACATATAGTCTCTCCTTTGTGTTTAAGTGCAGCGTGTAGGAGGTTTTGTTCTTCGTTGTCCGTGTCATTTCTGTGGGGTTTTGTTTCTAGGTTTCTGGACCGCTCCTAGGGTGGGGGGAGTAAAATCAGGACTCGGACAGGAGACAGGGTCACGTTGAGGGCTCGGACTTGGCTACCATCAAGCTTACCTCCAAGAAGAGGGTCTCAAGTCTAAGGGCCAGTTTAATAACCCCTGGTCCATCAGTATATTCTCCATGAGACATTTTGCCTGAGAAAAACAAGCTGTTTAATAATTTTAAACTCTTGATAAAGAGTGTTGATATCCTTAGAATTATGTCATCCTTTTCATATTATGGATATGAAAAGGACAACGTAGTGTTCCTGAAGGACAACAACCTGAAACATATGTTGAAATTGGCGAAGAAATGGTTCAATGACAATGAAGTACAGGTGCTGAATTGATCCCCATAGTCCTCAGACCTCAACACAAGCAACCACTTGTGGGTATAGTTGTGTGGAGCCCAGCCCAGGTCTGCATTACCTTCAGGGTCTTCAGGGACTCCACGTGGAGGGACAGTCTGGTCACAGGTAGGTTGTCTTCTTAGGATTCGTGACGCCACTCTCGGTATTGCGGTCAGGGGGACCGCCACTGCAGATTAGGGGACACCTGGGGCTTATGTTGAATGCAGCTAGATGTGGTGGCCTCCCGAGAGTGAGGCTAGCCCAAGGGCCCAGTGTGGATGTGTAGAACCACAGGTCGCAGAATGACTCACACGCACAACCAGAGTGTCTTTCAGGGTTTTTACTCACATAGGTGGCAGGGTGAGTAACCCGGGACGATGCTTCAGTAGACCAGGAAGAATCAGGTATCCCTTTGGCTGAAATAGGGGTGACTGCCGGCTCGCCTTCCTAGCCCTCGTGTTTTGAGGTGACCCCGACTTGTAGTCTTGCTGGCATCACCCAGGGAAGTCGCATTCGCCTTTCTCCCCTTTCTGGCCCGTTTGTTTGCAGCGTGGACCAGACGATTCTAGCTGCTACCTTTTGTCGCCTATGGGCCCCCTCGTTGCTGCGTGACTCCGGACTCTGTGTGTGGTTGGTGGTAAGCTTGCAGTGCTCCCACCGGCAAGTGAAGCAGGCCAACTGAATAGGCCCCTGCTCTGGGTACCTGTACCACATGCGGCCAGGGTCTACTGGCAGTCCCCGTACTCAGCCACCTCTCTGCGCTCCTGCCTCAAGTGGTTTTCGGGTAGTCATTTCTTCCCCGCCAGCAGCCACGAACGGTGCAGTGTCTGGAAGAGCTCTGCTCCACTTTGCTCTGCCCTCACCAGACGCGACTTCTCTCCTCCACTTCCTCTCACTGACTGCTTCTGCACACTCCCTGTTCCCAGTGACACCGCCCACCACTAGCTGGGAGGCGAGGGCCACACCCCCTCCCTGAGTCTGCTCAGGGGTCCTCTCTAGCAGTGTGTGTGCTCCTGGTTACTGAGTGTTCCGTGTGTCCACACCCTATTCAGCCTCTGGGAATACCTGTGTTGTACTGCCCTTAGCATGGGTGCAGTACTCAGTGGTGCCTGACCAGGTCAGGGGCGCCACATTTGGAAACAAAAGCTGTATACCAGTATGCACCAACAGTGGGAACGTGAAGAAGAGACCTGGGATCAGATTTCGGTCGAGACATACTTGAATTTGATAGAGAGCAAGTCGAGAGCCCAGAAGTATCCAGGCAGTGATTAAAACCAATGGTGGATTTGAAAAATACTAACAAAATAATACAAATTTAAAATGTAGATTTTTAGGAGCAAAACAGTAACCATGCAGTGGCATGACAAGAATCTGTATAACTAATCATATGCTAAATAGTTGAAAGTCAAATTTATCAATGAGATAGCCAAGATGATTGTCTATAAAGTGAAGGTAGTCTCATGGCTGAAGCTCTAGTGGATGATGAAATATGGAGCCTGAAATTCAAAAGTTCAAAACATTGTTACCCTTTTGCTCTTCAGTGTACAAAAACATGCAAAAGTTTAGGCACCCCGGATCACAATCACTGTTCTTGTGAACAGTTAATCAAATTGATGAAATGATCTTTAAAAGGCATAAAGTTAAAAATAACACATTTCCTTTGTATTTTAGGCAACAAAAACTATATAATATATATATATATATATATATATATATATATATATATATATATATATATATATAGATAGATAGATAGATATATTTATTTTTATTTTTTTTATTTTTTTTTATTTGTTTATTTATTTTTTTCATCTTTCTCATCTTCAAAACGACAAAAAGGAAAAATGGGCCAATGCAAAATTTGAACACCCTTGAAGATTTGTGTGCTTATATAACTTGGACCAAGTTTCAGACTCTAATTAGCCTTTTAGGGTTATGGCTTGTTCACTATCATCATTAGGAAAGGCCAGGTGATGCAAATTTCACAGCTTTATAAAAACCCAGCCTCCTCTAAGCTTGTGCAATAAAACAGCAGCCATGGGTTCTTCTAAGCAGCTACCTATAAAAATAGCAACAAAAAGAGGAAAATATCCTCCAAAAATTAAGTATTACTCACAGCAAGATGGGCTGCAGTGTGTACATCGCCCAGGCCAAAAACTACTACTCTACCAGGATACAGCTAAACCCCCACTAAGTGGAGGCATCACAGGTGCAGGAGGAGCAAATCACACACACACCTCCATGAAATGGAGGAGGCGATTGCTGGATGATAAAACTGCACACTAGTGGCTTGCATAGAGCGCTGTACACACATGCAGATGCACAGTCACAAACCCGCAGCCTATTAGGTGACGCCCATACTATTAGATCAGGCAGACTGCCAAGCCGTACCCCACCTGTGTATCATGCACAGACAGACACTCTACAATGCAAGGCCCAACAGAAAGGGGCCTGGCTGTATCCTGTACAAAAAAATATGAGGTTTTTGTATGGCCATAAAACGTAAGCCTACAACCCTCGTCACGGGACCTCATGCTTGTAGGTCCCTACACTAAATATAAAAATAGCAACAAAAGCTGTATCCTGGTAGAGTAGTAGTTTTTGGCCTGGGCGATGTACACACTGCAGCCTAAGCAGCTACCTAGCACTCTGAAAATGAAAATGGTGGAGGTCCACAAAGAAGAAGGCTAGAAGAAGATAGCAAAGCATTTTCAAGTTGTCCTTTTCTTAGTTTGAAAAGTAATTAAAAAATGACAGTTAACAGGAACAGGGGAGGTCAAGATAATGTCTGCAAGACCAAGCAAAGTTTCTGTGAGAGCTGCTCCTAGGGTTGCAAGAGAGGAAAATCAGAACACCCTCTTGACTGCAAAAGACCTTCAGGAAGATTTAGCAGACCCTGGAGTTGTGGTACATTATCATACTGTTCAGAAACACGTACAGAAATATGGCCTGCATGGAAGATTCATTAGAAGAAAATCTCTCCTGCATCCTCAACATAAAATTCAGCATAAGAAGTATGCAAAAAAAACATTTAAACAAAATTTTAAATTTTGGAAACAAATGTGGTAGATGAGGTTAAAATAGGACTCTTTGGCTACAATGATCAAAGGTAACAGAATTTCAGGAAAAGAATATCTTGCCAGCCATTAAGCATGGTGGTGGATCAATCATGCTTTGAGGTTCTATTACAGCCAATGGCACAGGGAACGTTTCACAGAGAAAGGGAAGAATGGATTCAATTCAATTTCAACAAATTCTTGATGCAAACATAACACCATCTGTAAAAAAAATCTGAAGTTGAATAGAAGATGGCTTCTTCTATGAATAATGGTTCCAAACACACATCAAAATCCACAATAGACTACCTCAAAAGGATCAAACTGAAAATTTTACAATGGCCCACACAGTCTCCTGATCTGAACATCATTGAAAATCTGTGGCTAGACAACAAAAGAGCAGTGCATGCAAGACGGGCCAGGAATCTAACAGAACTGGAAGACTTTTCCAAGGAAGAATGGATGAAAATCTCGCAAACAAAAATTGAAAGACTCTTGGTTGGCTACAAAAAGCATTTATAAGCTGTGATACTTGCCACAAGGGGGTGCTAATATAACATAGGTGCCCAAACATAATTGTTTTGCATAGGCCATTTTCATTTTTTGTTAATTTAAAAAATGAAAAAGATAAAAATATTTTTAGGGGCCTAAAATAGAAATGAAATGTGTCATCTTTACCTCTATGCCTTTTTTCTAGATCATTTCAACTTCATCTTGCTTAACTGTTCACAATAACAGTAATTTTGTCCAAGGGGCCCAAACTTTTGTATGCTACTGTATATAGGCTGTATTCTCCTATTAGCCCTTTTGAATATTAAAAGCTGGGAGTTATAACAACATATCAGTGTGAAAAAATATTATTTTTCATTTTCACAGCACAATGCTACAAAATTCAGTGAATACTCTGTAGGCTTAAATGATCACTGCACCCATAGATAAATTCTTCAAGATGTGTAGTTTCCAAAATGGGGTCACTTGTGGGGCTTTCTACTGTCTCAAGGGTGTCAAAGGAGTGAGAGAAGGAGCCCATTCCCGCTCACAATCTTCTAAATGCAGTGATAAGAGATCAGGAAGAGGTTAAAGTCCAAAAAATATGTTGTTTTACTGTCTGTATATTTTTGTATGCTGATCATCTTAATATTATTGGTAAACTGTAAAGTCATTGTGTGTCTGTATTGGTATGAATGACCATCAGCAGATTTGGCTTTCAGTACCATCTTTATGTTGATGACACACAGCTATACACCTCATCCCCTGAACTCACCCCTGCTGTTCTACAGAACACCAATGACTGCCTGACTGCAGTTTCCAACATCATGTCTGCTCTCTATCTGAAACTCAACCTTTCCAAAACTGAACTTCTTTTCCCTCTATCTTCCAACCTTACTAAACCTGACATCTCCCTCACTGTGTGTGGCACAACGATAAGTCCTAGGCAGCAGGCCCACTGTCTGGTTGTTATACTTGACACTGATCTCTCCTTCACCTCCCACATACAATCTCTTGCCCGCTCCTGCCGCTTGTGTGACGCCCTGGACTAGCCAGGTAGTCACAGGTAGGCCCTTGCACAAACACCCTTCACTTAATAAGGTACCAGCAGCCAACCTAAAAACCCTTGTCACCTCTCTCAGTGTTCAATGGTCACACCAGGGGGCGGAGCCAGGCTGTTGGCCATTCCCACCGAGGAGTCCAGGGGGCCTGAGGCAGGAGAACAGTGTGCAGTTCAGTGCAGTTGAGTTCAGTTCAGTGAAGTTCAAGTGCAGCAGGCCTGAGGCGTCAGGTCTGCAGCGGCAACACTGATCGGTGCCGGGGTCATAGCCCTGGTACCGCAGCAAGGTGGCAGAGGGTGGTTGCCGCCTGCAGGAGCCGGGAAGACGGCTGGTGGAACCGTAAGGGACCGGGACAGGGTAGTGGCCCGCCGGTACCGAACCGGGGAACCAACTTGAAACCGGAGCACCAGGAGGGGTATTCAGACCCAGAACGAGGTCCAGAAGCCACTGGACCACATCGAATTTACTGATTCAGGTCTGGACTTTAGGTCCTTTCCCGTCCCAAAACCCGAAAGATGGCAACAGCCCACCAATGGGGATAGAAAGCCACCACACAGGCAGAGAGATCCCACATACCAGTGCCTGCGGGCAAACGGGTTCCCCGACACACATAAAGCTGAGGAGCGGACTACCATTGCTGAAGCATAGGCAGTCAAGTTCTACAAAAGAGGTGCAGGAGAAAGGCGGGAACCACCAACCTGGTGAGGGACCAGGCGCAGCCGGCTACGGGCACCGACCACCATCCTTTTTGGTTTACCAAAGACTCTGGTCTATTTGTCAAAGTGAGTACAACAGTGCCCTCGGGCTGCGCACCGTACCGCACTAACACGCCCGCACCTCGCAACCACCGGGTCCCGGGACCATCAGCCCCTACCCATGGAGGGGTCAACACCAGGCTGCGCAACACCGTCCCCGGGAACCTAGTCAACGGCAGCTGTGGTGTCCACGTTCACCACAACCCGTGGGTGGCGTCACAAACTTACATCCCTACACACCACAGCCTCGGCCGTGAACCTCTCCCCACCGAAATCCCCTCACGTAGCGCCAGCCTCCCTTCAGAGCGACGTGACCCCCGGGTCCGGAGGCACTCGAGCCATCCACCAAACGAGCCCGGATCCGAGCGGCTTGGCTGCTGCCGAGCGCGGGGTGGTACACATCGACTCTTCTGGCGTCACGAACAGGATTGAACCCATCCACTTACCGGTGGAAGTGCGCCTTGAAGTAGAAGTCAGCGGTGACCCGTTGAAAAATTTCAGAATCCACCATCTTGTCACTATCCCTTGGCGCGAAGTTTCCCGCCAGACCTGTCTTCCCCGCAAAAGTTGAAGCCCCGCCCCCTGGGAACAGAGCGGTGCAGAGAAGTGTGCGGCTAAAAAGTGAAGCCGAGAAGAGAGATCGCCGAGTGCCGCGAAAAAACCAAGGGGGAGCAGATGGAAGATGTCTGCTCCCAAGCTTGATGCCAGCCCTGCGCCGACCGTTGGAGTGGCGGCGCCCACCGAGAATGTCGCCGGCAAGGAGGAGGTTCCAGCTCCCGCTCTGGACGCAGGAGCGGCGGGCCCGGAGGTACCGGTGGTGACTCCCCGTGCAGCAGCTGGCGGTGACCCGCCTGCCGCAGGAAGGATGTCGGCTCCGGCAGTCCGCCCGGCCGTGATGGAAACGGTGCCCAGTTCGGAGGCCCCCCGGATCGCCAGCTCAGAGTCGGAGGCAACGGATGGCAGCAGCTCAGGGGATGACACGGAGTCCGTTTCTGGAGATGAGGCCCCGCTCGTCATCGGCTTCTTTGGGAACACGATGATGGCGATCTGCAGGTACTGTCGGCAGCTAGGGCACTTCGCAGGCATGTGCCCTGAGAACGGCCATCCTTAAGGAGCCGCACCACAAGTTAACCCCTGAAGTACCAAAGTTTTAAAAGTTGAATGTTTTAAAGTTTTAAAGGACCTGCTCCTGCAGTAACCCTCCTGCCTTTGTTGAATGTCCCCATGTTCCCGGGAGACGCCATCCAGCACATGGGTGGAAAGAGGAGGACCCTGCCCGACTTGTTGAACGCCGCTGCGGTTGGAGTCCCATAAGGTGCCATCAGGGGTCAGAGCTCCTGGTGGAGGATGGCAGGGAGTTAAAGGAGTGAGGACAGTTCCAGTTCCAGAGCCCGGTTACCATACCCGCACTGCAGGCAGTGGGAGACGGGGTCTTTCTGGACAGTGTCACCATGAGTGAAGTGGCATTGGGGACCCGTGCTGCCCTGTAGTGGACTGTGGGAAAGTGGCTGGAGAAGGCTGCGCCGGCAGCAAAGTCCCGTTTGTAAATAAGTCCCGGACCACCCTTTTGTCCCACAGCCTCCGGAGAAGCAGACTGGAGGAAGGGCCTGCGGGAATGTGATGGCCAAGGCCCTGTCACCAATGAAACCGGTGACAATCCTCGAGGTCGGGGGTCCCCTGGACGTGGGGCCTCTGAGAGACTGCCGGGTAAGGAACTTTTTGCCCGGCCCGTTTGGGCAACACTTGGACCCATTCCTGTTCCTGGACTGGGGAAAAGGGGTGCTGCCTGTTTCTTAGAAACAGCATCAAGGCTATGTTTGCTTGGGTGGGCAACTGAAAGGACCCGGTCCTGTTATCGTTAATAAAAATGTTATATATGTGCAACGTTCAAGGGATGATTTCCAAAAATTTGCTTGAAATGTAAAAAAGTTTAGTACACTTGTACCTGTTTTACCCGTTTTATCTTTTTCAGTAAACAAAAATAAACCGGTGGTGGTCGGGCAGCCCGCGGACGGTCTGCATTAAACCAGGGGGTCCGGGTCCGGAGGCGATCGAGCCACTCATCAAATGAGCCCGGATCTGATCGGCTTGGCTGCGGCCGAGTGCGGGGCGGTACACTTGCACCTCAAGAACATCTCTAGAATCTGCCCCTTCCTCACAATGGAAACGACAAAAACCCTCACCGTGGCCCTGATCCACTCCCGCTTTGACTATTGTAACTCTCTATTAATTGGTCTCCCCCTAACTAGACTCACTCCTCTACAGTCCATCCTTAATTCAGCAGCCAGGGTCACCTATCTGACTAACCGCTACTCGGATGCCTCTGCTCTGTGCCAGTCCCTGCACTGGCTGCCCATATATCACAGGATCCAATTCAAACTGCTTGTTCTCACCCACAAAGCTCTCCACAGTGCAGCACGCCCCTATATCTCTGCCCTCATCTCTGTCTATCACCCCACTTATTCTCTACGCTCTGCAAATGACTTTCGACTAACGTCCACACTAATTCGAACCTCCCACTCCCGGATCCAAGACTTCTTCCGAGCTGCACCAATACTCTGGAACGCTCTACCCCAAGAAGCTAGGATGACTTACAACTTACTCAGCTTCAGACGCACCCTAAAAATGCATCTTTTTAGAGTGGCTATCACACTCCCTAGCCGAACTAAATTCACATAGTCCCTCCACGCCTTCTCAGAACATAACCTCACGTCAAACTCCATGGAACCCAAATGCATCTCAAGGTTCTGGCCAACTGGTCCAGGCAGCCATTATCTATCCCCCATTTCCTTGAAATGGCTGGATTGCCATTGTAAATAAGCACTTGTACCTTGCCCCCCCATCTCATTGTAGACTGTAAGCTCTCACAAGCAGGGTTGTCTTTTATTTCCCTCAAATTATTGTATGTTCTATAACTGTTACTTGTTTGTATATGATCCTCCGGAATTGTAAAGCGCTGCGGAATATGTTGGCGCTATAGAAATAAAGATTATTATTATTATTATTTATAAATTGATTTAGGCTTCAAATATTCATTGCAATTTTATGATGTACTGTATATGAAAATGTTGGATCGTTATTTTTTTTCCAAGGTTCTAATCATATCATCCACATTATTTATAATTCATTAAAAACTTCCAAATGTATTCATAATAACTGCTAATAAAGTAGCCTCTAAGCAAAAAAAATCCCATTATGGCAAATAGATTTTACTATATGTAAAGAAAATAATAAGTATTATTGATCAACTCAAGAAAATGCTCCTGCTATATCAGCACATTCTGTTATGTTATTATGTTCTTTACCATTCGTTAATAATGGCATTATTACTGGTAGATGTGAAAAAGAAGCATACATTGTTTACGGACATGCTTAGACATTGTGTCACTTGAGAGCAATGACTCATGTGGCAGCCTGTTCTGCTGCTCTTTGAAGTGATAGGGTCTCCTGGTGTTGAGTCACTGTCAGGTAATAAAACCTTCACAGATTGTAACCTGGTGGTGACTCAAACCCTGCATGCCTGTTGCACTAATGTACACAAAGCATATCTGTTTTGCAATGGCCGCAGGCACTTTGTTTGGTCTTGTCTCCTCGCAAGCCTTTCAATTCTCTTGGTTTCACTCTGGTCAAGTGCCTTGCTAAAAGCTTTCGAAAAGCTGCCTTCATAGTGGCCTCCATATAGTGTGATAATATCTTTGAAATGAGACTCTGAATTTAATTAGCAATCATTATTTTTTATTATTACACAATAAAATGGTACCAACATTAGGAAAAACTGCCTATCAGATAAAGTAAACATTATGAACAATCCTGGTTTGTGAAGCAGTAATCAGGGTGCATCCCTTCTGATGGCGAATTCCCGACAGACCACCATACAAGAGCAGAATTATTGGAAGACGGAGGCAGCAATCCAAGTTTGTTGCAGAAAGGTTTATCAGTCCAACTGTTTTGGCAGGGGAGAGGGGCTATATCAGCCAACACACAGGAAGGGGGAAGCAATGCTTTATAGTTAGGGAAAGGGGGAAGTGGTGACCCCTGACTACAACCTGCAGATCACCCTCACTATCATCACCGACCCTATACAGGTTCCACACCTGTCGCCGAGTTGGAATACCTGGGGCCCTGTCTTACCCTGGCAAATGGGCCCTAAGTAAGGATGGAGGGTATGAGCACTAAGTCAACACTACTAACACTAAAGACACTAGGGAACAATAACTGCAATCACCAGAGCCCTGGTAGATAGCAAAAGACAAACACTTATCTGAGCAGCAGCAACCACAGATGTCTGGTGCAACAGAGGACTACCTCTCCAGAGCTCAGCAAGGAACAAATTATAAACCACACCCAAACCACCCCAGGGTGAGGTTAATAAAGGAAGTCAGAGGCTGGCAACTGAAAGATAAAACCTACAGTTTCCCAGTGTCAAAGAGTCCACAGCTGCAAAAACAGGAAACTGTTGGATAACTACATGTGCTGCCAATCTCTGGGATTTTCTAGCACTCGCTGCCACTGGATTGTCAGTCTCCATTGACACCTCCGTGATAGGCCGTGACTCATCCATGACACCAATATGTGATATTTAGAATATAAAATTAGCTTTTCTCAAGCATATAGTTTTGTCATCAAATAATTGCATGTTGGACAACTAATGCACCATCTTTCAACAAACATGGATTGCTGCCTTTGTCTTCCAATATTTCCACAATGGGGAAGATAGGTGCTGTAGGGTGAAAAGAATGGAGGAGGGTATACAAATATTTTCAGTTGTGCTCAGCTGGGGTGGTTGTGTGAGACACAACCATTTCAAAGTTTTAGTTTCCAGCTGGCACTGCCCTGTGGCTGAGGGAAGGTGCCACCAGATAATTCTCCATGTAGTGATAAAAACATGTTTAAAAAAGTGGCTACCCTGCTGGAAATAAGGCTGTGTGCGCAGTGAGCACGTGTGCATTTTGCATGCATTTACGCAGCGCTTTGCACTGCAGCGTAAATGCATGCGTTCTGCCTTCCAGCAAAGTCTAAGTAACTTGTGCGAATTCCATCCGCATGTTGCGTTTTAGAATGTAGCGATTTGCATACTGAAATTTGTGGCCGAATCGCTGCGTTCTAAAAAGCAACATGTCACTTCTTTTGTGCGTTTTGGATGCTTTTCCCACCCTGTCTATGGCAGAGCAAGCATCCAGAACGCATGAATTCTGCATCCTTTCTGCACTCAAAAGACATCCAAAACGCGGCTTTTCGGCTGCGTTTTGAAACGCACATGCAGTGACAAAACGCTGCAGAATATTTGACAACCAGAACACAGACGAGCGCATATGGCCTAAAGGTTCTTTTATTCCACTACGCGTTCCATTGCTTTAACGACATCTTTTTCAAGTGAAAAAAAACCCCTATCATATGAAAAAGATGCTGGCACGGTATTTCTACTTAGAACATTTCCACGATGTCAGATTAAAAAATTATTGGTCCCGTTTCATAAGGGGAAGATGCAGGGTGGTCACCTATTGGCACAACGACAAACATGTTTAACACAGTGGTAGTGTAAGATAAGTTTACTTAGTAAACACCATTTCACTATGGATACAGACATATGCGTAGTTTTCTGTTTCAGCTTAGTGGCACTATAGATGTAGCCAGTAGCGTAGCTAGCGGGGGGAGGGGGGCAGAGGGTGCGGTCGCCCCGGGCCCCGTGCTCAGAGGGTGCCCACTTGGAGCTACAATACTATTAACTGAATCAGTGACACTGCACCTTTAAATACAGTGGCTTGGCCGTGTCACGAGGTTTAGGTCCTATCACACAGCGCACTGTTTGCAGAGGGTTCCCTGCTGCTGTTTCTCCAGGACCTGTGTGGTGCTCAGAGCCGGCTCCGCCTCCCTCTCCCTCCCTTGTCTCAGTGATTTCCTCTGCTGCACACGGAGCTCTGGGCTGCTGGTAAGAGGCAGAGAGGATCTAAGATTGTGTGCAGTGGGGGAGGGGAGAGATTTACTGTGGTGACAGGGGGCAGTGTCCATTACTGTGCAGTGTGGGGGCCTGATAACATATGTACTGAGGGGATGTGTGTGAGGGGGGATGGGGCTGTATATTATAAAGGCCTTATCACATGTATGTACTGAGGGGATGTGTGTGTGTGGGGGGGTGGGGGCTATATATTATAAAGGCCTGATCACATGTATGTACTGAGGGGATGTGTGTGGGGGGAATGGGGGCTGTATATTATAAAGGCCTGATCACATGTGTGTACTGAGGGGATGCGTGTGGGGGGGAATAATAATAATAATAATAATAATTTTATTCATTTATATAGCGCTATTAATTCCACAGCGCTTTACATACATTGGCAACACTGTCCCCATTGGGGCTCACAATCTAGAGTCCCTATCTGTATGTCTTTGGAATGGGGGCTGTATATTATAAAGGCCTGATCACATGTATGTACTGAGGGGATGTGTGTGTGGGGGGAGGGGAGCTGTATATTATAAGGGCCTGATCACATGTATGTACTGAGGGGATATGTGTGGAAGGGAGGGGAGCTGTATATTATAAAGGCCTGATCACATGTATGTACTGAGGGGATGTGTTTGTGGGGAGGGGAGGGGAGCTGCATATTATAAGGGCCTGATCACATGTATGTACTGAGGAAATGTGTGTGTGGGGAAGGGGGGCTATATATTAGAAGGGCCTGATAACCTGTAGTGTGGGCCAATCTTACTGTGTATAGGGGAGCTGTGGGCCCATCATACTGTGTATAGTGGAGGTGTGGGCCCATCATACTGTGTATAGGGGAGGTGTGGGCCCATCATACTGTGTATAGGGGAGGTGTGGGCCCATCATACTGTGTATAGGGGAGCTGTGGGCCCATCATATTGTGTATAGGGGAGCTGTAGGCTCATTATACTGTGTATAGGGGAGCTGTGGGCCCATCATACTATGTATAGAGGAGCTGTGGGGGCATCATACTGTGTATAGGGGAGCTGTGGGCCTATCATACTGTGTATAGGGGAGGTGTGGGGCCATCATACTGTGTATAGGGAAGCTGTGGACCCATTATACTGTGTGTAGGGGAGGTGTGGGCTCATCACACTTTGTATAGGAGAGCTATGGGCCCATTATAATTTATATAGGGGAGCTATGGGCACATCATACTGTGTATAGGGGAGTTATGGACCCATTATACTGTGCATAGGAGAGCTGTGGGCCCATTATACTATGTATATGGGTATAAGGGAGGTGTGGGCTCATCATACTTTGTATAGGAGAGCTATGGGCCATTATACTGTGTATAGGGGAGTTGTGGGCCCATTATACTGTGTATAGGGGAGTTATGGGCCATTATACTGTGTATAGGGGAGCTGTGGGCCCATCATACTATGTATAGAAGAGCTGTGGGCCCATCATACTGTGTATAGAGGAGCTGTGGGCCCCTTATACTGTGCATAGGGGAGTTATGGGCCCATTAGACTGTGTATAGGGGAGATGTGAGCCCATTACACTGTATAGGGGAGCTGTGGGCTCATTACACTGTGTACAGGGAGCTGTGGGCCTATTATATTGTGTAGAGAGGAGCTGTGGGCCCATCATAGTGTGTATTGGGGAGTTGTGAGCTCATTATAATATGTATAGAGCAGTTGTGGGCCCATTACACTGTATAGGGAAGTTGTGGGCCCAATATATTGTGTATAGGGAAGTTGTGGGCCCATTATACTGTGTATAGGGAGCAGTGGGCTCATTACACTGTGTATAGGGAGCTGTTGGGACATCATACAGTGTATAGAGAACTTTGGGGACATCATATTCTGTATAGAGAGTGATGAAGCCCATCATATTGTGTATAGAGAGCTGTACCTGGGAGACTCAGGAAACTTTGTTAAATGTTAAGTAGTGGACACTTAAGAAGCATTACTGTGGCGCCCTGGACTAGCCAGGTCGTCACAAGTAACACACACACAAACCCACCTCCTAGACAGTTACATTAGCCAGACACAAAACCCTTGTTGCCTCCCTCCAGGGTCTGATGTCCACACCAGGTGGGGCGGAGCCAGGCGGCTGGCCTCGCCCACCGAGGAGTTCACAGGAGGAGGCGGGAAAAGCAGACAGTTGAGTCCAGGAGGTTGAAGTGAGAGGAGTGAAGTGGAGAGTGTCTGGGTTTGTGGCCCAGGCACTGACAACAAGGTTGGCAGACGGTGGTGGCCGTCTGCAGGAGTGGTGGATCAACGCGGAACCGTAGGACCGGGGTCCGGCGGTGGCCCGCCGGTACCGACCGGGGAGCGAAGTGAAGCTAGCACATACAGGCAGGGCCATCGGACCCCGACTAGGCTTGGAGCCGCCGTCAACAGTCAAATCCGAGTGTGACAGGAACCCCAGGGGTTTCCTAACAACCAAGTCCCGATTAAAGGCAACCGTCCGCACCGTGAGGGTATACAGCCACCGCCAGCGGCTAGAGACCCAAGGGAAAGCGCCTGCGGGCAAAACGGGCTCCTCCGGCATCCATACACCGGGGAGCGGACTACCGTTGGGGACCCATCGTAGTCAAGACAGTACACAAAGGTGCAGGGAAAGACAGCCGCCATCACCTGTCCGGGGAGAGACACTGCAGCCGGCTGCGGGACCCGTCCATCCAGCCGTTTGGTTTACCGGAGACTTTGTGCATCTCTTGCTGAGTGAGTACACCCATGCCATCCGGCACCGTGCCACACTGTCCCTGCAACCCTGCACCTCACCGATTCTGGCTCCCCGTCACACCACCGGGCCCCGGGACCACCAACCCCTAGTCACGGAGGGGGGAAAACAACATCCCAGCTGCTCCCTACCATCGCTCCCGGGATCCCCGTCACCAGCAGCGGTGGTGCCCATCTTCACCACAACCCGTGGGTGGCGTCACGGACTAAATCCCCAAACAAACCACCCCCTTTTCACTCACGGGCGAGTAGCGCCGCTTGAGCCACCGAGCAGCAGCAGCAGCGCCGGACCCGAGCGTTAGCGAGCGCAGCGCCCCGCCGCCCGCGACATTACTGTTATAGGGGCACTAAGGGTATTGTGACCGTCACAGGCACACTGGGGGCATTATTACATTCTAGGGGCAAAATGTGGACACTTTTCTAGGGCACTTGCCAAGGGCAATAATATTTTTTAGGGCAATTTACCATCTAGAGGGCACAAATGAGGCATTATTACCATATGGGGTACTGTGGTGCCATTAGTATGTGGGGTGGTAAGATGAGCAGTTATTGTAACACACAGCAGGTGCAGCAATAGGGGCACATATGGCAGCAGTAGCTCAGTATTGGGGTATCAGGAGGATGAGGGGTTTGTGCAGGTCGGAAATACATGGGGTCAGGGCTGGAAATGAGAGAAGTCAGATGAGTCTGTGTTGTAATTTCTGCAGACGAGCCCTGGCTGGAGAAGTCGCCATGTCGGGCTGGGCCAAAAAGAAAAGACGAGAAAAGTGAATGAGTTCATCAGAAAGAACATTAGCTGTAAGTCACCACCTATAACTATACTATAATCTCCCCCCCCCCCTCCCCTACCCCCCTGAGCTGAACCACTAGCTACGGCACTGGATGTAGCTTTTTAGAGTTTATGTACCCTTTTGCATTGCTACTAAATGGCATCCAGGATGTTCTTGATCACATCCTAGAGAATCTCAGGCTTTTCAGTTTTCCACATTTGTTTTGCCACTCTAAATAAAGCAACATTGGCAGAAGTCTTGTACCAGGTTACTGATAAAAATCGTTTAAGTAAGTCCAGATGGATAAACAGGAATTTCTGATCTTAGATGATGCCACAACTTGCATTATGTTACAGTGTTCAGGTCCATTTGAGAATGGTTGTAAAGAATATTGTGTTTTTTACAGTTCTTCTCTTGAATTGAAAACTATTTTTAAAACAGCAAACCTCAAAGTAATATAGAAGGTGCAGAAATAGGTTTTCGAAACTGTATGTGTGTGTTACGCCTCTGCCCGTTGTGGGTCCGCTACATATCAGGATTTGCAGGCACCCTGGCGCCCTATTATTGAATGAACGTCCTTGGCCTATTTAGCCGCTTCCCGGACTCTCACCTGGGCCCTGGTATTGACTTTGATTTACTGATGGAGACTAAAGCTGGGTTCACACATAGCGACAGCGACAACGACGTCGCTGTTACGTCACCATTTTTTGTGATGCAACAGCGACCTTGTAAGTCGCTGTTATGATCGCTGCTTAGCTGTCAAACACAGCAGAAGCAGCAGCGATCATAATGACACGCGTCACTGTGCTACATGTGCAGAGATCAGGGAGCCGCGCACACTGCTTAGCACTGGCTCCCTGCACTCCTAGCTACAGTACACATCGGGTTAATTACCCGATGTGTACTGCAGCTACATGTGCAGAGAGCAGGGAGCCGGCACTGGCAGCGAGATCGGTGGACGCTGGTAACGAAGGTAAATATCGGGTAACCAGGGAAAGGTCTTCCCTTGGTTACCCGATGTTTACCCTGGTTACAGCTTACCGCAGCTGCCAGAAGCCGGCTCCTGCTCCCTGCTCGCTTCATTTCGTCGCTCTCTCGCTGTCACACACAGCGATGTGTGCGTTACAGCGGGAGAGCGACGACCAAAAAATGAAGCTGGACATTCAGCAACGACCGGCGCCCTCACAACAGGGGCCAGGTCGTTGCTGGATGTCACACACATTGACAGCGACGGGACGTAGCTGCAACGTCACAGAAAATGGTGACGTAGCAGCGACGTCGTTGTCGTCGTCGCTCTGTGTGACACCACCCTTAAGGCCCAGACACACTAAACAACTTACCAGTGATCCCAACAACGATACAACCTGATAGGGATCGCTGGTAAGTTGCTAGGAGGTCGCTGGTGAGATGTCACACTAAGCGACGCTCCAGCGATCCCACCAGCAACCTGACCTGGCAAGGATCGCTGGAGCGTCGTTACACGTGGAAGCATGCTGCGCTTGGTAACTAAGGTAAATATCGGGTAACCAACCCGATATTTACCTTGGTAACCAGCGCACACTGCTTAGCGCTGGCTCCCTGCACACCTAGCCACAGTACACATCAGGTTAATTACCCGATGTGTACTCTGCTACGTTTGGAGGCAGCAAGAAGCCGGCTTCTGCGGACGCTGGTAACCACGGTAAACATCGGGTAACCAAGAAGCCCTTCCCTTGGTTACTCGATATTTACCTTCGTTACCACCATCCGCCGTTCTCACACTGCCAGTGCCGGCTCCCTGTTCCCTGCACTCCTAGCCATAGTACACATCGGGTTAATTTCCCGATGTGTACTCCAGCTACGTGTGCAGGGAGCCGACACTGACAGCTGAGAGCGTCGGACGCTGGTAACGAAGGTAAATATCGGGTAACAAAGGAAAGGGCTTCTTGGTTACCCGATATTTACATTGGTTACCAGCGTCCGCAGAAACCGGCTCCCTGCTCACTGCACATTCAGTTGTTGCTCTCTCGCTGTCACACACAGCGATGTGTGCTTCACAGCGGGAGAGCAACAACTAAAAAATGGTCCAGGACATTCAGCAACAACCAACGACCTCACAGCAGGGGCCAGGTTGTTGCTGGATGTCACACTAAGCAACATCGCTAGCAAGTTGTGCCTCAGCAGCGATGTTGCTAGCAATGTTGCTTAGTGTGACGGTACCTTTACCTGATGTGAGCTCTGAGGAGGACTGTGCTTTTACTTGCTTTGTACCTACTGTAAACTCTGGAGTCCTGTTTGCAACCTATCTCGGGTCTAAGACCTTCTGTTCCATAGCTGTCTAACTTCCATGCCACTAATGCAAGTTTTCTTTCTTTTACCTTCCTGACAGCAGTCTCCAGCCATCTTGTGTCCTTCGGTGGCGCCCTGGACTAGCCAGGTCGTCACAGGTACTACAACATTACACCCCCACCCCGAGACAGGCACATCAGTCAGACACAAAATCCTTGTTGCCTCCCTGCAGGGGCTGATGTCCACACCAGGTGGGGTGGAGCCAGGCGGTTGGCCCCACCCACTGAGGAGTTCACAGTCCTGGAGGCGGGAAAAGGAAGTCAGTGAAAGTTGAGTGAGGAAAGTGAAGGAGAAGGAGTGAAGGAGTAGTGGAGGAGCAAACTGACAGTGTCTGGGTACGTGGCCCGGGCACTTAGAGCAAGGTTGGCAGACGGTGGTGGCTGTGTGCAGGAGAGGCAGATCAACGCGGAACCGTAGGACCGGGAACGGGCGGTGGCCCGCCGGTACCAAACCGGGGAGCGAAGTGAAGCCAGCACAAACCGGCAGGGCCTGCAGACCCCGACCAGGCTTGGAGTCGCCGTTAATAAGGTCAACTCCATCAGTGACCGGAACCCCAGGGGTTTCCTAACAGCCAAGACCCGATTGAAGGCAACCATCCAACCAATAAAAGGAAATACAGCTACCGCCACAGCTAGAGTTCCAAGGGCCAGAGCCTGCGGGCAAAAGGGCTCCTCCGACACATACACACGCTGGGGAGCGGGTTACCGGTGGGAAGCCATCGGGACCGAACATCCACAAAAGGTGCAGGGAAAGGCAGCCACCACCAACCGTCCGGGAGAAGCCACAGCAGCCGGCTGCGGGACCCGTCCATCCAGCCGTTTGGTTTGCCAGAGACTTTGCGTACATTTGTGGCTGAGTTAGTACAACCGTTCCTTCCGGCACCACATTGCGCAGTCCCCGCGACCCTGCACCTTGCGAGCCCTGCCTCCCCGTCACCTCACCGGACCTGGGACCACCAACTCCTACCCACGGAGGGGGGCACCAACATCCCAGCTGCTCCCTACCATCGCTCCCGGGATCCCCGTCAATAGCAGCGGTGGTGCCCAACCTCACCACAACCCGTGGGTGGCGTCACGGACCAAATCCCCAAACCAAACTACCCCCTTTCAGTAACGGGCGAGGAGCGCCGCTCGAGTCCCCAGATCCGGCCCACCGCTCGAGTCACCGAGCAGCAGCAGCAGCAGCGCCGGACCCGAGCGCGGTGAGCGCAGCGCCCCGCCGCCCGCAACACTTCCATCTGTATCAATGAGGCCAGGTGACACCCATGGCGGTCATTTGCAAAGCCGCCATTTTGAATTCAACTTTACTTTTTTTATCAGGGTGTATCCATACTTATGGCCCACCCAGGGTGTATTCATACTTATAGCCCACCCTGTATATATATATATATATATATATATATATATATATATATATATATATATATATACACACACACAGTGGGTGAAATGAGAATTGGCCATGTCACCAATTATATAAGCAAGTATATTTCTACTAGATGGTGGCCCGATTCCAATGCATCGGGTATTATAGATACAGTTAGGTCCAGAAATATTTGGACAGTGACACAATTTTCGCGAGTTGGGCTCTGCATGCCACCACATTGGATTTCAAATGAAACTTCTACAACAGAATTAAAGTGCAGATTGTAACGTTTAATTTGAAGGTTTGAACAAAAATATCTGATAGAAATTGTAGGAATTGTACACATTTCTTTACAAACACTCCACATTTTAGGAGGTCAAAAGTAATTGGACAAATAAACCAAACCCAAAAAAAAATTTTTATTTTCAATATTTTGTGGCGAATCCTTTGGAGGCAATCACTGCCTTAAGTCTGGAACCCATGGACATCACCAAACGCTGGGTTTCCTCCTTCTTAATGCTTTGCCAGGCCTTTACAGCCGCAGCCTTCAGGTCTTGCTTGTTTGTGGGTCTCCTGTAATCAACCCCAGACCTTTTAACTACTTCATTGATTACAGGTTAACGAGGGAGACGCCTTCAGAGTTAATTGCAGCCCTTAGAGTCCCTTGTCCAATTACTTTTGGTCCCTTTAAAAAGAGGAGGCTATGCATTACAGAGCTATGATTCCTAAACCCTTTCTCCGATTTGGATGTGAAAACTCTCATATTGCAGCTGGGAGTGTGCACTTTCAGCCCATATTATATATATAATTGTATTTCTGAACATGTTTTTGTAAACAGCTAAAATAACAAAACTTGTGTCACTGTCCAAATATTTCTGGACCTAACTGTATGTGCCCCCATCATGGTATAGGCAGGATCCTTGTGTATGCAGCACCCTGGTCTGTGTCCCATCCTGGTATAGTCTCCATCCATCTATGGCCCTCATCCTGGTATGTGGGCTGATGTTTGATGTGGCCCCATGTTGGTATGTGCCCCCATCGTGGTGCAGCCACCATCCTAATATGTGCCCCCATCCTGGTCTGTGTGCGCAATCTGGTGTAGGCAGCCTTCCGGTATAGGCACCATCCAGAATGTATCCTAAGGTGTCCCTTGTACCTGTCCGCCGGCTACTCACTCTTGTGCGGCGTCCGCTCCGCTTTTCCACTGTGGCCGGCGGTGAGTTGCAGGCTGTGGCGTTGGGAGGTGTGGGTTGGCCTGGTATGTGGGCTGATGCTGTGAACTGGCCCCATGCTGGCATGTGCCCCCATCGTGGTGTAGCCACCATCCTGACATATGACCCCATCGTGGTATAGATAGGATCCTTGTGTATGCAGCATCCTGATCTGTGTCCCATCCGGGTATAGTCTCCATCCTTGCATGGCCCCCATCCTGGTATGTGGCCCCATCGTGGTATAGGCAGGATCCTTGTGTATGCAGCATCCTGGTCTGTGTCCCATCCTGGTATAGTCTGCATCCTTGTATGACCCCCATCCTGGTATGTGGGTGTCTGTGTTTGATATGTGTCTGTGGGCAGTGTTTGATATGAGCGGGGTTGTGTGTGTGTGTGTGTGCGCGCAGCAGTGTGTGTGCGTGGTGGTTTGTATGTGCCAGTGTGTGTGTGTGTGTGTGTGTGCGTGTGTGTGTTTGTGTTGGACTGTGTGGGAGTCGTGGTGTGTGTGTGTGTGGCTTCATTTCCCGCTGGCTATGAATAGTAATGATTGGCTCATGAGCACTCCGGGACGCAGCTCTCCCACTAACCACCGATGAATGCAGGGGAAGCACATGGCTACTTAAAGATTAACACTGCAGTGAATGTTAAGTAGCCGCTCATGAATAGTAATGAGCAGCTCATGAATAGTAATGAGCAGCTCCTTAACATTCACAGCAGTGTTAATCTTTAAGTAGCCATGTGCTACCCCTGCATTTCTCTTTGGTTAGTGGGAGAACTGTTTTCCGAAGTGATGGGTTCCTAGAGTGCCGCAGCTGTGTCTCCTCCGGTCCCCGTCCCTCTGTGCCTCTGTGATGTAGTTGGGTCACTGACCTGCGCTTTGGGCCCTCCTGTGGGTTGGGGCTTAAGGACGCTTTCACACTTACATTGAACGACATCCGTTGCAATCTGCCACCTTGAGGAATTACGTTAACCGTTGCAGGAATCCGTTTATTCCTCATCGGCTTCTATTAAGGGCGGATTGCAACGGATGGTGTTGCGTTGCATCCGTCTCGCGGCGCATCAGTTGTTTTGTCGGTGAACGTCAGTGTCCGTCGGGCGGAAGGAACGCTGAATGTAGCATTTTTTGCTGCTGTAAAAAAACGCACTCCGCAGGATTCCGTCGGGATCCGTTAAGAGGCATAATGAATGTCTATGGTGCTGGATTCCGTCGCTATCTGGCGACGGATTCCAGTGCAAGATTTCATCACGTTCCACTGAGCATGCTCAGCATGTCCAGCAGAACGTTCTAAATCGTTAAAAGCACTCCTGGTCTCTCTCTCTCTGTCTGTGGGTCTCTCGCTCTCTCTCTCTGTCGGTCGCTCTTTCTCTTGGTCTCTATCTCTTTCTGTCGGTCTCTCTCTCTGTCAGTCTGTCTCCCCCTCTCTCCCCCTCTCTCATACTCACCGATCACCGTCACTGCACAGCTGTCACACTGCTCTGGCGGCTTTTCCTCTTTTGCAAATGCCGGCCGCTCATTATTCCATCTCGTATTCATTGCTTTCCCCACCCACCGGCGCCTATGATTGGTTGCAGTCAGACACGCCTCCGCGCTGAGTGACAGCTGTCTCACTGCAACCAATCACAGCCGCCGGTGGGCATGTCTATATCTTACAGTACAATAAATAAATAATTGGTCCCCCCAATTTTGATACCAGCCAAAATAAAGCCACACAGCTGAAGGCTGGTATTCTCAGGATGGGGAGCCCCACATTATGGGGAGCCCCCCAGCCTAAAAGTAGCCAGCAGCCGCCCGGAATTGCCGCATCCATTAGATGCGACAGTCCCAGGACTCTACCCGGCTCATCACGAATTGCCCTGGTGCGGTGGCAATCTGGGTAATAAGGAGTTAATGGCAGCCCATAGCTGCCACTAAGTCCTAGGATAATCATGGCAGGCGTCTATGAGACACCCCCCCATGATTAACCTGTAAGTGAAAGTAAATAAACACATACACCGAAAAAATCCATTATTTGAAATAAAAGACAAAAAACACCATCTTTCACCACTTTATTAAAATCCCCAAATACCCCTCCAGGTCCGGCGTAATCCACAGAGGTCCCATGACGCTTTCAGCTCTGCTACATGAAGCTGACAGGAGTGGCCGTAAAACACCGCCTCTCACTGTGAGCTCCAGGCAGAAACTGAAGTGAATCGCGCTGTCAGCGGAGAAGCGGAGACGTCACTCAGGTATTGCCAGTGTGTGCGGTGATGATGGGTGCGATAGTGCCTGCGTGTGTGCGGTGATGATGGGTGCGATAGTGCCTGCGTGTGTGCGGTGATGTTGGGTGCGGTAGTGCCTGGGTGTGTGCAGTGAATATGGGAGTGGTAGTGGCGGTGTATGTGCGGTGATGATGGGTGCAGTAGTGGCGGTGTATGTGCGGTGATGATAGGAGCGGTAGTGCTGGTGTATGTGCGGTGATGATGGGAGCGGTAGTGCCGGTGTATGTGCGGTGATGATAGAAGCGATAGTGCTGCTGTATGTGCGATGATCATAGGAGCGGTAGTGCTGGTGTATGTGCGATGATCATGGGTGTGGTAGTGCCGCTGTATGTGCGGTGAGGATGGGAGCGGTAGTGCCGGTGTATGTGCAGTGATGATGGGAGCGGTAGTGCCGGTGTATGTGCAGTGATGATGGGAGCGGTAGTGCCGGTGTATGTGCGGTGAGTATGGGTGTGGTAGTGCCGGTGTAAGTGTGGTGCTTATGGGAACGGTAGTGCCGGTGTATGTGCGGTGATGATGGGAGCGGTAGTGCCGGTGTGTGTAGTGATGATGGGTGCAGTAGTGCAGATGTATGTGCGGTGAGGATGGGAGCGGTAGTGCCGGTGTATGTGCAGTGATGATGGGGACGGTAGTGCGGGAGTGTGTGCAGTGATGATGGGGGCGGTAGTGCCGGTATATGTGCGGTGATGATAGGAGCGGTAGTGCCGGTGTATGTGCAGTGATGATGGGTGCAGTAGTGCCGGTGTATGTGCGGTGATGATGGGAGCAGTAGTGCTGGTGTATGTGCAGTGATGATGGGTGCAGTAGTGCCGGTGTATGTGCGGTGATGATGGGAGCGGTAGTGCCGGTGTATGTGCGGTGATGATGGGTGCGGTAGTGCCAGTGTATGTGCGGTGATGATGGGTGAGGTATTGCCTGGGTGTGTGCGGTGATGATGGGAGCGGTAGTGCCGGTGTATGTGCGGTGATGATGGGAGCGGTAGTGCCGGTGTATGTGCGGTGAGGATGGGAGCGGTAGTGCCGGTGTATGTGCGGCGATGATGGGTGCAGTAGTGCCGGTGTATGTGCGGTGAGGATGGGAGTGGTAGTGGCCGTGTATGTGAGGTGCTTATGGGAACGGTAGTGCCGGTGTATGTGCGGTGATGATGGGAGCGGTAGTGCCGGTGTGTGTAGTGATGATGGGTGCAGTAGTGCAGGTGCATGTGCAGTGAGGATGGGAGCGGTAGTGCCTGTGTATGTGCGGTGATGATGGGGGCGGTAGTGCGGGGGGGGTGCAGTGATGATGGGGGCGATAGTGCCGGTGTATGTGCGGTGATGATAAGAGCGGTAGTGCCGGTGTATGTGCGGTGATGATGGGTGCAGTAGTGCAGGTGTATGTGCGGTGATGATTGGTGCAGTAGCGCCGGTGTATGTGCGGTGATGATGGGTGCGGTAGTGCTGGTGTGTGTGCGGTGATGATGGGTGCGGTAGTGCCGGTTTGTGTGCGGTGATGATGGGTGCGGTACTGCCTGGGTGTGTGCGGTGATGATGGGAGTGGTAGTGCAGGTGTATGTGCGGTGATGATGGGAGCAGTAGTGCCGGTGTATGTGCGGTGAGAATGGGTGCGGTAGTGCTGGTGTATGTGCGGTGATGATGGGTGCGGTAGAGCCTGGGTGTGTGCGGTGATGATTGGAGCGGTAGTGCCGGTGTATGTGCGGTGATGATGAGAGCGGTAGTGCTGGTGTATGTGCGGTGAGCATGGGAGCAGTAGTGCCGGTGTATGTGCGGTGATTATGGGTGCAGTAGTGCCGGTGTATGTGCGGTGATGATGGGAGCGGTAGTGCCGGTGTATGTGCGGTGATGATGGGTGCGGTAGTGCCGGTGTGTGTGCAGTGATGATGGGTGCGGTACTGCCTGGGTGTGTGCGGTGATGATGGGAGTGGTAGTGCAGGTGTATGTGCGGTGATGATGGGAGCAGTAGTGCCGGTGTATGTGCGGTGAGAATGGGTGCGGTAGTGCTGGTGTATGTGCGGTGATGATGGGTGCGGTAGAGCCTGGGTGTGTGCGGTGATGATGGGAGCGGTAGTGCCGGTGTATGTGCGGTGATGATGGGAGCGGTAGTGCTGGTGTATGTGCGGTGAGCATGGGAGCAGTAGTGCCGGTGTATGTGCTGTGATGATGGGTGCAGTAGTGCCGATGTATGTGCGGTGATGATTGGAGCAGAAGTGTCGGTGTATGTGCGGTGATGATGTGTGCGGTAGTGCTGGTGTATGTGCGGTGATGATGGGAGCGGTAGTGCCGGTGTATGTGCGGTGATGATAGGAGCGGTAGTGCTGCTGTATGTGCGATGATCATGGGCGTGGTAGTGCCAGTGTATGTGTGGTGAGGATGGGAGCGGTAGTGCCGGTGTATGTGCAGTGCTAATGGGAGCGGTAGTGCCAATGTATGTGCGGTGATGATGGGAGCGGTAGTGCCAGTGTGTGCAGTGTTGATGGGTGCAGTAGTGCAGGTGTATGTGCGGTGAGGATGGGAGCGGTAGTGCCGGTGTATGTGCGGTGATGAATGAGCGGTAGTGCCGGTGTATGTGCGGTGAGGATGAGAGTGGTAGTGCCGGTGTATGTGCGGTGCTAATGGGAGCGGTAGTGCCAATGTATGTGCGGTGATGATGGGAGCGGTAGTGCCAGTGTGTGCAGTGTTGATGGGTGCAGTAGTGCAGGTGTATGTGCGGTGAGGATGGGAGCGGTAGTGCCGGTGTATGTGCGGTGATGATGGGGGCGGTAGTGCCGGGGTGTGTGTGGTGATGATGGGGGCGGTAGTGCCGGTGTATGTGCGGTGATGATGGGAGCGGTAGTGCCAGTGTATGTGCGGTGATGATGGGAGCGGTAGTGCCAGTGTGTGCAGTGTTGATGGGTGCAGTAGTGCAGGTGTATGTGCGGTGAGGATGGGAGCGGTAGTGCCGGTGTATGTGCGGTGATGATGGGGGCGGTAGTGCCGGGGTGTGTGTGGTGATGATGGGGGCGGTAGTGCCGGTGTATGTGCGGTGATGATGGGAGCGGTACTGCCTGGGTGTGTGCGGTGATGATGGGAGCGGTAGTGCCGGTGTATGTGCGGTGATCATGGGAGCGGTAGTGCCGGTGTATGTGCGGTGATGATGGGATCGGTAGTGCCAGTGTATGTGCGGTGATGATGGGTACGGTAGTGCCAGTGTATGTGCGGTGATGATGGGTGCGGTACTGCCTGGGTGTGTGCGGTGATGATGGGAGCGGTAGTGCCGGTGTATGTGCGGTGATCATGGGAGCGGTAGTGCCGGTGTATGTGCGGTGAGGATGGGTGCGGTAGTGCTGGTGTATGTGCAGTGATGATGGGAGCGGTAGTGCCGGTGTATGTGCGGTGATGATAGGAGCGGTAGTGCTGCTGTATGTGCAATGATCATAGGAGCGGTAGTGCTGGTTTATGTGCGATGATCATGGGTGTGGTAGTGCCGGTGTATGTGCAGTGATGATGGGACCGGTAGTGCCGGTGTATGTGCAGTGATGATGGGAGCGGTAGTGCCGGTGTATGTGCGGTGAGGATGGGAGCGGTAGTGCCAGTGTATGTGCGGTGATGATGGGTGCAGTAGTGCCGGTGTATGTGCGGTGATGATGGGTGCGGTACTGCCTGGGTATGTGCGGTGATGATGGGAGCGGTAGTGCCGGTGTATGTGCGGTGATCATGGGAGCGGTAGTGACGGTGTATGTGCGGTGAGGATGGGTGCAGTAGTGCCGGTGTATGTGCGGTGATGATGTGTGCGGTAGTGCCGGTGTGTGTGCGGTGATGATGGGAGCGGTAGTGTCGGTGTATGTGCGGTGATGATGGGGGCGGTAGTGCCGGTGTATGTGCGGTGAGGAGGTTGGCAAGGTTTCGTCAAGTGGCGGTGTTCTAATTGAGCGGTCGTTGCTGCTGATTGGGTGTGGGTAGAGTAAGGTGTGGGTGGGTGGGGGATGTGATGCAGGGCCACTGCTGATTTGGTGAGGTGGAGTGAGGGGTGGGTGTGTGGGGGGGTGTTCGGCCTGTTGGATATGTGTGGGCGTATGACGTCATTTTTTGGACATACAGACAGAGAGACAGAATAGGGCAATTATATATATAGACTGCCAGGTGCTATTGAGTTTCTAACCAGGTGTCAGTAACAACCCATCCAGTCCTCACAGAAAAAGAAATCAAAATCAAACCATACATGTACATAAATAAAGTTATGTGTGTAATAATGAAATATGAGACAATGAAAAATTACTGTAGACAAGAAGAGAGAGGTGCAAAAGTGATGGAAAGATATGACACCAGATGAAATCTGTATAACAAGAAAAAGAACTTAACATATGGATGAGCACACCACCGATTAGAAGGTCAAACGTTTATTGGTAACAAAAAACACATGGGGGAAAACAATAAAAATCCTAATGTGTGCAGCAATGCATCCAATCCCCAAACAATAAACTGTATGTATATCCAAGACAATGCTGTTAATTAGTCCACACAGACCTGGGAATTATAACTAGTGATGAGGGAGTACTAAAATGCTCAAGTACTCGCTATTCGAATCGAGCAGGTTGGACAATCACATGGGTGCTACACGACACGAGTAGCGAGTATAATGGAAGTCAATGGAAAACTCAAGCAATTTTTCAGCAGACCTTCCCAAGAGGTGTGGGGGGAGGGGGCAGGAAAATCACTGAAATGGATGGAAATAGTGAACAAATGGAATGAAACAGCATGGGGGAGATGCTTGGACCCATCTCTGACTCGCAGGCTGCTACTGGGAACAATGCTGTCAGAGTAATATGCCACTTTTACGGAGGGACAATAGACATACAAAACCGAATCTAAAATGTATTTTACAGGAAAAAAATATTCTTTCCTATATAATGAAAGGAAATATAAGGCAAATTAAAACAGTGGGAAAAAATGCATCCGCCACCTCTTAGACTATGTTCACATGTAGCATTTTTGCACTTTCTCATGGATTTCAATGTTGACAAAACGCTGAAAGAATTGACATATTGCGTCTTTGAAAAACACAGCAGTTTTCCATTGCAGTCAGGGAAAAAAACAATTGTGTGCATTAGATGCATGAAATCTCTGAGCTTTTGCTAGAACTGTAAAAATCAGCTTTTATTTTGCATAAAACACAAGAAAAAATGCTGCAAAAAAATAAAAAATGCCACATGTGAACATAGCTTTAATAGCTGGGCCATCTCTCACCGCATTTATTTAAAAGAGGGATTGCAATACATCCTGGAAGACATGTAAAAGAGGGCCTCAAAATAAATTTTGGGGCAATTTTAAAAAGAGTGGGATTTCTACAGTGACAAAGCCTATGCACTGAGTGCAAGGCCTAACAAAAAAATTAAAGGAGGGAATGCAATACACAATGGAGGACACATAGAGGAGGACACCAGAATACATTTGTGGACAATTTTAAAAAGGTTGGGACTCTAAAGCGGGCTTTACACGCTGCGATCTTGCTAGCGAGATCACAAGCGATCGTACCCGCCCCCGTCGGTTGTGCGACACGGGCATATCGCTGCCCGTGCTGCACAACCTCGCTTACCCCCGTCACATGGACTTACCTGCCCTGCGACGTTGCTCTGGCCGGTGAACCGCCTCCTTCCTAAGGGAGTGGGTCATTCAGCATCACAGCGACGTCACAGCAGCGTCACTGAACCGCCACCCAATAGAAAAAGAGGAGATGAGGGGCCGGAACATGCTGCCCACCTCCTTCCTTCCTCCTTTTCCGGTGGAGGCAGGTAAGGAGATGTTTGACGCTCCTGCGGTGTCACACACAGCGATGTGTGATGCCGCAGGAATGACAAACAACATCGTACCTGTTGCTGCAGCAATATTAAGAAAATGAGCGACGTGTCAACGAGCAACGATTTTTCACGGTTTTGTGCTCGTTGCTCATTTGTGTTACACGCTGCGATGTCGGTAACGGCGCCGGATGTGCGTCACTACCGACGTGACCCCAACGATATATCGTTACCGATATCGCAGCGTGTAAAGCACCCTTTACACTAGTAAAGCCTATTCACTATATGCAAGGGATGCCAAAAATAAAAAAGAGTTACTCCAATACACTCTGGAAGACACGTAGAGGAGCGCCCCAGAAAACCATTATTTCCCATTATTAAGATTGGGAATCCTACACTAGTAAAGCCTATGCACTTGTGTCGCCCGGGGACCAAGGGTACTCAGATCCGGGCCACGAGGTCACTTCTGTGAGTATCACGGTGGCGTGACCCGGTCTGTGATCCCAGGCTCCACAGTAAAAGGGGATTTGGTAAGGGAGATTGTCCGTGACGCCACCCACGGTTGTGGTGAGGTTGGAACACCACCGCTGCTCTGGACGGGGATCCCGGGAGCGATGGTATGGAGCAGCTAGATGTTATTTCTCCCCTCCGTGAGTAGGGGGTTGGTTGTCCCGGGGCCCGGTGATGGGGTAAGCAGATGGCCTCCTCCTGAACTTGAGGGCGCTCAACAGGGGTGACAGTCCATAAAACAGTCAACTTTTTAACTTGTGGGTAGCCGTCCATGCTCCACTACCACTGCCGCCACTCCCAGTACGGGGCACGGATTCCGTGCTCTGCCTCCTGCTCAGAAGCCAGGCCCACTTGGATGCCCTCGGCGCCGGCTACAACCGGCATCGCTAACTGCTCCATCTCTCACTGGCCTGCTCCTCCTCTCTGCAGGTGCACTCCGGCTGCTCCACAGCCGTGACGGGGTACCTGGGAGCGGCTGGCGCCACATCTGGGGCAGACATCCAATCGGGTGCCACCTTCGTTGCGGCCGGGCGGACTACCAGAGCCGACGTCATCACCGTGGCGGCTGGGCGGACTGCCGGAGCCGGGTAAGATGTCATCGGGGTTGCGGCTACTGCTTGTCCAGGAACGGAATTAGGCAAAGTCCTGGCGTCCCTGCCTTTACAGTCCTAGTCACATAAACTGCGGTTCCTTCTTCCTGCTCCCCCTTGGTACTCGGGAGCAGTCCTTCTAGCAACTTTTAAAGTTTCCCTTTCACTTCCGGTCCTCCGGAGCTTCACTTCCGCCCGCGTTCTCAGGGGGCGGAGCCTCTTTTTCGCGCCCGCCGCTCGGAGAAGAAGGCGCCAAGCTGTTGTTTTTGGCGCCTAAGATGGCGGCTAAAATGGCGGACTTCGGGATTTTTCCTCAGCGGGACGCCGCTGACGGACGGGGCAAGGCGCACTTCCTCCAGGTAACTGGATGGGTTCGATCCTGTTCGTGACGCCAAATGTGTCGCCCGGGGACCAGGGGTACTCAGATCCGGGCCATGGGGTCACTTCTGTGGGTACCACGGTGGCGTGACCCGGTCTGTGATCCCAGGCTCCACAGTAAAAGGGGATTTGGTAAGGGAGATTGTCCATGACGCCACCCACGGTTGTGGTGAGGTTGGAACACCACCGCTGCTCTGGACGGGGATCCCGGGAGCGATGGTATGGAGCAGCTAGATGTTATTTCTCCCCTCCGTGAGTAGGGGGTTGGTTGTCCCGGGGCCCGGTGATGGGGTAAGCAGGGAGAAGGGTGCAGGACTGCGGTGCGGTGCCCGAGGGCACGGGCGTACTCACAAGTAATTCACACGGAGTCACTGGTAAACTAGAAATTGCCGGTGTTCACAGCCTTCGGTACGGGGGTGTTAGTGTCCCACACACGGTGCAGCAGCTCCTGTTCTTTCCCTGCAGCCAGGTGCCTTTCTCTCCACTCTCTTCCTCTTTCTCCTCAGCCGTGAACGGGGAATCCACTCCCCTGTAGTGATCCGGGTCACCCTAGGTACCGAGGGGCCACTACCCTGCTCCGGCTACCTCTGGCCCCTTCCTCACTACGGCCTGTCCCGGCCCTCTCGGAGCACGCTTCACTTTCAGCCTGGGAGCTACAACTCCAGACTTCTCTTCTGTCTCCTCTCCAAACACTCTGCTCAAGCCCCTCCCCTCTGCTCTGCTTTTCTCTTACCCTGGGGGATGTGGTTTGTCCTGCTGCACCGGTGTGAGATCAGATTACCAAGGAGGATTAACTCTTTCTGTGACAACCTGGCTTTGCCAGGGCGTCACACACTATATGCAAGGGCTGCCAAAATACATCCTGGAAAACATGTAGAGGAGGGCCTCAGAAAACCATTTTTTCAATTATTAAGAAGTGGGACTCCTAGACAGGGAAAGCCTATGCACTAAGTGACTGGGCTGAAATCATTTAACCTCTGAGGAGTATACATATACAGTGAAAAGCAAAAGTGTAACAATGTTTTGAACTTTTTACTTTCAGCAGCTATACATACACTACAGTTCAAAAGTTTGAGGTCACCCAGACAATTTTGTCTTTTTCATGAAAAATCATACTTTTATTTATCAAATGAGTTACATAATGAATAGAAAATATAGTCCAGACATTGACGAGGTTAGAAATAATGATTTTTACTTGAAATAATAATTTTCTTCTTCAGACTTTACTTTCGGCACAGAATGCTCCCTTTGCAGCATTACAGCTTTGCAGACCTTTGGCATTCTAGCTGTTAATTTGCGGAGGTAATCTGAAGATATTTCACCCCATGCATCCCCCCTCCCACAAGTTGGATTGGCTCAATGGGCACTTTTTGCGTACCATACGGTCAAGTTGCTCCCACAACAGCACAATAGGGTTGAGATCTGGTGACTGGGCTGGCCACTCCATTACAGATAGAATACCAGTTGCCTGCTTCTTCCCTAAGTAGTTCATGCATAATTTGGAGGTGTGCTTTGGGACATTGTCCTATTGTAGGATGAAATGGGCTCCAATTAAGCACTGTCCACAGGGTATGGCGTTGCGAAATGGAGTGATTGCCTTCCTTATTCAAAATCCCTTTTACCTTGTACAAATCTCCCACTTTACCAGGACCAAAGCAACCCCAGACCATTGCATTACCTCCACCATGCTTGACAGATGGTGTCAGTCACTCTTCAGCATCTTGTCAGTTGTTCTGCATCTCACAAATGTTCTTCTGTGTGATCCAAACACCTCAAACTTCGATTTGTCTGTCCATAACACTTTTTTTCCAATCTTTCTCTGTCCAATGTCTGTGTTCTTTTGCCCATATTAATCTTTTCCTTTTAATAGCCAGTCTCAGATATGGCTTTTTCTTTGCCACTCTGCCCTGAAGACTCTCTGTCTCTCTCTCTCACTCTCTCTCTCTGTCTCTCTCTCTCTGTCTCTCTGTCTCTCTCTCTCTCTCTGTCTGTCTCTCTCTCTCTCTCTGTCTCTCTCTCTGTCTCTCTCTCTCTCTGTCTCTCTCTCTCTCTCTGTCTCTCTCACTCTTCTTTTCATTATTCTGGCATTTGTTTGGCAAATATAAATAATTTTGGTTCCTATTTGACCTAAAACGGGTAAGGTTTATTCTAATTTCATGCAGGTGTGTCTTATTTGATAGTGTATGTAAACTTCTGGTTTTAGCTGTGTATCTATAGCATTTTTTAGTGCATTGTTGCCAGCAAAGTCAATGAGAATTGTGACGTTTTGTGCACATTGCTTTTTTTTCTTTTGCAGATTTGATACAGAAATAAATCTGCAACATGTCAATTCTGTCAGAATTTTTGCAGCATTTTTTCATAGAATGCACGTAAAAACACGCCAAAAACGTTGCAAAAAAGCGCTACAAAGCACAGCAAAAACACGTTTTTTTTCTGCCAAAAGATGCAGATTTGGTGCAGAAATTTCTGTAGCCATATGCTCAGTGTGCCTTATAGTTAGGATTAAAACCATATTAAGCCAAAACCTGTTGTATTATGTTTGTGTTGTCTTCAAATTAGTACATGTGTCCGTAAGGACCAAAAAAGTCATTTTTCACACATGATTGTGATTGTTCAGTATAACTAAGGCAGGCTTTGCACGTTGCGACATCGCAAGCCAATGCTGCGATGTCGCACGCGATTGTCCCCGCCCACGTCGCAGGTGCGATATCGTGTGATAGCTGGCGTAGCGAAAATTATCGCTACGCCAGCTTCACATGCACTCACCTGCCCTGCGAACGTCGCTCTGGCCGGCGACCCGCCTCCTTCCTAAGGGGGCGGGTCGTGCAGCGTCATAGCGACGGCACGTGGCCAATAGCGGCGGAGGGGCGGAGATGAGCAGGATGTAAACATCCCGCCCACCTCCTTCCTTCCGCATATCCTACGGAAGCCGCGGTGACGCCGGTAGGAGATGTTCCTCGCTCCTGCGGCTTCACACACAGCGATGTGTGCTGCCGCAGTAGCGAGGAACAACATCGGACCGTCGCGTCAGCGTAATTATGGATTACGCCGACGCTGCACCGATGATACGATTACGACGATTTTGCGCTCGTTAATCATATCATCTAGGCTTTACACAGTACGATATCGCATGCGATGCCGGATGTGCGTCACTTTCAATTTGACCCCACCGACATCGCACCTGCGATGTCGTAGTGTGCAAAGCCCGCCTAAGTAGCTTTTTCTTGGATGGTTGTACATTAGAAATGGTAAATATGTTATTCATGTCAAACCTTGCCAATTTTCCTTTCTATTGTGCACCTTATTTTGTTTAAAACTAGTCATAAATATGTCTAAAACTTGTACAGTCCAAAGTCATACTCGCTATCAATCTTTCAGAAGCAAAGTATTGAGCATGTTGAAAAATACTATTCTCTCTACTGAAAATAGTGTATAAATATGTGTAACCTGAAATGGGCCTCTTTTGGACACACTTTTGTCCATATACACTGGAGATCAAAATTAGAGAACAACACAAAATTTCCTAAATGTTAGGCTGGACTCACACAAGCGTATGGCGCATCGGATGCGATATGCTATTGACTCCAGAGTGTCATGTGTCTGTAACCCGATCTTGCGATCAGGTCACAGATATGAAGCTGAGGGTGGGCGCTGCAGAGGAGAGGGAGGGGTTAATCCCCCAATCTCCTCCATTGTCAGCCTGTGCGTATATCGCACTGCACTGGGATAACATCCGAGTGCAGTTTGATATATCTCTCGCACCCATTCACTTGAATGGGTGCGAGTGATACGGCTCTCGAAGAAAATCACAGCATGCTGCTACTTTTTTCGCATCCAGAATCTGAATGAGAAAAGCTGCCCAACTGCTCGCCCTCATTGACTAACATTGGTCAGAGTGCAATGTGAGATTTTCTCGCATTGCACTCGTCTGATTTTCCGTACCCTGAAGGTCATTATATAGTCCTATGTGATTATATCCTAACATGAGTAAACTAGCAGTATTTTAAGCTTATTTCATAAATTAAATTTTTTAAAATGCACATAATAAAAATGTAAATGAGATAAATGGAAAATAACACTGATCAATATTAGAGAACACTTTCAGATACCTGAAAGTTATTGGTGTTAATCTGGCACCTTTCCTTAATTATCTGACAAACCCTATTTAACTGGAAGCCTAACTTTCCAGTTTGCACTGACTTTGCAAAAATGGTGTGCCATTCCAATCTGATTGAAACCCACTGGCAGCAGGTTGTATAGATGATGGCTAAAGGGGTGACCCTATCAGTCATAGCAAAAGAAGTTGGACGTTCCAAGAGTGTGATTCCAAGAATATTGATTCTTTACAACATCACAAACTCTTTTAAGTCCTCCAAGAAGGTTGGTTGCCCTCAAAAGACAAATGCCAAAGTGACAAAGTTATGGGCAAGAAACCCACAACAAAGAACTGTAGAAGAGACTGAAAAGAAGAGTGGACCAAAATCACACCAGAGCAGTGTGAGAGACTAGTGATGTCCTGTAGCCGCAGATGTGCTGAGGTCATTCAAAGCCAAGGCCTGTACACTTCATACTGATTGGTGACTGTTGTTACCTTCAGAAAATGTAGTCATAATCTTTCTATGTGCTACAGTCATTGCTGTTCTCCAATTATGATCATTGCATTTTGGGCAAAATAAAGGTTTTATGTTGATAAACTTTGGATCTTCTGTAAAACACTGTTCTAGTGGCATGCTGTACCCCTTACAAAAAAATCTTCAAATGTTGATCAATGTAGATTACATTATTTCTGAAAAAAGCAAGTGATCATACATTGTTTTCTAATTTTGATCTCCGGTATATGCCCCATTCAATTTAAAAGTCACCTTATTCAGAAAAGATTTTTCTGTTTAAGAAAACCCTTAATCCAGAGAGAAAGGTACCTGTCATGGTTCCACCTTCCCGTCCACATGGCTAGGGGGCGAAGCCTTCTCTCGGGCCTCACTTCTGGAGCTTGGATGCTTTAAATTCTGTCATCTCTGGTGAACCAGCACCGGCTATAAGCTTAGCACTGCTTTGCCTGTGATTTCTGGTCCCTGTAAGTGTTTCCTGATCCGTCCTTCCCCTGTGCTCTGTCTGTGTTCCGTCCTACCTCCTTCCTTCCCACAATAGCCCCAGTCATTCCCCCTTCTCCTACCTCCCCACTCGGTTGCGTCCTCTGGTACTGACCTCGGCCTGGCCTCGACCCCACTTTTGCTCGTTCCTCCAGTCTTCCTTCTTACCGTACTGTGTATGACCTGGCCTGCCTGACCATCCCTCGCACGCCCCGTGGCCTCTGTATTCTGGCTGACTCTGCAGGGCAGTGCTCCAGCACACACTGTGTGTCCACCTCCATGATGATTCAGCTCTGTGTAGTGTCTTTACCTGCAGGGCTCCAGCACCCCCTGGTGGTAGCCTGACAGTACCGAGCTGCAATATCTGACATGGCCTATGGGCCAGAGTGGCACTGTTTCTAGAGAAAATGCCAAACATGTTATTTACAAGTACTATTACTATTTATCTACTTACTGCAGGGTGTGTGCTCTTTTTTTCCTAGGTTTGTCTGTTAATGACCACAGTGTGACTGTTCACCTACACAATGCACCTATACCCACAGATGTGCCGGCCTATTTATTCAGTTTACCTTTATTTAATCCACAAAAACATTTATTTTCAGCATTTTAACAGAACTCCTAATATGCTTAACTAATTTATATCGAAATAAGCCTTTACAATATTAGTTAATTTCTCCTATGTTATGTAATTGTATGTATCAAAAAGACAGATTTATTTCATTTATGTGTCAAAATGGTTGTAAATTACTTACAATAAATAATAAACTTAAGATTTCCTATAATTCTATTCTCCCAATGTATTCAGTAAATATATAGCCCAGTCAGTACATCTGCTATTGAATCTAAAGGCCGCTTTACACGTAACAACATCGCTAACGAGATATCGTTGGGGTCACAGAATTCGTAATGCACATCTGGCCTCGTTAGCGACGTTGTTGTGTGTGAAACGCACGAACGACCATTAACGATCAAAATTACTTACCTAATCGTTGATCGTTGACGCGTTGTTCCTTTCCCGATTATCATTGCTGTTGCAGGATGCTGGTTCTTCATCGTCCCTGCGGCAGCACACATCACTACATGTGACACCGCAGGACTGAGGAACAACACCTTACCTGCGGCCGCCGGCAATGAGGAAGGAAGGAGGTGGGCGGAATGTTCGGCCCGCTCATCTCCGCCCCTCCACTTCTATTAGGCGGCCGCTTAGTGACGTCGCTGTGACGCCGCACGAACCACCCCCTTAGGCCCCCTTCACACGCACGTGTCTCCGGTACGTGTTAGGTCCGTTCCTGCACGTACCGGAGACACGGGCACACGCAGACCCATTAAATCAATGGGTCTGCGCACATGTGCGTGTTTTGCCATGGAACGTGTGTACGTGTGGAGCATACGTGTGTACGTGTGGAGCATACGCGTGTCCGTGTGTTCCACACGTAGACATGTCCACGTTTTCTCCGGCATCACGGGTGTCACACGGCCCGCATATGGACCACACGGATGTAGTGTGGATGCAGTCCCGTGTGACACGCGCCGGAGAAAACTCACATGTCAGAGAAAAAAATAACAAATCTTTACTCACTTTCTCCAGCCCTCCTGTCTCTGCCGCTGCTGTCACTTGCTGCCGACCGACGCTCATTATACTCATTGAATATTCACTTCACTGCGGCCGGAAGCTGCAGCAGCGGGGAGTCGGCAGGGCTGGAGACCAAAGTTCAGCACCACGGACAACGACGCCAGGGACAGGTGAGTTGAAAGTTCTCATTCTCCGTGTGTTATCACAGATAACACACGGAGAACACACGTAGTGCCATAAACACGGCTCACGGGCGGGAAAACGCACCTTTGACATGTCCATGAAACACGTGCGTGATTTTCACGGACGTGTGAAGGGGGCCTTAGAAAGGAGGCAGTTCGCCGGCCACAGCGACGTCGCTAGGCAGGTAAGTATATGTGACGGGTGTAAGCGATGTTGTGCGCCACGGGCAGTGATTTGCCGATGACGCACAACCGACGGGGGCGGGTACGCTCGCTAACGATATCGATAGCGATATCGCTGCATGTAAAGTGCCCTTTATTGTAACTGGATAAGTTTACTATGCAGAATGCTTTATTTTATTCAGGACACCATTTTATTTAAAAAATCATGGTCATCTATACTTTTCGGTTCTAAAAATGAACAATCTGACATATTTTAGGTCCCCAGTAGACTATGGATATTCAGCAGGTCTATGTAAAATGGTTACGTACAGTGAAATGCACTGTGAAAACTAGTTTGGACATAGCCTTAATATCAACATTAATTCAGCAATATTGGAACCGTCCTGATACAGCAGTTCCAATTAAAGCTCCATTAAGATGTCAGTGATTATTCTTGTATACAAAAAATTGCTAATCTTCAGTGTCCCCATGTTTTGGTGCAGACCACTTGGTCCATGAGAATACATGGACATGAACAGCCCCATAGACTTAAAGGAATAAAATGAAACATATACAAAAGAGGGTGATCACCAAGAATATCACAAAAGATTTCTTTGTATAAGGCCCCCTTCACATGTCAGTGATTCCGGTAAGTATGAAGTCCATTTTCATAGACACGGACTTACGCAGATCCATTAAAATCAATGGGTCTGCGCACACATCAGTGTTTTCACAAGGACCGAGTGTCCGTATGGAGCACACGTGTGTCTGTGTGTTCCGTTTTTCTCCGGCAGCACTGATGTCAAACGGACACAGAGTGGTGTGATCAGTCTGATATCAGTGTGACATGCACCGGAGAAAACACGTGTCTTTGAAACAAAATGATTTTCTCACCTGTCTCCAGCTCTGCTGTCTTCGTTGTCTTCGTCCTCATGCATATTCACTACACCGCGGACCCGGCAGCAGCAGTGTTGAAGACAACAGCACCAGGAACAAGTGAGGATAGAAGTTCCTGCTGTCCGTGTGCTATCTGGATGGCACATGGATAGCACAGGGACAGCATGTGTGCCAAAATCAAAGCACACGGATGGGCCTTGCAAAACACGAACGTTTTTCCCGGGCGTGTACAGGGGGACTAAAATATATGAATTTATTGACACATATGCCAAACACACATATTAAAAACATTTTTAAAAGCTAGTAGTCCCTGATGAAGCTGTTCACATAGTGTGGCGATACGAGTTGGATATGCTCTTTTTCTTTTTCCCTAGCTTCATTTTCTACTTGTGGCCAGGAACTCCTCTCATTTCAGCCTGTGTTCCCTCCATTGTTCATCTGTCTTGTGGTTTTAACTATTGGATCTATGCTGTCTTGTAACTGCATGTTTATTCCCATTAGTCCTTCGAGGGATACACATGACTCATTTGTGCTTGCAATTTGTATATTTAGTGTAATCATGATCTGATGGTGATATAACATGTATTTATGTACATGAGGTTTCCTCTTCAACAGTCAGGGTTACCCTTTGGTTGTACAACTACAGGGATGTACAGTCATTATGGCCGTTTTGCTTTTTTAAATGCTTTTAGCATGTATGTTTGGTATATGCGTCAATAAATTCATATATTTTATGCAATTAATTGTTTTGTGATATTCTGGGTGATCCCCCTCTTTTGTATATACTTTTTTATTCCTTTAATTGTTATTTTGACATATGCAGGGTTGATCCCATAACTATATTGTTGGTGCCCTCTTTTTCTTTTTTTCAGCCCCATAGACTATGGTATGAGCTTTTTTTGCAATAAATATGGATATAGCTGGTACGTGAAGCACTGTCATCTCAATGAGCCGTAGGTCTAAACTTCTCATTAGGCACATTAAATATGTGACTTTGTAAAGCTCTGCATTAAAGCTTGGTGGACGCAAATTATTCCTGCTCAAAAAAATAGCACATAGTACCTGTCAGGTAATCACACCAGGGCCCTATAGTTTCCATATGTACCAGGTATACATTAAACATAAGTATAGAGCTCCATTCATTCAATGAATGCCTAAAAGTGCATTTGAGGGTATTTAACCTTCGTCAGGCTGCATAATTTTGCCAACATTTCTCGACCCCTTATTTCGGAAGGGGGTGGTGATATTTCATTGAAATTTGGCCAATATATTCTGGACCAAAACTGCTGAGATGTCACGAAATTTCAGCCCTTTATGGCTTTTCGAAAAAACAAATTATTGCAATTTTAAAACTGAATAGTTACAATTGTACCTACTCAGCCAGACGAACGTTAAATAGATGTGTAAGCAAATTAGCAGGCTTTCTATGCACAAGAAACATCCAATGCATCATAAAGACTCATATAGGAAAACTCCCAACAGGCAAATAATCAAGAAGAATGGAGTCATATTCCAAATAGTAGTTTTAAAAGTACAGCTTTATTAGATACAATATGTAATAAAAACCACACACAGTGTAAAAAAGGGGGGGAGAGATAAAGTGCAAACAGGTAGGGCAGCAAAATTGCCGTGGATAGAGTGACTTGGGAGCACTAATGGTGTAATGGTGTAACGGGGTGCCAGGGGCGCCTCTGGGCTTGTAGTCGTGGCCCCTTCTGTCAGGCTTACCCCTGGCTCCGCCGTCACTATCGGGACGGGAGATGTCTTGGTGGGGCAGAGTGTGGTGGTGCAGATGTCGTCCGACGTATAAACACTCTCCAGGCATGGTTCGATGCAAATAAAAGACATTCTTTATTTCACAACTCTTTCCAAAAACCGGCAGTTACAGATGACTTCACGTTCTTTTCTTAGCTGGGGAAAGCCTGCCCTGACGTCTCCTCCAGTGGGGATGTGCCCGGCTACTCTACTTCACCTGGCTCCCACTTATGGCTACCCACAGCCCGGACCCACACCGGGACTGCTTCGCACTATGAGGTTCCGCCCGCTCCTTTTCTCTCCGGCTTCCCTGTTCTTCCAGCTCCCTTCTTTCTTTCTTTCTGCCCACTCAGCTCCACACTCTGCCCCTGGCTGTTTCTTCTCTCCCGTCCCGGACACAACTGCCTTCAGCACACACTTCCTTTCCCCCTAAGCTGCCGGCTCCTCCTCCCTCCTGTACAGTTTCTATGGGGACAGCATTAACCACTTCAGAGAAAACCTGTGCTTCCTTGTAAGGGGTCTGCCCACCCCTTACAATGGCATACACTGCAGCGTGTACCAGAATTGCAGCTGACAAGCACACTGTGCTCCTTGAGTAAATTGTAAAGATCTTTGGTACTACCAATGCCTAGAATCAACCACTAAGTCACTAGGGTAAATTAACCCCTAACAGGTGTGGGCATCCCCATCCGCGCACAGGACATCGATGAGGTGCATGTAATGCGTATCGAGATGCAATATACATCCCCCATGTGACTGAAACTGCCTGTCAAGCTGTCCAATAACGCGGATAAGGGGGGGGACCCACAACCACAATTCCGTAAAATAAATGTGGAGAGACTCAGGCATGGAGAGCCCAGACTGTGCAAGTAAAGGTGATTACCCAGCTGCAAGTCAGGGCCAAGCTGTCAAATCAGTATGTAAAGTCAAAAGTGCTCACCCATATTAAACAACCCACGGCAATGCTGTCCAGGGGGCCCCGACGCTGCGTTTCGCGTTGGGCTTCCTCGGGGGGCCATGCCTGAGTCTCTCCACGTTTATTTTACGGAATTATGGTTGTGGGTCGCCCCCCCTTATCCGCGTTATTGGACAGCTTGACAGGCAGTTTCAGTCACATGGGGGATGTATATTGCATCTCGATACGCACTACATGCACGTCATCGATGTCCTGTGCGCGGATGGGGATGCCCACACCTGTTAGGGGTTAATTTACCCTAGTGACTTAGTGGTTGATTCTAGGCATTGGTAGTACCAAAGATCTTTACAATTTACTCAAGGAGCACAGTGTGCTTGTCAGCTGCAATTCTGGTACACGCTGCAGTGTATGCCATTACACCTTAGTGCTCCCAAGTCACTCTATCCACGGCAATTTTGCTGCCCTACCTGTTTACACTTTAGCTCTCCCCCCCTTTTTTACACTGTGTGTGGTTTTTATTATATATTGTATCTAATAAAGCTGTACTTTTAAAACTACTATTTGGAATATGACTCCATTCTTCTTGATTATTTTTCTATGCGCAAGAGTAGGAAAGGAACATCAAGAATTGGATAGGCCAAAAGCCTCTTTATCAAGAGAACCTTAGGAGATTGACAGCAAACCAGCAGATGAAACTACAGCAAGATGTCATCTCAACATGTACAGTTTGTTCACCTGTAGCACTGCAGAACAGTAGCGGCAGCAGGCCCCATATCATTTGCCACGTTATTCCAATGAAAGTGCAAGGGGAAAAGTTTTCTCCTCGCGGAGACTGACAGAATGCACTATCCTCTTCCATCATATATCAGATGATAATAGTCTGTGGGAGCGCAACAAAAAAATCAGATCCCATCTGAAAATGGGTGTTGAATTCGATTTTTATGGATACTTTGCCATGATTAACCTAGGAAACTGTATTTGATCATATATACTTTAACACGTTCATGTAAAAATATGGACGGACTTAAAATATGTACCGTAGACGCGGATGGTAGATGGGTGGCACATTCATGACAATATGGATGAAAATCAGAATTTTTCCATACTCTTGCTTGATTTTGATCGTTAAAACACAGCATAGCCATGCAAGGTACCGTAAGCTATTGAAGTATCTTTCAAGTTGTAAAAAAAAAAGAGTAGCACCACGTCCTATGCTTTTTCTGTAACTCCCAGTCATTTCTATGGGCATCACAATTATAGTCAATAGCATACAGCAGCGATGATGTTTATCAAAACTCTCCGTCTGGTGGCCGCGACTTAGAGGCAGTTATTTGTGTAAAGGTAGAGAAGGGGATGATCCTTTAATATAAATGAAACCGTGACCATTTCTGGATTACATTGTGAATGTAAATAATTCCTTATAAGATCTAAAAAGTCATGAATATTTTTTTGCCCTCCCCAATCTATACACCCATGCATCTTTATGTTTTGGCGGTAAATATTACAGCCGCCTTTTTAAGCCAGGATGTGTATTGATAATACTAATTACTTGGATTATTTCTAAACATGTTTGCATTCTATGATTACTTAAATAAATCATCAATAAAAAGTGAAAGTTTTTCCTACATTTGTAGAGATTCAGAAAATAAAGGAAGAAAATATTACCGCTTCTGCTTCTACAGAATTTCTAGTACTTGTAACTGCATCTCTAGGGCAGAGCGGAAATATTTTTGTTGTACTATTTCTTCATTGGCGGAAAATAGTTTTTTGGTCAAAGATCAAGTTATTGTTGATTGACAAGTTCCAAGTCACATTGCTGTTAAAGGTAAGTTCCCACGATGAGTATTTTGTGATTTTCTAGTGTTGGATTTTCTCCACCTCTTCAGTAAATTAGGTTACGTGCATCTTTTTTAATGCATTTTTTGGCTATGTTCACACAGGGCTTTTTTGGTAAGTTTTTTTTCCTGACCAAAACCTGATCTTGTGGCAGGAAATCGCCTTTGAGTCATCTGCGTTTTTGGTGCGGTTTTTAGTGGCGTTTTGTCTGCAGATTTGGTGCGGATTTGCTGCTTTTTTTTACTACAAAATGGGTTCTATCAATGAAAAAACGCAGTAAATCTGCAGCAAAGAATTGACATGTTCATTCTTTAAAAACCTGACCAAAAACGCAGGTATTTGACAAAACAGTCAGGAAAAAAACCTGATGTGTCTGTGTGTGCATGAGATTTCAGAAATCTCATAGACTTTGCTGGGACTGTAAAAAGCAGCTTTTGATTAGCATGGATTTGCATAAAATCAAGGCAAATCTACGGCTAAAAAAAAGCAGCAAAAACTTACCAAAAAAGTCCAGTGTGAACATAGCCTTTATATGTTTTTTTTTATCACGGTTTTGACACTGTGATTATTGTCTTTTGTTGGTGTGTCATGTTTTAACTAAAGCTCCTTTGTTTTTGATACTTCTTTTGTATTTGGCTTTGACAAACCTTTATTGGTACAGTCGTGTGGGGATTACCTGCATTTTTTCTATGAGGAATACACATAGAAGAAAAATTGACATGTTGCGGATTTCTTAAACGCACTGCAGGTCTGTATATCATGAGTAAAAAAGAAGCCTAGTGGGCAGGAGATTTCTATAAATCCCATCCACTTTGCTGGAAATGTAAGACGATGTGTTTGTTTGTGCAGCAAATACATGTAGTGTCAAAAACTCACCAAAAACTCATCGTGGGAACTAAAAAAAATGCAAAATGTATCAAACTGTATGAGACTTATTGTAGTACATTCAGATTGAAAACATTGTTATTGGAGTGGCATAATCCATAACTGAAAATAATTACCCATTTATTAATCAGTGTTTTTTGATCTACAATTAATAATATTATTGCTGTATTGTTGTTTATAAGTAAAACAAAAGTTACCAACATTTCTACAAGGGTGACGTTGCTTGTCATCATTAATTTGATTAGGCCTATAAAAAAAGGTCACATAAGGATATTGATAAATCCTGGATTTTATCACTATCAAGCGTTATATTTCGTTTTTAGTATAAGTTTATTGCAAACAGAATATATTATTATTAAAGGAATTCATTATTTTATTTAATTATAAATAAAAGAATGACAAAATAATAAATACATCAAATAATAATTAATAAAAATGATTATTATGTATCATTTATTATTTTATGTATTTATTATATTTTAATTAAGGATACAATATTATGCATTTATTTTGTATTTATTATATTTATGTATTTATTAATAATATTACATAAAATAATATAATACATAAAATGATACATAATTGTATCCTTAATAATTAAAATAAAATACATAAAAAAATTATACATAATATTGTATTTTTTTATTAATTATTATTTGATGTATTTATTATTTTGTCATTGTTTTATTAATAAATCAAATAATGATAAAAATAAAATAATGAATTCCTTAAATAATAAGAATTAAAAACAAAATAATAATAATATGTTTTATTATAAACAGTTCTTCCCCTTAATCATCTGCAAGTTTTTCTAGGCCATATAACCATAACATTTGATTTAGCCCATACTTATTCAATGCATAAGTCACATGCTAGACCAAAACAAATCATGTTTTTTTTCATATTGGGATTATGCAGTATTTTTTTCTTTTTATTTATATTAATGAATAGATTATTGCAACACTGTAAACTCTCAGTAAATATCTATTATATATACTTATATACTATTAGATTATTAGACTATAGACTATACTTATTAGATTCTATTAATCTGCCCTTTTATTAAAAAGTACATTACATGGCGCTGCTATTTCAACATAAAAAAAATAAGAAATTAAATAAAAAATTAAGATACTAAAATTGATTTTTTTTCTCTGCATAGGAAGATCATGGCTTTCGATAGCTCGCTGCGTTAGAATGGCATTATTGTTATTTGTTAGCCACACACTCCATTTCTTACAGATCTGGCTCAAGCACAGATGTGATTTAAAAGGAAACGGGTAAAAGAAAAAAAGAAAAGAAAAAAAAAAAAAAGTATTTTGATGTCTGCTTCCCTCCAGCTTTTTCCTTTCCTGCTCTCATAATAATCAGCATCCTTTCCTACTCCCCCTTATCACTGTAATCTCCTCCTCCCCCAAATATTCCTGCAGGTTTGTGTTGTCTACACTTAGAAATGCTGCTGGTGAGGTTTCCTGAGCTCATGTAGTAGACATAAATCATTTTACCCTTTTTTGTATGTAATAGAAAAAAAAACAAAAAAACCCAAAAACCTAAAGATGAGAGGGGAAAAAATGGGAGTGGGAGTTCTGTGGCCACATGAAAGAGTTAGGAGATAGGGGAGGCTGCAGAGCAGGCATCTCTGCTCAGCCTGGAAGAAACACCAGCAGTCTTCCAACTTCTTATTACTAAAAGCAAGAAAACAAATCTGAAATGTATTAGTGCACAAAACAGCCAAGGACATGATTGTTTATTTACAGGATGCAACCAAAAAATTAGGAAAATGCAGTATTATTCTTTATTTTCTATTATATCTGGTGATACAAATATGGCTTAAACATGACAGTAACAATAGGAAACAGCCCTGCCCATAAGAGCTTACAATCTAATGGAGAGGTAATGTCTGAAGAGCCATTAATGTTACAATCAGAGGGAACATTGCTTCTTCATTCATTCTATCCTCTTTATGTGTTTAGGTATTTTATATGATCTTATAAACAGTTTCATAGATATGGGATTATAGAGAAAGAAATCCAGATGTGATCATTGATAGCGAGTTCTCCAAATAACAGGATTATTTCCTCTTCATAGAGATCTTCCTCTAAATCACTATCGGAAACAATGTATCCTCCTGAAATAAATACCCCTCCACTTCAGCATGTAGGACTTGGATGAGGAAACCTAAGCGGTGGATAATAATAAGTGTGCAGCATTGGCATCCACCCTGCCTGCCAGGCTCTTTGTACTGCCTCTGCCCTGTATCCCTGGGGCAGGGAAAAGGTGCTCCAAAAATTAGGATGCAAATCCAGGCAATTAGCATGAGAGTAGGGGGAGGAATTACCCAGAAATGTGTGAGTGCCCAACTTCTACATAAGAGGCTGCCCCTATATGTACCAGAGGGGAGGGACACAGTGCAGACAACTCAGGAATAGCTGCCAAATGTCACTGAGTGCACTCAGCATGGAGCGCACCCGGGTGTGGGGAGTGCAGGGAAGGGCAGTGGTGCCAGCTGCAGACACCGTAAGGAAGGTGCTCACCTCTACCCAGACGGCCTCTCCATACAGCAGCAGCTCCTCCGCGTCCTCTCTGCCAAGAACACGGCTGAGATTCCCCTCTATGTCCTCCATCAAATGGGATCTATCATGTTACTTCTGTTTGATCTCAGCTTATACTCACCCAGCATCCGAGTATTAGAGAGCCCCCCTGCTGCCTGCCCCCCAGATTTAACAATTATATATACATACATAATGAAGTATGCTTACACTATGTCAAATATGGGACATACATTTATTGCCTACAAGTAGAGATGTACACACACTCATACAGGCAGACACACACACACAGGCAGACACACATACATACAGACACACATACACTTACAGGCAGACACACACGCAGACACACTCATACAGGCAGACACAGACACACAGGCAGATACACAGAAACACATTTTTATCTTTAGAAGTGCAAACAAATTTGACACAGTTGATGTGATATTTTGATACTGTGAAGCATACTTCATGAAATAAATATATACTTCTATATACAGTTGACAGTGATATATATATAGATATATACAGCATATATATTGTATATATAAAGCATACCTGTACGATTTCAATCACACAATTATGTCTGATGATACCTGCATACATGTATCCTTTATACACAGTGTGTATATATATATACATACACACACACACACACACACACACACACACACACACTTATAGTCCTGTATAGATATATGCGTATATAGTTCTTATATACACACACATATATGCTTTTGATGATCATTTTGGCACTAGCTGCGGGTCCTGAAAAGTTCCAGCTCTTGTCCGTCCAGGCCATGTCCACCTGCCCGGCTTATTAGATCTGTCTCGTATGTTTCCCCTAATTGCAGTTATTAGGAGTCTCTGATTTTGGACTGTACTCCCTTCTCCCCCTCCCTCCTGTGACCCCCTCTCTCCCTCCTGTGACCCCCTCTCTCCCTCCTGTGACCCCCTCTCTCCCTCCTGTGACCCCCTCTCTCCCTCCTGTGACCCCTTCTCTCCCTCCTGTGACCCCTTCTCTCCCTCCTGTGACCCCCTCTCTCCCTCCTGTGACCCCCTCTCTCCCTCCTGTGACCCCCTCCCTCCTGTGATCCTCCTGCCCCTTTGCTGGGCTGGTGTGTGTCTGTTTCCCTCCTCTATCAGCGAGCTGTCAGTCAGTGCGGCGGCTTCTCTTTCATCTCCTTCCACCGCCCCCTCCTCCCCTACAGCAGACAGAGCGGGGGAGGAGGGGGCACAGGAGGAGGGGGATGTTAAAGTTACATTACACAAACACACAGGGAGAACACAATCCCACCCAGAGCTAGAGCAGGACGTGGAGCGGGGTCTACAGAGGAGCAGGAGAACCTTATGGAGTAACCTGGGGATTGTGGGGTGACAGACACTGGAGCTGTGCCTTGTGGGGTCCATGCACTGCTGAGGGGGCTCAGTCCTCACCAGTGGCTGGAGTTCCTTCTCAGACATCCTCCTGGTGCACTCAGCCTGAGTCACTGCCATCTTACTCACAGTCACAACAAACTTTTGTCTGCTCCCTGCCGCCTTGCATGTGACGCTCTCACAGAGGAGAAAGTTTGGATAGTGGCACCAGAAGCCTTGTCCTCGGGATCGCAGAGCACAGGTGAATTGTGGAGACCCAAGGAGTAAGGAGCAATCCCTGGAGCTGCTTCTCGTCTGCAGCAGGTCCTCCTGCAGCCTGGATATAGGGATCAGCTGGATGTGATTAGGTTTGGGGAGATTTGCCATTTCTTGTGTGCTTTCTGATCCGCTGTGCTCAGTAGTGGTGTCTTCTCCTGTCACAGCCATGCCTCAGCTCTCTGGAGCAGGAGGAGGCAATGGAGGTGGTGGGGACCCTGAGCTTTGTGCCACTGATGAGATGATCCCATTCAAGGATGAAGGGGATCCCCAAAAAGAGAAGATCTATGCCGAGATCAGCCATCCGGAGGAGGAAGGGGACCTAGCAGACATCAAGTCCTCTCTGGTGAATGAGACTGAGATCACCCCCAACAGCCATGAGGTAACTAGAAGCCCTAGAAGACACCTGGGGCTACTGGGGAGGGGGGCTGGTTTACTTGGAATAGGGCTACCTGGGGCTACTGGGGAGGGGGGCTGGTTTACTTGGAATAGGGCTACCTGGGGCTACTGGGGAGGGGGGCTGGTTTACTTGGAATAGGGCTACCTGGGGCTACTGGGGAGGGGGGCTGGTTTACTTGGAATAGGGCTACCTGGGGCTACTGGGGAGGGGGGCTGGTTTACTTGGAATAGGGCTAGCACGGATTTTCCTGGAAAACTCAAAGTCCACAAGTCTGTAAAACACCAAAACCCAGTACCAATAGTAAGCGATTTCTGTGTAGACCATGATGATAGCTCTCCAGGGTGTACTGGTCTTCATAAATCAGATTACATCAGCATGCATTGTTTTATAGAGACTGGATACAATGTTTAATAGGAAATATGATTAATGGTGGTTTGGCTATGACCGACCCCAGCTTCATGTCTAGATTCTAGAAGATGACAATTGTCCTCCTAACCACTCATCAGTAGTGACCATATAACTGGTGGAGAATGAAGGACTTCTAGGGTTTTACCTACATCTGGCCAGGAACAGGGCTCACTGACACCTGTACTGACTGCAGATGTTGGACTATTGTTGTCAGGTTTCCCATAATTCTGCTGACAACTATTGTGTCCTAAAGATTTCTGCCATGACTTTTGTCAGGTCTTCATCTGGATTTGTATGTCTAGTTTGTCATTACCAATGCTGTCTTTTAAGAGTGTAATTGACGTAGACTGATACACAATAATTTGGAAATTTTTTTAGATTTTTTTTTTGTTTGCTTGATTCACAATATTCTGGATTAGTAAATCTGGAAACTCCATTATCAGTGTGTTTTTTCTTTTTCCTATGACCTCTGAATTACTGTGGATGCCTCTTTGGCCTTGGCATGTGTCACCTCCATTGGTCATGTGAGCAGTGATGGTGATGCAAGGTTTAATTCTAATGGCTTATCAAAACTAAACCTCTGTATCATATCCCTTTATGTCAATGTTTACCCCTCATAACAGTAAACAAAGTGAGAATTCCAATAATGCAATACAAGTAATGGATACAATGTACAATGGTGGCCCCTGGCAGATGTTACATGGCTGGGATTAGGCACCATTGTGATTTAATGATGTATATTTCTTTAGAGGTACACTTTTGTGGTCATTTAAGAAGATTGCAGCCGTATTAATGAAACAGCAAAAATGTGTTACACCAAATCTGTGTAATAGGTTTAAAAAAAACAGATGCAAGTGAGTAGTAGCACACCACAGGTTACCTGCTCCAATGGGGTTAATGGGACCTGGGATAGGACTACATAATGAATAAATCTGATTATTATACCCTTTATTGGCTATATATATATATATATATATATATATATATATATATATATATATATATATATATAATTATATTTTTATTTTTTTTATTTATGATTCCTATTTATGTTACTTTAGTACTTTTGCTAGCAAGTAAAAAATAGCTAAATATCTTTTTTATTATTGTGTATATGTATGTGTGTGTATGCATGTGGGTATATGTATGTGTGTGTATGCATGTGGGTATATTATATATATACCCACATGCATACACACACATACATATACACAATTATAAAAAAGATATTTAACTATTTTTTACTTGCTAGCAAAAGTACTAAAGTAACATAAATAGGAATCATATCAATAAAAAAAATAAAAATATAATTTATATATATATATATAATTTATAAATTTATTTTTGTTTTTAATTTTACTTCATTAGGGACCTTCTTGTTAGAACCGTTCATATATTAATGTTTTCGGGAACAATTTGTTCTTCTATGAAAAAAACCCCTCCCATCATAAATGCTTCCAAGAATTAAGATTATTTAATTCATATACAGTAATACAGTACTGTTGTTTGTTTGTAATAGTCAAAATCCACTAATGAAACTGATTGTTTCTCTGTGGGCCATAACATCGTGTATGTATTCTTATTTGTACATATTTGCCCGTCATTGGCCCAGTAATATGGTATTACCATCCATACAGTTTACGCAGTGTGTTGTCGCCACTCTTCCAGACCTAACCCGTCCAGAGACAGTTGTGGTGCAGCCATGGTTTTGGCCATTGCTGCAGTAGAGCCAGGTTTTGGCCCATGCTGAGGGTAGAGCTGATTTATGAAATTGAACTCCTAGGGTGACATAAGTTTGTGTAATTGCTGCATTGCATATTCAGGACACTTGTCATTTAGACTAATTGTTTCCCAGCAACTGAAATGGCAACACACATATGGCTGGAGTCTCCCTTATCTGTCCAAGTTCTGTGTCTGCTTTGCTTTGCCTGTATGTAAACTTTTCCTAGCCTATCTAATCTTAGATTAACCCCATGTAACACCATAGCCCTGCCTCAGCCCTTTGAATTTTTGTTTAATTTGACCCAATCCTGGGACCTCCCCTAGAAGATTAGGCTCTACTTGTACATATAGATGTATACAAGGTTAATTGAGTTGATAGAATAAACAGCTTTCACCCTATACATGTGACAGAACAACCCCTCTGTTGGTGAAACCTCCATAGCACAAAATGACAACACCAGTCAGGCACTAAAGGGCTAAGTCCAGACAGGAGAAAGTTCACAGGACTCCCATAGCCTTCTGTGACGTATCAATGAGCCAGACATATGTTATAAGCTCTATTTTTAATTAGTGTTTTATTGTGATTCTGGCACCAGATCTTCCCCAATTTAGATGATTTGGCCTAACATGAACCAATTAATTCTCCAATACGGCGCGTTCTATTTTAAGGCCTTTGGCTGTCTATACTGAGAAAGCCCTACACCTAGATACAGAAATCCTTATTAGTGATGGGCGAATAGTAACTATTCGTGTTCAGATTATTCATAACGAGTCCCAAAGTACTATTCCGGAATTCGGCACTAATAATGAACCTAATACAAGTCAATGGAGAACCCGAGTGTTTTCCTTATCGTGACAAATACTAGAATAGTACTCGGTATTATAAATGATGCACTAGATGGCACACGATCAGCTACACATAGGGCATGAGAGCTATCACATACACATGACTTTTCTATAGGAAACACATTCTTCCCTACAGAAAACATGAGCCATGTATATGCAATAGTTCTCATGCCCTATGTGTAGCTTCTGTGCCACTGATGCCCATCTTCATCACCCAACACTGGAGGAGGCCTTTTGTATTTCTAATTTTCATTACACAACCGTAGTTGATAAATTGGAATAGGGTAGTAGTGATGGACCCCACGATGTTGACTTCCATGTTGAGTTTAGTAATAAAGTCGATTGGTCTTGTCTTATCCTCTAAATGTATTACTTTAGTATTATGTTTGTAATGCCTCTTACAATCCAGTTTACCATAGTTATATAGGTTGGAGTTATTCTACTACTTTTATGGGATATGTAGTTCCTTTTTAAATTTCTATTTTAACCTCTTTGGTGCCAGTTGCCTAATACGAGTGTTCTCATACAGGTAAATACTCTTGCTGAAAGAGAGCTCTTGTGTTCACAATTGGGCTGTCATCACGCAAGTTTCCCCATAGCCAGCTGTGTCCAACACAAGCAAAGCAGAATGCAGGTGATGCTACGTGAAGTGAAGGGGTTATTGGCATATTTTGCAAACATACCCTCTGACATAAGAGTGCCCACCTAGAGATGTTGCTACAGTTTAGTGTGCATCCTATTACTTCATAGTCCAAAAATAATTCAGTCTAAAAATAGTGGCTTTATAGGCGATAATGTAGGAAAAAATAGCTAAATCGTGTAGACATTGTTCTCATGATATTTCTAAAATTTTGATGTTGTTTCAACATGAGCTACAATCACATATAGATAACCAGCCTGTGCGTTTGTCCTCGGCATACGCAGAGCATGTTGATTTGATTCATTGCATTTTACCATTGTATAAATAATAGGAAACACGTTTGGTGACCGGCATTCAGGAGCCTTGTGCCGATGACCTGAACCAATGGGTTCAACAGGATTACAGAATATATCTGCAATCTGTCTGATCTCAGATCTTTCTCACAAATAATGATTTATTTTTCATTTTTTGGTCTTGCCGTGAAGAAGTACCAAATTTAATACTGGCATGAATCAATTCCTGAACAACACTATGATTTTTATAAAGTAATTAGCTGGTTGCTCCTCGTAGATACAGAATACGTTCATTGCTGCACCATGTAATTCATGGAAAGTGATACCGAGGCGTTAGGGGACGCTTGTGAGCCTCATGTAGCAAATTCGGACTTTTGGGTCTCCTCACTATTGTAATGATATAACAGTGGGAGTGTGAAGATGTTTGTTTTTTCTTAATTTATAACACAAGTAATAGTCATCATGGTCTAAAAATAATGTTCACTTTAGCCGAAATCGTAACAACCTAAGCACTTTACTAGCCACATTCTGATCTATAGTAAATATATATCTGTTTTTAGTAAGGAAGCAGTAATCTATATTATATACTATATAATACTATATAAACTGACAATTCCCATTGATCAAACACAAGTTTTCTACCATTTTCGACACAAACCTTGTTTTGGCTGTGTCTGTGTGTCTATATCAAGTTTTCCAAAATTTGCTAGATCTGGTGAAGCGCATTTTTTGTAGTCACGTGTTCTTCAGCTTTTTTTAATGGTGGAGTTACTGTACTCTGGCTGACCTTGTCATATGTCCCCCTATATCGTCTAAGGCTCTAATTCCTGTTAGTTTCTGACATGGCTGCTTACTCTGAATTTTTAGCATTTTATATTGAATTTCTTGAGAATCTCTCACGCTCGCTTACCATACAGGCTGACAGTGGAAACCTGACGTGACAATTTTGTAGAACATTCCCAAAAGTAATGTTATCTGGGTATGGAAATATATCTACAGAGCTTTGGATTAATTCATTCACAATGATTTGTGGTCTTGTCAGACAAGTCCAATTCTGCCAGAGAAAGAATCCGTCATTATCAAAATTCTCAATTCTTAGGTAAAATCTGTTTTCAGTGAGGACTTTCCCATTACTGAGATAGGAGATGGCAGTTGTTACTGAGCAGATTCTATGTCGATAGAAGATTGAGGAGGGGCGGCGCTGTCTAGCTCCTCCCTCTGCCTCTAGCTCCTCCCTCCTCCCGTCGTCATAGAATCTCTTCAGTAACAGCTGCTATCTCTTATCTCAGTAATGGGAAAGTCTTCACTGAATACAAATTTTACATCCGAATTGAGAATTTTGATAATGACTATTGATGAGCGAGCACTGCCGTGCTCAGTACTCGTAACGAGCAGTAGGATGCTCAGATTGGCTTGACTTGAGTACCCGGGTATAATGGCAGTCAATGGGGATCCTAAGCATTTTTCGAGAAGATTTCACAGAAAAATGCTTGAGTTCCCCGTTGACTTCCTTTTTATAGTTGGGTACTCAAGTCTCGCCCATCCAAGCTTCCAACTGTTTGTGTACTAAGCACCAAGCATGGAAGTGCTCACTCATCACTAATAATGACTGATCAATTCTGGCAGAGAAAGAAGCAAATTTATCTGATAAGATATATTACAAAGTTGCTTATTTTCATGTGTACGAATGATTTATGAAATAAGAATTAAATCGACAGTTATACTTTAACTTATTATTCAATTCATTGCTTCCCTTACTTGACACCTATGTAGTGAAACCTCAGTCCACAGCAATTACTGTGAGTAGACTGCTTTCGAGTAGCCTGAAGTGTGGATGTGATAAATGCTCTTGCACCTTCTCACGTGTTTTGCCCACACATTCCCGACTGATCTGAACCATCAAACAATTGAGAACAAAATGGTACCAGCTGTATATTTCTCATCATTTGGAAGCTTTGGTTGTCTGACATCTATATTTCAATAATTTTTACTTGGGTGCCAATGAATTAAGCTAGATGATTTGTAATTCTTAAATTCTGATTTTTTTTTTTTTTTGTCTAATATACTGTTTTATGACTTATTAATATAGTAGGATACAGAACATTGATTTCAATGAAGTCCGTGTTTTGGTCTTATTCGCCTGGGCAGAGCATGAGCGTTCTCTCCCCACTGTGAATGAATGGAAGCTGCACAAAGTGAAGGCGCATAAAGCATTATAGTGGTAAACCCCATCTGAAAGAAACCAGTCAACAGTTTCACGCTGCCTTTATCATGTACAGCATAAAATCCAGACACTCCCTCATACAGATAGCTACGTATTGGTCCTAAGAGCTGCGGTGTCTTTGAAAACAAGCTTGTATGGAGAGAAGTCTGATGGGCAGCTCACTTCAGCTTTTTCCCACACCCCAGATCAGTTTAAAGGCATATTCTCAATTTTGGAAGTTATCATCTATCCACAGGTTATCCACAAAAATTGAGCTCTAAAGATAATGTGCATTGCTACTCTATTCATTCTTAACCCCTTCATAACCTTTGACGTAAATTTACATCAAAGGTTGTGCCCCTGCCTTTGATGCGGGCTCACATGTTGAGCCTGCATCTTTCCCTGCACGTCGGCTGCAGCTGACATATGCCTCCAATAGCAGGAGATCCATCCATGGCTGTTAACCAGTTAAAACCCACTGTAAATCTCTGACAGAGGGATTTAACACGCAGCGCAGGGAGCACATCCTCCCCCGCCCCCCTCACTCCCATCGGCATGCCCATGAAATAACTATCATCCTGTGAGCGCCGGCAGTGATCCAGCATTCATAGATTTCTGCTATACTGATGCCATTCCTTTTACAGCACAGGTGATCGCAGCTTCAAGTCCCCTAAGAGGATTAGTACCTACAATAAAAAATAAAATAAATATCAGTTCAAATCACCGCCCCTTTGCCACATTGAAAATAAAACCATGAAACAAAATACGCCAGAATTATGTACTTTTGGCCTCCACAATATTGCAATAAAAAACAATAAGAGGCGATCAAAACTTCGCATCTACCCAAAAATGGTATCCGTAAAACGTAAGTTTAGGGTGCAAAAAAATAAGCCATAGAGCACAAAAAAATAAAAAATGGTACGGTTCTCTGCTTACTAAAGAAAAAAAAAATTGTTGTTTTTTTTTTTTTTTTTTCTTTTTTCTTCACTAAGTCGTGTCTAACCAACCTGTTGGGGTTCTATGAGGGGGTAAGTGCAAACCTGGATATTGGTAATGCAGCTGATGTGATTTATTTGGACTTTGCAAAGGCATTTGATACTGTACCACATAATAGGCTTATACTAAAGCTCCAGAAGCAAGGACTGGGGGAAACTATCCAACTGGGTAAGGAATTGGCTAAAAGATTGGAAACAAAGAGTAGTCATAAATGGTACATTCTCTAAATGGGCCATAGTCAGCAGTGGGGTGCCGCAGGGATCTGTGCTAGGACCGATTCTTTTTAATCTCTTTATTAATGACCTTGTGGATGGGATTGATAGTAAAGTGTCAGTCTTTTCTGATGACACCAAACTATGTAGGATATTAAAAACTGACCTTGATAGTACAATATTACAAAACGATATGGATAAGATGTCAGAATGGGCAGATACTTGGCAAATGAGATTTAATGTTGATAAATGTAAAGTAATGCACCTAGGACGGAGTAATCCTATAACTGCGTATACATTAAATGGAAGTAAACTCGGGACTACAGAACAGGAGAAGGACTTGGGTATTCTCATTACAAATAAGCTGAGCAGCAGCATCAATGTCAAGCAGCAGCTGCAAAAGCAAACAAGATTTTAGGGTGTATAAAAAGAGAGATTAGATCCCGTGATCCCAACGTATTGTTACCCCTCTATAAATCACTTGTAAGGCCACATCTGGAATATGGGATCCAGTTTTGGACTCCACATTTTAAAAAGGACATTCAGAAGTTAGAGTCAGTTCAAAGGCAGGCAACTAGACTACTACAAGGAATGGAAGGCCTCCCATATGATGACAGGTTGAAAAAGTTAGATATGTTTAGCTTAGAAAAAAGACGTCTCAGAGGAGATCTCATTTATATGTATAAATACATGTGTGGTCAATATAAAGGACTGGCACATGACTTATTTCTTCCAAAGACAGTACTAAGGACCAGGGGGCACTCACTGCGAGTGGAAGAAAAGCGATTTCGACCGCTAAATAGGAAAGGGTTCTTTACAGTTAGAGCAGTCAGACTGTGGAATGCCCTACCACAAGAGGTAGTAATGGCAGATACTATAACAGCTTTCAAAAAAGGGCTGGATGATTTCCTCAGTACACACAACATTGTTGGTTATAAATGACTTAGTGACCAAATGTAGAACTGGTGGAGGAAGGTTGAACTAGATGGACCTAGGTCTTTTTTCAACCTTAGTAACTATGTAACTATGTAACCACTTTAAATTAAAAAAAAACCCCTAAAAATAAAATACCCAAAACAACTCTACATGTTTGGTTTCTATGTACTCATACTGACTTGGGGAATCATACTGCCAGGTCAGTTTTACCATATAGTGAACACTATAAATAAATTATGGAATTGCACTTTTTTGCAGTTTCACCGCACTTGGAATTGTTTTTGAGTACACTATACGGTAAAATGAATGGCTTCATTCAAAAGCAGACCTTGTCCTGCAAAAAAACCAAGCCCTCATACAGCTAAATTTTGAATGAAAAGTTAAAAAAAAGTTATGGCTCTTGGAAGAAGGGGAGATAAAAATGGAAAATTGCAAGGTAATGAAGGGTCATTGGGACTGCCAGAGGTTACTGATTGCTCCCTTGGCTGGTATTTGGCACCCACATAAGATAGTGTGGGACAGCAGTGCTCATCGTTGATCTCCGTTTCATTCATGTGCTTCGGAACGCTGATTGTTGGGATCCATGGAAGTAACTGGATTATGCCCACCCTAGTCATCATAAAGTTATCTCCTATCCAATTGATAGGGGAAAAGTACCAAACTAGAGAATACCTTTGTTTAATTCACACATTTCTCTAAATAGGAAGAGGAGTTAAAGGTTATAGCTAGGGGTAGGGTCATCTTCTGGTCCTCCGCCTGTCACCTGTGTGTCTGACAATCACTGATTATTTGGTGACCTGTCTCGTTTTTGAAGATTCGCACCACTGTCACCGTCATTGTGCACATGCCGCCCACCCCAATGTGATACCATGGCTGGCCTTCAATAAAATAGCCTCTGAAGAGGCGCATGGACAGGTTGAGATTATAGCTTAATGCGCCAATATCTCAATCTGCGCGAGCACCGCCTCTAGCACAACTTTACTGAAGACCAGCCGTGAAATCGCTATGAACATGTGCTGCCCACCCCACTGACAGCAGCAATGTGAAATTTCAAAAAAGAGGCAGGTCACTGAATAATCGGTTACTTCTCATAGGCACACAGAAGGCAAGTGGAAGGGCGAAGAAACAGTCCTGCCCCAATGTACAGAGCTGTCATTAGAATATATCTTCAGAGGCTGATTAAGCAAGAACCAGATATTGGATTCCTTCACCAAGCATCAGTTTAATTAGTGTGAGGGCTCTTTCATACATCTGTGCAACACGGTCCATGCACAGACCAGAATGCACGGACTGTTCATGGCTTCCCCGACCAGAGTGTGACAGCTTCGTGTATTTCTGAGGCCCGTTTCACACGTCAGTGGAAAAACTCTGACGTTCTTCACTGACGTGTAAAACGCGAACATGTCCATCCATGTTCCGTGATTCACGGCACACGTGGGTTGTCCACGTGCGATCCGTGATTGCAAATGGACATTACTCGCTTGCCTTCGCTCCTGCTGTCCATGGTGCTGAACTCCTCGGCTCTGCAGCGTCCGCCCACCACTCTCTGCAGCTACTTCCGGGTCGGCTGTTCCTGCTTTCATGAATATTTATGAGCTGGGCAGGAGCTGCAGAGAGTGGAGGGTGCACAACGAATCGCTGGAAAGGTTAGTTGAAAATGTTTATTTTATATGTCGGTGTTTTTATGGTACGTGTTTCACGGATCACACCATAGTGTGGTTTGTGGGTCATCAGTGATGCCAGAAAAAAACGGACTTGTCTCCGTGCAGAATCACGGACACGCGTGTATGCTGCACGGAGACACGTCCAGTGAAAAATCACTAATGTGTGAGCAGACCCATTGATTATAATGGGTCTGCGTATGTCAGTGATTCTGGTACGTATAAAAAAAAAAAAAGCACAAACGTACCAGAATCACTGACGTGTGAAGGGGGCCTAAGGCCTCTTTCACATGTCCGTGAAAATCACGCACGTTTTTCACGGACGTGTCAAAGGTGCATATTGCCCTCCGTGTGCTGTGTTTATAACAGAGAGAGGTAGAAAAGGGCTTTTTTTCACTGCGCCAATGATCACTGATGAATATGTTGGATTAATGTAACTTTATTTTGCACAGGTCTACGCGTTTCTGGAGGCTCAGCTCCCTTCTTCAGGACCGACAGGCACAAGAAACATCAAATCATTTGGGATTTGATGTTTCTTGTGCCTGTCGGTCCTGAAGAAGGGAGCTGAGCCTCCAGAAACGCGTAGACCTGTGCAAAAAATAAAGTTACATTAATCCAACAGATTCATCAGTGATCATTGGCGCGGTGAAAAAAAGCCCTTTTCTACCTCTCTCTGTTATCAGCCGCCTGGGGTACTGCTGCCGTGATCTGGATTTTACATGCTTTTATAGGAGTTGTGACTTTCACAACTCTATTTGGTGAGTAGGTTTGCTCATTGTATATACCCTGCATATATTAGGGTAAGACCCTATTGCACTTTTCTTTCCACAGCCTTTTATCCTTTTGACTGTGCTGTGTTTATGGCACACGTGTGTTCTCTGTGTGTTATCCGTGATAACACATGGAGAACCGGAACTTTCTGCTCACCTGTCCCTGGCGTTGCTGTCCGTGGTGCTGATCTTCGGTCTCCGGTCCTGCTGCAGCTTCCGGCCGACAGTGGAGTGAATATGCAATGAGCATAATGAGCGGGGGTCGGAAGCGAGTGACAGCAGCGGCAGAGAAGGTTAGTATAGAAATTCTTGTTTTTTCACAGACATGTGTGTTTTCTCCAGTGCGTGTCACACGGATCACATCCGTGCGGTCTGTGTGATGCCGGAGAAAAATGGACCTGTCTGTGTGGAGCACATGGGCACATGTATGCTCCACACGGACACACGGTCCATGGCAAAACACGCATTTTAATGGGTCTACGTGTGCGCGTGTCTTCGGCATGTGAGGAAACGGACCAAACATGTACCAGAGACACGAACGTGTGAAGGGGGCCTAAGATGCAGTCGCGCTCGACACAGGAGACCCGCAGCCAGTCTATTGCATTCTGGCCTGTGCATGGACCGTGTTGCATGAACATCTGAAAGAGCCCTGACCGCCATTATGGCCATGCCTTTCCTTTTATATTGTTTATCCTGCTGATAGGTCTCTTTAAAGTTCATATACATTATGTTTAACACTATAAACAATCGCTGATCAGATATGGTACTTTTCTGTTGTTATACAATCATGTACAATGACAGACTGAAGAATCTGTAATGGTCTGCCATTATTCTCAGCAGCACAGGTCACTGGAGCTTATAGTCCTTTTTTTAATTGTTTTTATATATCTGGTCCTATATATGCTTTCAATAAAGCTATTTTTTAAATATATTTATCTGTTAGTTTGTGTAGTAGATTTGTTTTGCCCTGATCATACACCAACTTTTCTCTTTATTCATTGTTTAGATTTTTTTTTTGTTGTTTTTTTAAAACAAAGTGCAGGTGAGCATGAGTGTCCACTGCTCCAATTCAATAGTGTACTTCAATCCCTTGGGATCAACTTAAGTGATCTGTGATGGTCAGCACAACAGAGTTTAAAGGGAATCTGTCAGTAGGATCAACCCTTCTAAGCCGTTGACATGTGCATGTAGGTCATAGGAAGCTAAATAAAACCATACCTCTGCAATCCAATGTGTTATTCCAGAAAAATCCACTTATTTTTAATATATAAATGAGCTATTAAGATCTGTTAAGGGCGTGACACATATCTCAAGAATCTGCCTCCAGAGCTCAATTGAAGGGAAAAGGATTGTTACCAGTGTGAGACATGTAATGACTGACAGTCTGCTCTCCTGATCTACATGTCTCACTCTGGATATACCCCTTTTCATTTCAAATATGAACTGGAGGCAGATTTTGAGGCAGATTTTTCTTTCACCCACTGCTCATTTACATATTGAGGGAAAACATGTCTATCTCTGGAATAAGACATCGGATCGCAGATATCAAGGTATCATATTCAACTTTTTATAACCTTTATGCCAATATGATGGCTTAGTAGGGTTGATATTACTTACAGATTGCATTAAATGTGCTTTAAGTAGTAAAGGAAGATTAAGAGTTGTCTCAAGTTATGTGGTTAAAATTGAAAAGTGCATTTAAAGGGAATCTGTCGCCAGGCTTTTGCTACCTAATCTGAGAGTAGCATAACATAGGGGGCAGAAGTCCTGATTCCAGTGATGTATCACTTACTGGGCTGCTTAGTGTAATTTTGATAAAAAATCACTGATTAATTGTCACTATAGGACTACTTGGTGTGTTGCATATTCATGAGCTCTGTATAACTGCTAGATCTGCAGCAGAGAAAACATTAATTTTATCAAAATGACAGCAAATAGATCAGTAAGTGACACATCACTGGAATCAGGATCCCTGTCTCTACATTATGCTGTTCTCAGATGGGGAGCAAAACCCTGGTGACAGATTCCCTTTATACTGGCGATACTCATCTTATTAAAAATCTTTTCTGTTTTGAAAATTAGAGGGATTTTACATTTTATAGTCTACAGCTCCTTGCCTAGGTTTATGGCCACGTTGCAGTCTAGGTTGTGCGCTAGCGGACTCTTTACAGAATTTAGTGGCTAGCTTAAGTCACCCTGTGCTTCTCCTATGTTGCAGACGTAAAGCTGCATCAGTCATTGCTAATCGACCAGTTCCTATAGAGTTTGTGGATTAAGGAAAACTGAACCCAATATGTAGAAGGCCTTAAAGGGAACCTGTCACCAGATTTAGTGACTATAAGCTGCGGCCACCAACAGTGGGCTCTTTTATATACAGCATTCTATCATGCTGTATGTAAGAGCCCAGGCCGCTGTGTAGAACATAAAAATCACTTTATAATACTCACCTAAATGGTCAGTGCGATGCAGACTGGTCAGATGGGTGGCTCCGTTCTCCGGGTACAGCACTTCGTCCTTCGGCCATTTTTGTCCTCCTTCTGAAGCTGGAGTGCATGATGCGTCCTATATCATGCACACGCACCGGCATTGAGGTTCCTGAGCAGGGCAGATCAAAGCATTATATTGCGCCTGCGCGGAACCTCAATGATAGCGCTTGTGCATGATATAGGACGCGTCATGCACCCCGGAAGAAGGAGGACAAAGATGGCTGAAGGACGAAGCGCTGCACCAGGAGAACGGAGCCACCCAGCTGACCAGTCTGCACCGTTTAGGTAAGTATTATAATGTCATTTTTACGTTCTACACAGCGGCCTAGGCTCTTATATACAGCATTCTAACATGCTGCATACAAGAGCCCACTGGTGGTGGCCGCAGCTTATAGTCACCAAATCTGATGACAGGTTCCCTTTAAAGGAAATTTCTCACCAGGTTTTTGGAACCCCAGCATATGCAGTAAAGGAAAAGATCTACCAGTTCTCTGAATGCTGAGCTCTGTATATCCCACCCATACCACTGATTGACAGCTTTCTGCCTATGTACAGTGTGCACAGGAAGCTGCCAATCAGTGGTGGGGGCAGGCTTATACAGAGCTTATGTGTATGAAGTACTACATGTTCAGCAGGTTTACAAGTCCTCTAGTGATATTGTGCTAATGAGTGTTTTTATGAAAACTACAACATGCAGCCCAGTATGTGACACATCACGGGTATCTGTATGTTATGCTGCTCTTCGTGGCAGAAACCTGATGACAGATTTCTATAAATGTTCCCTATTTATCATCTCTCAAATAAAACCCTGTGTACCCTTACAACCATTGAGCAAAAGCGTTTTTGTTTTTCTTTCTTTCTTGGATAGTACATTTTTTCTGACTTCTCGGGTGAATGTTACTCCCTGTATAAAGTACATCCTGTGATAATATTTAGTTAAAGGCTACAGTTAAAAACAAAAACATGGCTGTACAAAGAATATTTATTTAAAAAAATTGGGACTTCCAACACAGAGGAAGTGGATTAATGAACAGATGCAAAGTGGGTAATTGCTGTCAGATGGCGGCCCCCCTAATTCAGCAGGCAGATTATCAGATACCTTGTTCTCACACAGGAAGGAAATGCAGTGCTAATAGGACAGTTTCATTGTTGGGGTTATGTCGGACCAACTCTTTGTTCTAATTATAGCTATGCATTTTATGTTCAATTTGGGCAGTGCTGGAGTTGTATTTGTTAATGGAAAACTCCCAGCAATCCGTATTAAAAAAGCTGTAACAAAGTAGCATCGGTAGTAGTAGGGCTAGTACGGTATTACACAAGTGCGTAGACTGGAAAGAAGTACATATCCAGTATACGGTATGTAAAAGACTCTCCTGATATTTCAGTACAGTGGAACCTCGCTTAACGAGTAACCCACTTAACGAGAATTTCGCTTAACAAGCAAAGCTTTCTGTAAATTTGTAACTCTGTTTACGAGAAAGCTTTGCTGTACAAGCGAAATACTCACCGCACACACTTCCGGTTCCGTACATCCACAGCGTTCTGACCCGCACTTGCAGTCCACACAAACACAGACAAGCACGTACAAACGCACACACGCACGCACATACAGTATTATGCTCACCTTACCTTCCGTTCCATCGCTGGTCTCATGATTCTTGTAGTTCCCGGGTACATCGCGACGTCCTCGCGGTGAACTAAAAGACCCAGGGGGCTGGCGATGGAACGGAAGGTAAGGTGAGCATAATATGTGTACCTTCCATTCCATCGCCGGCCTCCTGGGTCCTGTAGTTCACCGCTCCACTCCAGGCTGTGCATCGGCAAGCATAGCGACGATGCAGGAACTTCCTGTCACCGCTACTCAAAGGCAGCGTGCTGGCCAATCAGAGGCAAGCGTCTCCTGCCTTTGACGTCAGCACTCTGGCAGCGGAAGTTCCTCCCTCGTCGTTTTGGTAACCCGATACACAGCCCGTACTGGAGAACAGCAAGTCCCAGGAGACCGGCGATGGAACGGAAGGTAAGGTGCGCATAATATGTGCGTGCGTGCTTGTGAGTTTGTGTGTGTGTTGTGCATGTGTGGAATGGCACAATAGGGGACCAGGATGGGACACTTAACAAGTTGTGGAACGAATTGTCTGCATTGTAATGATTTCCTATGGGAAATCTTGCTTTGCTGAACGAGTAACTTGGTTAACAAGCACACTCCCAGAACGGATTGTTCTCGTTAACCAAGGTTCCACTGTATTTAAAACATAAGAGAAAACGCAGGAACCTGACGCGTTTCGGACGTGAGTCCTTAAGCTTAGGACACGATAAGGACTACGATTAAGAACTCTAGTCCGAAATGCATCAGTTCATATGTTTTAAATATTGAAATAGAGAAGTACTTTACATATACTGGTGCTGGATATGTACCTCTCTCCTGCCTGCAATCTGTGGATGCCAGCCACATGGATCCATGCATCAGCATTAGAGACTATAGCTTTTTCGCTTGAATATGGACAATTTTGAGCGAACGGTGACCTGATCACGTTTTCTTTCTGTCATAGGATTAGACTAATTTAAAAGAAATGTACATTGTCACCTAGCCTGCAAAATTCTAATTCTAGTGTGTATGACCAATGTTTAATGGTTAACTGTGCATGATACAGAATAAGATGATCTAATATCTTCTAAAGAATCACATTGTATATATATTTCTCAGCTTTCAAGAAGAAGACAGGACTCTTATCATGAAAAGTCCCGAGAACACCCGGATGATGGTGAGTTCAAATAATTTCTCTTTATGTGAATAGAAGTGACCTATTAGACAAGACCTTTTAAAGACCCTTGAATTAGAAGTCGATCTAATCTGCATTTTCTTTGTAAATCAATCTGTTGTAGCAGAAGAAGAAGCGGAGTGTAGTATTGTTCAGTTACATTGCTAGCAGCAAATCCCCAAAAATGTCTAGTTCTGTTGATATATTGTTGTAGACCGGTTCCCTGCTTGGAAAGAACAGCTCTCGCTATCGCAACCATTTCTAGATACATAATTACGGATGAATGAATACCTCAAATATTCGGCTACGCCCGTATTCGACGAATAGGTCGCCGCTATTCGACTATTTGCGAATATTCGATACGCAACGTAAGTCTATGGGAAACCCGAATAGTTGCCAAATAGCAACTATTCAGGCTTCCCATAGACTTGCATTGCGCATTGAATATTTGCATAGCGGCGACCTATTCGTCGAATATTGCCGGATATTTGTGATATTCGATCATCCCTAATAATAAAACATTTGAGTGGCTACATGCAGCTGATACTATCGATCAGTTAATTTTTTGGGGTGCCTTTATGCTAATTGTGGTCATATACATCAAATGCATGTTGGCAAGACTTTATGATTTCCGTAACTGATCCCATAGTATGGTAGTGTCCAATCTCTCCCCCCAATGGCAAGAGAAAGGACTAGAAAGATAATTGGCTCATCTCAAAGATGATTGGCTGCTGTCAGAGACTTAAAGGGGTTGTTTGACTTACAAAATACAGTCATGCTCAAAAGTGTTGGCACTGTTAAAATATTTTCAGAAAATGAAGTTTTCTCCCAGAAAATTGACGTTACACATATTTTGTTATACCATTTATTTCCTTTGTGTCTGTTGGGACAACAACAAAAAAAATAAAGGGGAAAAAAAGCAAATTGGACATAATTTCACATACAGCTCCAATCATGTGCTGGACAAAAATGTTGGCACCCTCAACCTATTATTTGGTTGCATACCCTTTGGAATAAATAACTTCAATCAATCGCTTCCTATAACCATCCATAAGCTTCTTACACCTCTCAACTGGAATTTTTGACCACTCTTCATTTGCAAACTGCTCCTCGTCTCATATTTGAAGGGTGCCTTCACCCAACAGCAATTTTAAGGCTGGTTTCACACTACGTCTTTTTAACATCCGTTGAAAACGTTATTTTAGCGGAAGTACGGATCCTGCTTTTACAGCAAATAACGTATGCAAACGCATCTGTTATTTTGCAGGATCCTGCACTGGATGTTTAGGGGCGGGCATTGGAGTCATGTGATCGGGAGTGAGGGGAACTAGACTGGGAGGAGGCTTCTGACAGCTGCAGACGCTGGTAACCAAGGTAAACATCGGCCTTGGATACCCGATAATTTATCTTGGTTACGAGTGTCTGCAGCTGCTAGGAGCAGGGCTGCCTGCACGCGTAACCAACGTAAACATCGGGTAACTAAGAGAAGTGGTTACCCGATATTTACCTTGGTTACGAGTGTCCGCAGCTCTCAGGTGGGAGAGAGAGGAAGGGGAGGAAGGGGGAAAGACAGAGATAGAGAGAGAGGGTGAGGGAGGGAGTAGAGAGATAGACAGATCACGCGAGACTGGTTCTGGGCATGCTCAGTACTTTCTGGGCATGCTCAGTACAAAAGCAGGATCCTGTCTATCAGCACGCCAGCGTTCACCTGCGTTTGCATGCTGTTTAGTCAGGATCCGGTGACTTGCAGTATTTTGACGCAGCTCAAAAACGCTACAAGTAGCGTTTTTGAAACATGTTAAAAAACTGCAAGTCACCGGATCCGCACTATAACGCAGGCAAACGCAGGTGAACGGATGTTAACGCGAGTCCATTGCAAATGCATTGAAATGAAAACGCATTTGCACTGGATCCGTACTTCCGCTAAAATAACGTTTTCAACGGATGTTAAAAAGACGTAGTGTGAAACCAGCCTAAGATCTCTCCACAGGTGTTCAATGGGATTTAGATCCAGACTCCTTCCTGGCCTCTTCAGAACTCTTCAGCACTTTGCTTTCATCCATTTCTGGATGCTTCTTGAAGTATATTTGGGGTCATTGTCCTGCTGAAAAACCCATGACGTAGGACGCAAACCCAGCTTTCTGACACTGCGCACTATATTGCCCCTTTTTGGTTATTTTCAGATTTCATGATGCCTTGTACACAGACAAGGTACCCAGTACCAAAGGCAGCAAGACCACCCTAAAACATCTTTGAACATCTACTATATTTGACTGTAGGTACTGTTCTTTTCTTTGTAGGCCTAATTTCATTTTCGGTAAACAGTAGAATGATATGCCTTACCAAAAAAAAAAAACTTCTTATCTTGAGCTCATTTGTCCACAAGATCCTTTCCCAAAGGATTTTGACTTAAGGCCCAGTCACACACAACGACTTACCAGCGATCCTGAAAACGATGCGACCTGATAAGGATCGCTGGTAAGTCGCTTGGAGGTCGCTAGTGAGATGTCACACAGTCAGACCTTACCAACGATGCAGTAACGATACAGGTCGCAGTAGCGACCTGTATAACGATCTCAGCAGTCACTGTGACCCTGTCACACAGTGTCAAACACAGCGATGTGTCCTGCCCAGCAGGACATAGCCTTTGAAGAAAATGGCCTGGACCATTCGGCAACGACCGGCGACCTCAAAGCAGGGGCCTGATCGCTGGTAGGTGTCACACATAATGAGATCGCTACTGCGTCACAGAAACCGTGACTCAGCAGCGATCTCGCTATGTGTGACGGTACCTTTACTCATGTTCATTTTGGCAAACTGCTGTCTAGCTTTTTATGTCTCTGTAAGAAGGGGGATCCACCTGGATCTCCTGCCGTAGTGTTTCATTTAATTAAAATGTTGACAGTTCACGATGACACTGATGCAACCTGAAGCAGAAGAGCCAGAACTTTTTTGAAACTTGATTGGTGCTTCATATCCACTATCCAGACTTTCATCAATTTTTCTCTGCCGTCCAAGTCCAGGGATATCAGCCACAGTGTCATCGGTTGTAAACTTCCTTATTGTGTTAGACACCATGGATAAAGGAACATCAAGATCTCTGGAGATTGTTGATATTTTTCAACAATTTTGTTTTTTAAGGCCTCAGACCCTTCTCTTCCCTTCTTTATTTTCTTCATGCTTGGTGTGGCACAAAATGCACAGATTGAGTTAACTTCACACCTTTTTATTTAGTTTGAGTTATGATTTTCATATTGCCCATATCTGTTTCTTGCCTCCAGGACTTTGAATGAGCATCACATGCTTGAAACAAAGTTATCTACCCACAATTTTGAATATGTGACAACAATTTTGACCAGCCCATTTTTTTTTTTTACGTTTTGTGTGAAATTAAGTTAAGTTGTTTGTTTTTTTTTTTTTTTTGTGTGTTGTTCCAATACACACAAAGGAAATAAACATGTAATTGATATAAAAAGATGAAGTATTTCTCCCATAAAATTATAAGTTTCAACAGTATAGACAGTTTTGAGCATGACTGTAAAATGTTTTGAAGCATTTTTTTTTTTTTTTTTTAGTTAATAATTTGAGGCATGTTCTGCTCCCAGCCCCCCTGATGATTCAACACAGGCTGCTCTGAAGGTCTGCACATGTCCAGAAGTTTGCCTGATCTGCGTGAAAGTCATAGGATGCAGCGATGCTGCAACTTGTGAACAGGTCAGACTCTGCTTCTGAAGCTGGCGCAGACCCTTTAGAACTCATGTTCTGGATCTGTGGGAGTGCTGGAAAGTGGGTATGCCTATTTTTATTATTTTAATACTATGAAGAAAAAAACATTTTCACTGTCGGACTGTCCCTTTTTTAAAGGGAATTTGTCAGCACTAGTGATGAGCAAGGGTTCTTGCCACTGCTCGTTCCTCGATTGAGCATTGGGGTTCTCGGATGTGTCTTGAGTTCCAAATATAATAGAAGTCAAAGGGGTTCTCAAGCATCTTTTTAAACTCTGATGCTCGATCGAGTAACAAGCAGTGGTGAGCACGCTCGCTCATCACTAGTCACCACCATTGTGTAAACTACAAGTAAGCATCATGTAGAGTTTCAAAAAGTCACAAAATATATTTTCTTGCTGTCTTTATACTCACCCTCCATACCCTGCTGCAATCCAACTAACTTATCGCGCTGAAGCCATAGGTAGTCCCCCCCCCAATGTTATGTCGTGCCACAGAGTCTTCCACGTGCAGATTAACGGCCCCAATCCAGCTTCCTTCAGCCCTACCTTCACCCTCATTATCAAGTTTGAGATAAAGTAATATTATTATTTATTATTATAGCGTCATTTATTCCATGGCGCTTTAGAAGTGAAAGAGGGTATACGTACAACAATCTTTAACAATACAAAACAGACTGGTATAGGAGGAGAGAGGACCTTGCCAGCGAGGGCTCAGTCTACAGGGAATGGGTGATGGTACAATAGGTGAGGACAGAGCTGGTTGCACAGTGGTCTACTGGACTGAGGGTTATTGTAGGTTGTAGGTTGTAGGCTTGTTGTAAATGATGAGTCGTCAGGTTCCTCTTGAAGCTTTCCATGGTAGGGGAGAGTCTGATATGCTGAGTTAGAGCGTTCCAGAGTATAGGGGAGGCATGTTTATTAGGAGTGAGTATGGAGGAGCTCAGAAGTGGGCTTAATTTGTGGATGATTGATGTATAATTTATAACTTTTTACTAACAAATTGCAGGGGTAAGCTGGTTACTATTGTGCCGCCCCGGTGTTAGTAGGGGGGGCTCAGATCCGGGATCATCGTGGCTCGAAGGGCCCGGACCCGCCTTGGCGGACACTTGAATCTGTAAAAGGGAGATATTTACAGGGGAAAAGTTTATGACGCCACCTGCGGGTTGTGGTAATGGGAGTACCGCTGCTGCTGGAAGGAGTACCGGGGCAGATGGTATGGAGCAGCAAGGTATCAGTCCCTCCGCAGGTAGGGAAGGCCCCAGGCTAAGGGTGTTGCTAGATTTGGGAGGACAGGGTGCAGGCGACCAGAGTACTCACTGCGGGTAGTTGTGGTGTTGGATGAGGTTTAGAAAGGAGACACTCTCACAGTAGGTAAACCAAAGTCTCTGTGTACAGCTGCCGGGTGCCAGTCCAAGTACCCAGTCCCAACGGTGTCACTTAGTGATTCGGAGCCTGCCTCCATGCACAATTGTTGTCCGTTGGTGGTCCCCGTGGCTTGAAGCTGTTGGGGGCCCTGCTCACTATGTGTAGTGTAGCTCTGCACTTAAGGGCTGGCACTTGGGACTTTAGTGGGTTACTATCTGGAAAAACCCTGCCCCCCTCGTTGTGCTGATGCCCTCAATCTCTGAGCTTGTAGGGAAGTCCTTGGAGATCCTCTCCCTTTCAGGTGAATTGTCAGGACGTTGAATCCGCTCCTGACCTAGGGTCCTATACCCCATCGTGCTCGGTACCGGTCAGTTCAGTTGGGGCCTTCTGGTGCCGACAGTCCTCCAAGACTACGTCCGTCACACCCTTGTCCAATGTCCCTGCTACCAGTCCCTGACTCCTCTGGACCCAAATCACTACTTGTGACCCAATCAGTTCCCCTAGCTCCCCAGGAGCTCACTCTCCCAGATCCTCACTCACAGGAGCCTACTTCCTCTCTCTCTTCCCTCTCTTTCAGTCTCCTCGCCACCCTAGGTGGGTGGCCCTTTTTCCAGCTAAACCAACCCACTGGTGTGTCTGACAGTGACTGATGTGAGGTGATTGGGTTTTGTAGTGCAGATGGGAGTGACACCAGTTTCTTGGGTACCTGGAACCATGGGGGGTAGGCCCTGCACCCTGGGTAAGGATGCAGTTCCCTGTGGCACCCTGATGTATTCAGGGGCGCCACTATATATATCACTATGCTCAGCATCAGGTAGGGTATAACATGATCAATGATCGTTCAGCCAACAGTTATCCAATGTGAATGTCAGCCTTTATTACCTTTTCTCCCCTATAGCGAATGCCGGAACACTTGGCAGTGCTGTTCTTTATATGTGGAGTTATTGAGATGGCTCTCGGCATTATAATGTGTGTGGCCACCTTTTTTATTTTAGTGGATAATGGACAGTGTGGCCTCCCTTTACAGCCCTGTGAAAATTAATTTTTAACATGGTCTATATGGAAGTATGTCTATTTTGAAGTCAACAAATCGGACAGCTGGGCTGCAGAATAACATCAGCTGAAAAGATTACTAACCTTCTTCCAGTAAAAACATACCTCTGACTATAAAAAAACGCTATTTGAGGTAAAACTAGAGAACCCTGATTGAACATGCTTAGATATTTTTCACCACATTTTTTCCTAATCAGACAGTCTGTAGAAGTTTGTATACAGAGGCAAATGGCCAAACAGTATAAAGTCTGAAATGGTGTTTTGGCCAGAAACCGTTGTTGGGAGTAAATGTGGTACTTTACTGAATAGGATACTTTACTAATTCTGGGAGGCAACCAAAGGACTTCCAGATGCACTTGAACCCTTAAGTGTCAGAACCCCGTTAAGATAAAATATTAGCTGACACTCCATTACAGATCAATAGACTAATAAGTTATTTCCGACTTTACAGCGAAGTTGACGAATGTTATTTCAGTGGGAGTTGTGTCGGAGAATACTGTTCTGAATGTCAGACTCATCTTCTTACTTTAATGAATGTGCAAAGCAAAAAAAGATCCAGCGTTATCACATTTGGTAACAGACGGTGCTAGTGGCCAAAGATATAATGTTACAAATGAAATTGTGTTCAAAGATCATTTCCAACATTAAAAAGTAAAATTGAACCAGGTAATTCTTCTATGTTCTGATGATCGTACTGGTTTTCTTTTTATTTCTTTATTCCTTTATTATATTTCCTATCTTTTATATAGTGGCAACATATTTTACAGCTCTGAACAGCTATTGAAACAATTTCCATCAGTCCATAAAATCTAAATTCCCTAGCTGAGACACGCGCATGCGTCAATCGGCTCATCAGGAAATAATTTTAACTAATTCTGCTCAACTTTTTCCGGTATATAGAGATTTTAGAAACGTTAAGTAACAATCATTATGGTTACCATTATAATTAAATAGCTGGGTGTATTTACTTACTGTTGTAGCTATGGAAATACCAAAATATAGGTTGTCATACACATTAGACTACAACTGCAGTGGCTCAGTGGTTAGCAATGCAGTCTTGCAGTCCTGGGTTTAAATCCGGGTGTGAGACCCGAATGCACCCGGCTGCGGCGGCCGGCCACCACCACCTTGGTTTACCACTGGACTCGTCAGTTTACTCACGATTGAATAAATCAAACACCCCCCCGGTCTGACCAGGTGCGCCGGCCCCTGCAATCACCACCCTCATCACGGAGACAGTGGGCTCCGGGGCAACCATCCCTACCCACGGAGGGGTTAACAACCAGCTGCCATCCCATCGCCCCTGGGTACCCCACAACAGCAGCGGTGGTGCCACACTTCACAACACACCGCGGGTGGCGTCACAGACAGTTTACAGCAAATCCCGTACAAATACGTCCCCTTTTATTTGGAGTGTCCGCGTGACCCCCGGGTCTGGAAGAATCCTTCGAGCCTCACTGCGCATCCAGATCCGAGCAGCCCAGCTGCTGGCATGGGGGCGGCACACTTACTTTATAATTGTTTTCCATCCAAGTTTTACCAGTGTTTAACTGAAACATTAACCCCTTCACAACCCTGGATGTACCAGTACATCCAAGGTCGTGTCTGTCCCTTTAATGCAGGCTCTCCCGGTGAGCCTCTATGGTCCCCCACACGTTAGCAGCTCATGTCATTTCATCAGATCAGTTAACTGGCGTGGATGGATCTCCAATCCACCAGATCCTGTTAAGCAGTTAAATCTCTTTGTCAGTCTTGGACAGTGGGATTAACACGCGCCAGTCAGTAATGACCCCTGTCATTTTCATGACGTAGTTCCTGTGAACTCCGGCTGAGAGCGATCATTCACAGGAGATCGGCATGTAGTGTACCACGGGGACTTGGGGTACTAGTCACCGGGCCAGTGGTTTCTTGGGGTAGCTGTGACTGGCCTGACCCAGCTCCGTGACCCCGTCGGCTACATGTTAAACAACAACAGCAAACAAACAGTACAGATGGGGATGGAATAAGGGTGACGGGTCCCTGGGAAGCGTGTCAGCGTTTGCAGCGGTGACTGGGGTCTTGGCCTCCTCCGCCGCCGACCCTTCCTGCGACTTGTCTTCTCCCAAGGGCAGTACTGGATGGTGAGTGGGGATGTTTCACAGCGCCACCCGCGGTATGCGGCCAGGAACTAGCCGCCGCTGCACAGCCTATCTCCGGGGTAGGTGTTATGTGCAGCCGGGATGCTATCGTTCCCCACGGGCGAAGTGGGGTACCCCGGGAGGTTGGTGAGAAATGGGGGCGGCAGTCCACCGGAGTGCAGGGCACGGCAGTTACTCAGTCACCAAGTGCAGGTTCCAGTCACTTTATTTGCTGGCTCAGGTGGTATCGCACCCCGCGTGCTGATCCTCGCCATCAGAGACTCCGGTCGCTTCCCGGGTAGGTCAGAGGCTGGATCCGGTTTGGTAATCTGTGGCCTTTCTCCTCCATGCACAACTCTGTACTCTCCCCCGGTCCTGGCCCGTACAGGCCGGCAGCTTGGGCCTCTCGTGGGTCGGACCTCTCTCCCATCTCCCCAGGCTCCCTCTCTGCTGCAATGCCGCGGCCACCCGAACTGGGGTTCTGTACCTCTCCTGTGCTCAGTCCCATGCTCTGGTGACTGCTCCCCTTTTAGTCCACGATTACAAGTGCCGGGTCCCGTCTCTCTAGGTGTTACTGGCCCAAGCTTGGTTGTGCTCTCTGTTCAGTGTTATATCCAGACAGCTCTGTTCTGCCTCCCTGAAGGCCTGACGGCCTCCCTTCAGGGAGCTACACACTGTGCGTCTGCTCTCTCATGCCCAAGCTTGTTCTACCTGTCTAAAAGTGAAACTGCAATGTTCTCTACTCCTAACTGCTCATGCCCCCACTTTTGCAAGTTGCTATGGCAACCACTCTTGACCTAATTAGTGGAGGCCACTTGGTGTCTGCCAGGAAGTAAAGGTACCTTCACACTTTAGCGATGCAGCAGCGATCCGACCAGCGATCTTACCTGGTCAGGATCGCTGCTGCATCGCTACATGGTCGCTGGTGAGCTGTCAAACAGGCAGATCTCACCAGTGACCAGCCCCCAGCCAGCAGCGACGTACAAGCGACGCTGCGCTTGCACGGAGCCGGCGTCTGGAAGCTGCGGTCACTGGTAACTAAGGTAAACATCGGGTATGGTTACCCGATGTTTACCTTAGTTACCAGCTCACACCGCTTAACTTAGCGAGTGCAGGGAGCAGGAGCCGGCACTGGCAGCGTGAGAGCTGCGGAGGCTGGTAACTAAGGTAAATATCGGGTAAGTGGTTACCCGATGTTTACCTTAGTTACAGCTTACCGCAGGCTGTCAGATGCCGGCTCCTGCTCCCTACACATTCAGGATTGTTGCTCTCTCGCTGTCACACACAGCGATGTGTGCTTATCAGCGGGAGAGCAACAATAAAAAAACGAACCAGGGCTGTGTGTAACGAGCAGCGATCTCACAGTAGGGGCCAGATCGCTGCTCAGTGTCACACACAGCGAGATCGCTAATGAGGTCACAAAAAACGTGACTCAGCAGCGATCTCAGTAGCGATCTCGCTGTGTGTGAAGCACCCCTAAGTGTGTGTGTGTGTGTGTGTGTGTGTGTGTGTGTGTGTGTGTGTGTGTGTGTGTGTGTGTGTGTGTGTGTGTGTAAACATTGTTAACCCTTTCCTAGTGACTGCTTCTCCCTGCTGTATGGTGGTGTGAAGTGTGTGTAGTAACCAGATTAACATCTTCCTGCCCGGGGAGGATATAATGATATACCCTGTAGCGACCAATCTCAGGGGCGCTACAAGCATTTCTGCTGTACAGAGCAGAGCTGAAGCATCGCTCCGTACAGCAGAAGTGATCGGACTTTGTCAGCTTCAAGTCCCTAAGGGGACTAGTAAAAGTAATGTGTTTTTAAAAAGAAAAAAAATGTAAGCAAAACTAAAAAAAGTTTAAAAAAATTTGATAAAACCCCCCCACAACTTTAACTTTTGCCCCATTTGAAAATAAAAAAAAAAATCATAGACCCTGTGCCCACGGGAGATCGTTCGTTCCTGCGGACTTTCTGCAGGTATTTCCACAGGTTCACGCAGCAGCTCCCCGGAATCTGCAGTTATCCATTGTTGCGGAATGGTTGTGGAAAACATGAGGAATTCAAGCGTTATTCCTACAGATTCCCCCCCCCCCCCCCCCGTATCTTCATAGTAGAAAGGCAGGAAAGCCGCAGGATAATCCGCAGGAATAATTGACATTCAGTTCATTGCGACTGCGGGAAATACGCAGCATTTTCCGCATGTGCAAAATCCTCAGCATTGAAACAGCACTCCCCAAATCGCATAGGCTAACATAGGGAGTGTCTTTACTTGCGCAAACCTGCGGATTTATCTGGAAAATCTAGAAAATACGCAGGTTTTCCACAGCAAAATCTGCAGGTATTTTCTCCCGTGGGCACAGGGCCTTAAGCGGGCTTTACACGCTACGATATCGTTAATGAATTATCGTCGGGGTCACAGTGTTTGTGACGCACATTCGGCGTCATTAACGATATTGCAGTGTGTGACACTTATGAGTGACCTTAAACGATCGCAAAAGCGGTCAAAATCGTTTGCCGCGGAGAGGTCATACTGAAACAAACAATCGTTTTCTGCTTATTAGCGATGTTGTTCCTCGTTCCTGCGGCACCACACATCGCTGTGTGTGACATCTCCTTACCTGCCTCCACCGGCAATACGGAAGGAAGAAAGGAAAGGAGGTGGGTGGGATGTTACATCCCGCCCATCTCCGCCCCTCCGCTTCTATTGGACGCCTGCCGTGTGACGTCGCTGTGACGCCGCACGGACCGGCCTTTTAGAAAGGAGGCGGATCGCCGGCCAGAGCGACGTCGCAGGGCAGGTAAGTAGTGTGACGGGGTTAAGCGACGTTGTGCGGCACGGGCAGCGATTTGCTCGTGTCGCACAACCGACGGGGGCGAGTACGATCGCTTGCGATCTCGCTAGCGAGATCACAACGTGTAAAGCCCGCTTTAGTGTCTCCGCTTTCATAAATGCCCAATGTATCAAAATATAAAATGAATCTGATCGGTAAAGAGATAAAAAAAAATCAAAACGTCAAAATTACATTTTTTTTTAATTTTTATTTTTAATTTTTTTCAGTGACCGCAACATTACAATAAGAGGCAATCAAAACATCACATCTACCCAAAAATAATATAATTAAAACTGGCAGCTCTAGGCCCAAAAAAATAAGAGGCTGCACAACCCCAGGTCCTGAGAAATGACAACGTTACGGGTGGTTCATGAAAAATGGCGCCAATAATACATTTCTCCTTCTCCTTCTTTTTTTTTTTTTTTTTTTTTTGACGATCTGTGTTTTTTGTTTTTTTTAGTTGCCATTAAAGTAAAAAAACAAAACAAAAAACTATACTTGTGTTGGTATCTACAAACTCAAACCGACCTAGGGACTCCTACTGGAAGGTCCGTTTTACCATATAGTAAATAAAAAAAAAAACATGTTTGCAATTTCGCCACACTTGGAATTTGTTTCCCGTCTTTCAGTCCAATATGGGGCAGAATGAATGGCGTTCTTCAAAAGTACAACTCATCTCGCAAAAAAACAAGCCTCATTTGGCTATAGTGATGGAAAAATAAAAAAGTTATGGCTCTTGGAAAAAAAACGAAAACGAAAAAATTGAAAATCACTGGGTGGTGAAGGGGTTAAGAGTCCAATGAATAGAAAAGTTCAGTCTACAAGTTTTAATAAAGAAAGAAGGGGGAACCCCCCCCCACACACACACACACACAAAAAAAAAAGGTCCTACAATTGGGTTGGTGCCTGAGGAAAAAGTGGGTTTATTCCTGGTAACGCTCCCATTGATGTGAGGATCTAGCCTAAGGCTGTTAAAGCCCAATGGGCAAATGTCTGACCTAACGATCTGTATTAGATAAGAGGCTTAGAAAGACAGCTTCTAAAAGACTTTCCATCCAACGTTCTAAGGCCCTGTGCGCACTTGCGGGTTTTAGCCGCGGATTTCTTGTGGTTTTGCTGCATGTTTCACTGCATGTTATGTTCATAACATCTCTGCAGTGATTCACCAGCAAAACCTATGGGGGAAAAAAAAGATGCTGTGCGCACTATGTGGATTTTGACAACTGCATGTTTTGCTGCGGGATTCCCGCAGCAAAAACAATTGCATGTCACTTCTTTTCCGCACGTCGCTGCAGCATTGCACTCCATTGACTGCAATGTAATCAAGAAATCCTGCAGGGAATAACGCAGGCAGCAAATTCTGTGCGGTTCACTGCGTTTTTCTGCGTTATTTCCCTCCGGTATTTCACGGTTTCGGGACACAATGTTCAGCACTGCCCTGCGTTTTGCAAGGAAGTGATGTCATTATGACAGGATGAGGAAGCGGAGCAGAGAGTAAACACACACACATCACACACAGACACAGAACACACACACATCACACTCACACAGACACAGACATATACAATACACCTACAAATCAAACGGACATATAGAAAAAAAAAAGCACGTGGGCTCCGCCGTATTTTTACCGTCCAGCCGAGGTAAGCACACAGTGGCGGCCCGGTATTCTCAGGCTGGGGAGGGCAAGCACCAGGGTTAATGACACCCGCCCTCCCCCGCAGCCGAGAATATCAGCCCGCAGCTGCCCCGGGACTGTCGCATCCATTATGCGGCAGTACTGGAGTGTTCCCGGCTCTTCCTGTTGCCGTGATGCGGTGGCAATCAGGGTAATATAATGAGTTAATGGCAGCGCGTCGCCGCCACTAAAGGCCACTTTACACGCTACGATATCGGTGCCGATATCGCCATCGTGCATACCCGCCCCCATCGGTTGTGCGACACGGGCAAATTTCTGCCCGTGTCGCACAAAATCGCCCGGACCCGTCACACGGACTTGCCTACTCTGCGACGTCGCTATGACCGGCGACCCGCCTCCCTTCTAAGGGGGCGGTCCGTGCGGTGTGACAGCGACGTTACAGCAGCGTCACTGAACCTGCCGCCCAATAGAAGCGGAGGGGCGGAGATGAGTGGGACGAACATCCCGCCCACCTCCTTCCTTCCGCATTGTGGCTGGGACGCAGGTAAGGAGAGCTTCCTCGTTCCTGCGGTGTCACACTGAGTGATGTGTGCTGCCGCAGGAACGAGGAACAACTTCGTTACTGCTGCACTAACGATATTTGAGAATGGACCCTCATGTCACCGATGAGCGATTTTGCACGTTTTTGCGACAATGCAAAATCGCTCATGGGTGTCACACGCAACGGCATCGCTACAGCGGCTGGATGTGCGTCACAAAATCCGTGACCCCAACGAGATCGCTGTAGCGATCTTGTAGCGTGTAAAGCCCGCTTTAGTCCAGGCTTAATCATGGCAGCGTCTATGTGACAGCTGACATGATCAACCCGTAAGTAAAGTGATTAAACACAAAAACCGAAAAATCCTTTCTTTTAAATAAAACACAAAAAAAAGCCCCTGTTTCACCCCTTTATTAACCCCCCCCCCCCCGAAACACACAGCTCCGGCGTAATCCATGTCCTACGATGCTTGCATCCAGCCGCGTCTGACACACAGCGCTGAATGCAGCCTCGCAACGAGACAGACTGCAGAGAGGTAATTACAGGTCATTTCCCACGGCTGGTAATGTGAACACACTACCGCTTGGGAGAAATGCAGCGTGTGCTCACAGGGACTCTATCCTTCTATCTATTCTTCTATCTGTCTATTTATCTACTTTCTATCCCAAAAGGAAATTACTTTTTTTTTTTTTCTATTTTTTTTCAATGTGCTTTATTGCATTGAATGCATTAAAACACATGTACCAACCTGCACGCGGCAATACCGCGAACAATACCGCAGCAAACCGCATGCGGTTTTTGGGTGCAGTTTGCCGCGGTTTTTTATCGCGGGTGCGGTAATCTTTCAGACCCTGCGGAATTTTCTTAAGAAAATTCAGTTTTCCAGTGCGCATAGGGCCTTAAGGGGCATTTAAACGGCAAGATAAACGTGAACTGGCTTTGTTGAAAACTCTCGTTTCCCGATTTTCTCGCCCTGTACACAGGCTGCTGATGAATGAGCAAAATATTCATTCAAGGGTGAAGTGATCCTTTATGTCATGTAAAAGATTCTTTCTCTGTGGTGCATCGTCCTGTGTAAACAAGACTTGTGCTGCCGAGAACCATGGCAGCCTATGAGCACTAAGCAATAAAGTATAGATTGCTCAGTGCTCATCGCTTGCTTTGGTCTGCCTGTGTTGACTGCCGAACGAAGCTCAGTGATTGGCGGTTGCAGTTTGCTGCCGGTTGGTGTGTGTAAATGGACCTTTAGGACACGTGCACACATTGAGCATTTGGTGAGTTGTTTTTTTTATCTCAATAGGAGTGGGACAATCAAAGGAAAAGTATAATAGAAACACGTCACCACTTCTGTATTTTACCCACTCCAGGTTTTGAAGAAAGAAATGGCAGAAAATAATACAACGGTATTCCTCAGAGACAAGAGGGTGATATTAAAAAAAAAAAACATTTTATTGAAAATACATCATAAAATCCAGCAAAAATAATGGTGACAACCACTGGAGGTTAGTCACCATTATTTTTGCTGGATTTTATGATGATTTTTCAATAAAATGTTTTTTTAATATCCCCCTCTGGTCTCCGCAGAATACCGCTGGATTATTTTCTGCCATTTCTTTCTTCAAAGTTCTTTTGGATTGCTTCATCCTATATCATGAGCGGGTCCCACCAGTGGATGACAGAATCCAGCAGTTACAAGGGTAAGACGGCTCCTCCACAATATCTTGTTTTTGACTCCAGGTTTTGGTTACAAATACTGAGGTAAAAAACTTACCAAATGCTCAACGTGTGCATGTGGCCTTACGGTCTTTCAATCTATGTTAGGGAACAAAGGATCAGACATGTTGAATTTCGATGCCTGACCTTTTGATTTTAATGCAGATGAATCACTATCAGAGGTGTCTGACAGTGGCTCACGTTCCGTATCTCAGCTAGAACATATACACTCCCTGACAAATCGAATGTGCAGGTACATGGGGAGATTACAGGAAAAAAATCAATGGTGTTCACTGCAAGGAAACAATGCTGCAATACCCAGCACAACTTCCAGGGGTGGAAATACCATTGGGGCAACCTCTGGTGCCTAAGAAGTACTAGGGCCCATTTCCACATCCAAAGCAGCACATAAATCCCAATATGTAGTAGGTGATATAATAACAATATTAGCAAATACCTCAAATTAGTATGTTTTCCGTGATAAGCTATGTGACTTACCTCATGTGCAGGCATGACAGTAGCTTAGGTATCCATGGCTATGACCACTAGCGACTAACTGTCCCTATATGCGTGGCCATAACCTTGGATACCGAAGCTACTATAATGCCCTGCACATGAGGTAAGTGATATAGATTTTCCCAAGGACCAAAAATAGAAAAAATAAAGTTAAATTTTAACTTTTAATAATGGCATTAAAAGGACACCAACAACCTAATTATAAATACAGATAGGGTGTATAGTGGTGTTAGTATACTAACATGAAGCAGTAGGGGAAATACACTGGCCCCTGTAAGCCCTTAAGTGTCTATCCCTATTTAGCAATGGAGGGTATGATGCCCTAGGGTTATGGCACCCCCGTTCACCGACTGGAATACCTAAAGGAATCCCTAAATTTCTTTAATGCACTCTATACCGTATTAAAGTTGCACCAACATGTTAAAGGGGTGGTTCACCAATAATTTTTGTCTAGATCGATATTATATTGAGAAACAATGTTTCTCTCAAATGCCTTATGTTAGCAATAGTGCCTGTGAGAGGCGCTATTGCAGACCGCTGTTCTCCGCTCCGTGACCCCCAAGCTCCGTGACCTCGGGGATCCGGTGACGTCACGTCAAGTTCCTGACACTGCGGCTGACCGCAGAGTCCGTGAGTTATGGGCTATGAGCGGTGTTTCACCGCTTGTCACAGCCCATCAGCTCCCTCCTCCCTGCAAGCAGGAGACACGCTGAGCTGTGACAATCAGTGAAACACCGCCCACAGCTCAGTGAGTCAGGAAGACTGGGGCGGCCGCAGGGATGTGACGTCACCGATCCCCGAGGTCACGGAGCCGAGAACAGCGGTCTGCAATAGCGCCTCTCACAGGCACTATTGCCAACATAAGGATTTTTTAGAGAAACCTTTGTTTCTCAATATAATATCGATCTAGACAATAAAAAATATAAAAAATATGGGTTAACCACCCTTTTAAGGATAAACAAATATCAGCATGACCAATAACTTTGGGCCAAGATTCATAATAGATTTATATGAAAAAATAACTTTCTTATGATGTCCAGAAGAGGAATATCAAAAGAATCTGACTCGTTTCTGCCCATAATGTTCATCATTGGATAAGATCCAGGGGGTTCAAAGCAGCTGATAGTGCATCCCTGGAGAAATCAGTATATGGTGCCTGAGGCATTATCCTCAATTTTAATACAGTGTAGGGTGCATTAGGGAAATTTTAGATTTTCCCATTGGTAAATCGGGGCACCACAACCCTAGGGCGTCATACCTTCCATTGCTAGGTATGGATAGACGCTTAAGGGCTTACTGGGGCCAGTGTATTTCCCCTTTTTCTTGTTGGTACCTAACACCACTATACACCCTATCTGTATTGATGTTGTTGGTCATCTGACCTTTTTAATGTCATTATTAAAAGTTTAAATTTTAATGTTTTTTTTTTCTCTTTTTGGTCCTTGGTTTCACTTTACTCGTCTATCGGTTGTGGCCTGGTTTTTCTGACATAGCTTTCAGAAGAACTATATTACTGTTCTTATTATTACACCTATTACATATTAGGATAGGATCTTGGCGATTGGAACACCCCTTTTAATAACCTCCTTAAGAATTGGTTAAAGAAACTGGCAGAAGACTAGAAAACGTTAAAATATCAATCAAGCCAAAATGGGCATGTTTGTCCAAGTCAGATAATGTGTGTAAGAGCCTCCCCATTGTCTCTAGGAGATTATATCCGATGACATAAGGTTCACATGGTTGAAATTCAAGAGCCCAATTCTTTTATTTGGTGGCAAGACTAGCCACTGCTGAATGACTTTTCAGTTGTTCTTTCAGAAAGTACCTAGGAACAATCGGCCGAGCGTTGCTGTGTATGGTGGAGTTGGAAGTGATAGTTTGGCCAATAGCATCTAGACCAGATTTTTATTTTATTATTTATTTTTTTTTCGGGGGGGGTATGGAAAATGCTAGTTAAAGTACTTCTAGATATTAAAGTGGGGGGAAAAATGTGTAGTGTATATGCTAAAAAATAATTATTTTGAAACCGATTTTAGGAAAAAAATGTTAAATGAATTAGACTGACCTACAGAAATAATATATTTAGTCCCTTATTTCCAGGATTAAATACTATGCAGATTATCTCCTGTATAAGTTTTTCTGGCCCAAGAAACAATTTAGACCTAGCAAAGTACTTGTCACTTAGGTGTCCTGATTTTAATTCAGTATACAATGGAGCCCCGCTGTGGGTTAAACTATGTGGGGGAACCTTATGTTACATTTGTATCACAGTCTGAATTTAATTGCAGTCAATTGGCATGAATAGAAGCAATTGTTCATGTGACAAGTATTCATAAGGGGAGCCAGGGTAACATAATATAATGGGGAGATGCCAGCCTGTCCCGTGTAGTGGTCACATTACACAACACGTAGCACAAAGGCCACTGTTTTCCTAAATAGTTGCCTACAATGAACAACTGACATAATAATACTGTATGAATAGGAAGACGATTGTGGTTTTCTGAACAGCTGACACATTAAAAATACAGCCGGCTTACACATTCAAGTATCACCTCTCATCAAAGGCAAATAAGCAAACATATCATAAACTCTTCCAAGTGCTTGCATGGCGCTGGAAATTCTTGACGTCAACCAAAATTTGAAAATAATAAGCCTTACAATTTCTCGCTTGTCAAGGGGACAAATTGTAAATTCTTCCTTTTTCCACTTGTCAGAATAGAGCTTAGAAAAATATATAGGAATAGTTTAATATAGTGAATAGTGTTTTCCAACACCCAAAATGTGGTTTAACTGATAAAGCTGGCCAGGTTAACAATGTGCCGATAAAGCTTCGACTAATGAGGTGTAGATATGTTCTGGCCATGGGTTCAAAGACAAAATCCAAAAGGTCAGTCCACTGCTACTGTGTGCTCTTCCCCTTTTTTTGAGATGCCGGAAGACTCGCCAAGGTTCACCTAGGAGAGAGCCACTTCAGGATAAAGCCGGCGGTCTTTTTCCTGAAGTGGCTTTGCAGGCGGTATTGCCATTGTATCTCTACAACCTGCTTCTTTTACAACTATAAAGCACGGCTGGCTTTTAAATGACCCTGTCTAAAGAAATAACAAATGAGTGGACATGTGCACAGCAATGTCGTTTTTACATGGCTGTGCATTTTTACTTTTTCAATGGTTTTGGGCAGTCTGCGCATATCGTAACACTGGCCAAGACATTAGTTTGGCACACCATAGGCTAATGGGGCTCTATGGATACATTTGAACAGATCCTAAAATATTGACTTTGCTGTAAAATAAAATCCTATACTGCTTTAATTGGAATATGTCAACAGGCTTTTGCTACCTCATCTGAGATCAGCATAAGGTAGGAATAGAGACCCTGATTCTAACTATGTATCACTTAGTTTACGGAGTGGAGTAGTTTTGACAGAGCTTTTAGATGTAGCAGAGTTCAAAAAGCTGCCCTGCCCACACCACAGCATTGTATGTACATAGTCTATAGACAGTGAGTTGTTTATCAGAATAGGTGACTACTGGGTCGGACTAGCAGTTTCTTGAGCTGGAGTCCAGGCAGTGATAATCTCCTGGTGATAAAACCTTCATTGTAATTAAACAGCACATAACCTGATAGGAGACACGTCACTAAATTCAGCGTGTTAGCCCCTACATCATGCTGTCCTCAGATTATATAGCAAAAACCCAGACTGTTTTCCTTTAATACAGGGTATTGAGGGAAGTCTCCACATGACATTATGTAGCAATTACAATAGATTAGCTATAATAATATTAAATCACACTTCCAGCTAAAACAATGTGGTGTAAAAAATATTAAGAAATCTAATCTTTTCTATCCTCTTCTTTTGAGTGTCTTCATTCTGTTTATCACAACAAGAGATGTATAAAAAAAAATAAATAGTAAATTATCTAAGGATGTACTATGTATCCTATATGTGACAATGTCAGTTCTTTATGCATTCCTATGAGAGCCACAATGTGAGTGTTGCAGTCCTACTGTAGAGACTTCTGGTCCACATAGATAAGACTCAGACAGTCGGAGAGCGCCATGCCAGACTGCTGATAAATGTAATGGAGGCTCATAAATCAGGAATAAAGCCTGTGGTAAGAGAATTGTGCCCCTACTGTCTGCTACCAGTGGATTGCTATTGAACCATGTGATAAACCTTTTCCTGCAGTGCTGTTTTTTAAAAGGGGGCACCATTTTGTTGTAATGAACAAGATGAGGCAACAAAAGAAAAGGAGAAAAAAATATTAGTAAGGGCAGATGACAGGTGGGAGATTTTGTTAGGGAAATTTCCCTATTATTGATCCATTCATCTGAACTTGCAGAAATCAATGTGCTTGTTTCCAAAACTCCCCATTTAGATGAGCGAACTGATGTCCAATCCCCAAAATTTCTGCCATATAATTGTGACGCCCTGGCAAAACCAGGTAGTCACAAATAGGCCCCTGCACAACACCATCCTCCACTTAGGAAACACACAGCCGACCTGAAACCCTAGTCACCCCCCCCCCCCTTAGGGAAAGATAAACACACCAGTGGGCATGACCAGGGGGTTGGACACGCCCACCCAGGGGTCTAGACAGCCCGGGGCGGAAAACAGTAGTTCAGTTTGGAGTTCAAGTGGAGAGGAGTGTGGGCTGGAGCTAAGTGTAGCTCCAGCAGAGAAAGTTCAAGTTGAACGGTGCCAGGGTAGGAACCCTGGTACCTTGGCTAGGAGGCAGACGGTGGTTTCTGTCAGCAGGAGACGGGAAGATGGCTCGGCAGAACCGAGGTGGACCGGGACAGGGTTGTAGCCCGCCGGTACCAACACGGGGAACCGACCTGGAAACCGGAGCACAGAGAGGTACTCTGACCCTGAAGCCAGGACCGGAAACAAACGACCTGGTTAATTAACCGATTGAGGCCAGGACTAGAGGATCTGTCCCACCCAAAGTCCCTCATAGAAGACAACAGCCCACCGATAGGGATAAGAGGTCACCGCCAGGGCCCATAGATCCCACGGGCCAGCGTCTGCGGGCACGGCTTCTCAGGCCACATCCAGCCGGGAGTGGACTCCTAAGTTCCAGACTAGGAAGTCCACCTACACAATCAGTGCAGAGGAAAAGGATAGAGACCACCAGCCCGGGTGGGGGACCCGAATGCAACCGGCCGTGGTGCCTTCCACCAGCACCTTGGTTTACCAGAGACTTGTGTGATTTATTGACTGTGAGTAATCCAGCATCCCCTTGCCATCGCTATGTAAGAGAGTGAACTATGACAATACAGGGCGAGCATTAGGACCCTGCAGAGTCTGCCTGTCTGTCTGAGCGATAAACAGGAAGTTGTTGTGGAGATCCAGGAAGTGCGAGGAGGGAGTTTGGTGTCCATGGCAACGGGTTTTTGAAAACGTAGTAGGTGAAGCAATATGGGCCTGAAAAAGTTGGTTGTAAGCCCCAGTTGGTGACCAAGAGACTTGTTGGTCCCTGAGGCTACAGAATTAAAGTGCTTGACAGGTGACTCTGGCATTGGCTGATAGCTGCCAAACTTTGTTTTTTTTGCAATAAGTACTTATTTTTGGCGCCAAAGTTTTATTTTTATTTTTCTGGACTTGCTGCAGCCCACGCGGAAACATACCGGTGTAAAGTTACATTGGAGTTTAATAGTACCATAGGTTGTGAGATACCCGGGTATCCCTGTGATAAGTGTATAGTCATCATTAATTTAGTGTATTGTATTATTATCTGTGATAAGTTATACTCAGCGCGCCATCTCAGAGTTTCCATCAGACCACCCTTACCTAATTTACATCGTCTTTCCAGTTTGATAAGTTTAACGTGTAGGTAAATTTGTTCCGGGTCCCAAATGTGATTTACATATACTGGGATCTCTGAGATCGGTGCATTGATTTTCGGCTAGCGCTTAGTGTGTGAAAATTATTAATGGTAATGTTTTTAAAGGGATTTTGAGCTTATTATATTCTACATTTCACCGTAATTTGATCCCCATTTCAGTAAAATACTGTTGTTCATTTCTGCCTCAGTCTCGGTCTGTGACTCACTGGATCTTAATAGGACCTCTGGTCATTACATTTTTGGCGTAGTCGGCAGGATTCAGTGTTTGTCATGGACGGAGGCGGCGAGGGAAGAAATGATCCCACCGCATCAGCAGCCCCGCTGCTGGGTGCGGGTCTTTTGGCAGCCGCGGCGAATGTGGGAGGGCATGTACCGGTAGGAGCTTTACTCCAGCACATGCCGAAATACGACGGGCGTAATATGGCGTTGCAGGATTGGGCAGAGAGGGTCCAGAGTATTCTGCGGATGTGTAATCTGACTCCCGCATTGCGAGCAGAACTGGCATTGAACGCACTAGAAGGCGACGCTAGGCGGACGGTGATGGTACGACCAGAGGCTGAGAGAAGTACGTTAGAGAAAATTTTGGTACTGTTAGAGGGGAGTTCTGGAGGCCGGGCCCGTGTGACCCAGCTTCGATCATTTTTCTTTAACCGCCCTCAAAAGGAAAGGGAGTCTCTGATGCAGTACTCTAATATGCTACAGGAAACATTGAATGAAGTGCAGCGACTAGACCCAGGGGCCCTGGGAGCGTTCTGGGAGGTAGACCACTTGCTCCGGGACCAATTCATCACAGGGTTAGCTAACAGGCTGCTTCGGGATAAACTGTATGAGGTGGCCCGGGCTACCCCAGAAATATCTTTCTGGCAGATTTACCAGGCCGCGGTGGAAAGGGAGGCAGAGTCCATTCTGGTAGTTCAAGGGGCTGTGGACAGTACACGGCTGGAGGGAGGCGGAATGCAATTGTCAGGAGCGGAAGGACTGGTAGATGTTGTACAAGCTCTGCGTGCTGAGTTGAAGGAGCTAAAGCTGGAAGTGTCTAAAATCAGAGCTGGGTCGTCCCCTACTCCCCTGGAGAGGCCACCAGCTACACCCTCTGGGATGGTGATTCCACTGACAGCCGGACCGCCCTCTTTGACTTAAGCCCCCGTCCCCGGGGAGCAGTCACCTGCTGGAGGTGCGGGCGCCGGGGACACATCTCACGATACTGCCGGATGTCCACAGTCCCCGAGACTCCTCCGCCGACGTTAAACTCCCAGCCGCTGCCTTGAGGGGGCAATTCGCAGCGGCCCCCCCGTCACAAAGCCCCCAACGGAATGAGCAAGATTTGGTTGCATGGAGTCCAGTCTTAGAAGCAGAATTTGAAGAACAGAAGATGAATTGCTTGGTTGATACGGGATCTGAATGTACCATTATGCCTCTAGAAGTTTTCGAGAAATACTTCAGTCAACTAGTGGTTCCCGAAGATGGTCGAATGATAAGACTTACTGCCGCTAACAATGGCCAGCTGACGGTGGAAGGGATCGTGTGGATGAGACTGAAAATGTTTGGTCAAGAGCTAGGTCAGAAAGGGGTAGTGCTGGTGGACCACCCCCCTAGAAGAGGGATGGAAGTGACACTGGGAATGAACATTCTGCGAGATCTAAATCATCAGATGTATGCCCGTGAGGGACCCCGTTACTGGACTCGTGCTACAGGTCACCGACCGACACAGAGAATGTTACACCGCCTAGTGCTGAACTGTGATCTGCTGAAAAGTGCAGTCCCTGGGGGCCGGGTGGGCCTTGTCCGAGTGCCATCACGGACCACGATTTCACTGGCGCCCCGACAGGAGGAACTCTTGATGTTGCCAGTGGGGGCGGCTCAGAGGCTGAATGGACTTGAGGTATTACTTGAGCCAGCCCCAGAGAAGTCCTCTTGTGCCAAGGTGCATGTGGCCCGGTCTCTGACGATTGTGAAGAATGGACGGGTGCCAGTCAGATGCATTAACGTGTTGGAGGAGGCTATTACCATTCCTGCTGGGACCATCCTAGCTGAACTGTTCGTGCCAGAGGGGAAGATGCCTGACAAAGCGGTGTTTGAATTGCGGCCAGACCCACAGTCATCCTGGACATATGCGGTCGAAGTAGCAGGGCCTGAATCTCCTACCAAAGAATGGAATGGTCGTGTGATCATGGATCAGATGGGAGTAAATCGGGAGGAACTGACTTCCGTGCAACTAGAACAGTTGGAGAGGGTCGTGTGGGAACATGAAGAGGCCTTCTCGCGACATGCAGAAGACTTCGGGTGCTCACCGACGATTGAGCATGAGATTCCCACGGGGGACACCCCTCCCATTAGAGAACGCTATCGTCAGATTCCCCCGACACTTTATCAAGAGGTGAAGGGCATGGTCGCCAGTATGCTCGACAATCAAGTAATACGAGAGAGCCAAAGTCCTTGGGCTGCTCCCGTTGTCCTTGTCCGAAAGAAGGATGGGACCCTCCGATTTTGTGTGGATTATCGGAAATTAAACGCGCACACTGTGCGAGACGCATACCCGTTGCCTCGGATAGAGGAGTCCCTGTCTGCATTAGGACGGGCCAAATACTTTTCAACGTTGGACTTGGCGTGTGGATATTGGCAGGTACCAATGGCTGAGAAAGATCGGGCAAAGACAGCATTTGTTATGCCAATGGGCCTCTATGAATTCAACCGAATGCCGTTCGGACTCGGTAATGCCCCGGGGACCTTTCAACGCCTTATGGAACACTGTTTAGGCGACCTGAATTTTGAATCGGTATTGATTATATCTAGATGACATCGTGGTGTTCGGAACGTCATTTGAAGACCATCTTGAGAAGTTGCGCCAAGTGCTCCAACGTCTCAGTCGCCATGGCTTAAAGATAAAACCAAAGAAATGTCAACTGTTCAAGAGTCGCATAGAGTATCTAGGCCATGTGGTGACTCCCGACGGGGTGTTACCCTCAGTCAGTAAGATCTTAGCGGTACAGGGGTGGGCACCTCCTCAGACTCTACGGGAGGTGCGGGCTTTCTTGGGATTGGCAGGGTACTATCGACGATTTGTGCCCAGGTTTTCACAAGTAGTGGGTCCCCTGAATGAACTTTTAAGAGGGACGGCGCTGGGTCCTCGCAACCGTCCTATCCAATGGGGGCCTAAGCAGCAAAAGGCATTTGACGAGGTGAAAGCCGCCCGAACGAGTGCCCCTTTGTTGGCATATGCCAGGTTTGATACCCCTTTCCTGTTGTACACTGACGGTAGTCTTCACGGGTTGGGGGCGGTACTGGCCCAAATTCAGGATGGCCGGGAGCGGGTCATTGCCTATGGCAGCAGGTCTTTAAGGGACACTGAGCGCAATCCGGCTAATTATAGTTCGTTTCGCCTAGAGCTGTTAGCCCTGGTGTGGGCAATGACGGAGCGCTTTGCTGAGTATCTAACGGGAGCTGAGGTGTTGGTCATGACCGATAATAACCCTCTTGCTCACTTAGAGAATGCGAAACTGGGAGCGTTGGAGCAGCGATGGGTCGCTCGCCTTGCTAAGTTTAATTATCAGATTAAGTTTCGCTCGGGGCGAGAAAACGGTAATGCGGACGCATTGTCGAGGGTACCCCTTGGATTTAGGGGAGAAAGCATTGATGACCAGCTCGAGGACACAGAGACCCCTGACTTGGGGCAGGTACCTATCTTCCGCAGTGTGGTACATTCAAGTGGGGTGGCATCAGGGATGCCGTGTGTCCTGGGAAAAACGCCATCAGATTGGGCAAAAGATCAGAACGAGTGTCCAGACATCTCGCGAGTGCGCACCTGGGTACAGAATGGGATTTGGCCGAGTACAGAGGACAAGGCCCAGCTATCCGCAGAAGGAATTTAAACTATTGCGACAGTGGGATAAGTTGTGTGTGGAACAGGATCTTTTGTATCGTAAGGTGTATCTGCCATCTGAGCTGCAACACCGGTACCAACTGGTAATCCCTGTAGGGATGGGTCCGATGGTTGCCCGCGAGGCACATGAGAAAGGAGCCAACTTTGGTAGTGAAAAGACACTCCAGTGGTTACAGCGAATCCTCTATTGCCCTGACTTGGGAGGGATGGTAGCGGAGGCATGTCGGCAATGTCGGGTCTGTGGGCTCAGTAAGAGTCCTGAGCAGCGGGCCCCTACTCAAACCATTAAAACGTCTGCCCCCTTGGAATTGCTCATGATTGATTATGTCCTGATAGGATACTCGACGTCTGGGTGCTCCTATTGCTTGGTAATGACAGACCACTTCACTAAATATGCTGTGGCAGTGCCGACAAGAGATCAGACAGCGGAGTCGGCGGCTAAGGCTGTGTGTCGTCATTTTCTCCAAGTGTTTGGGTGTCCGCAAAGGATACACTCAGACCAGGGGGCATGTTTCCAGGGGACACTAATGGAAGAGCTACGCCGGCTGTATGGCATAGCACATTCAAGAACAACACCTTACCATCCCCAAGGAAATGGGGCCTGTGAGCGTTTCAATCGTACCTTGATACAGATGATGAGAACATTAGAGGAAGGGCAGCAGGGCCACTGGCCTGAGTACCTCCCTGAACTAATGTGGGCCTACAACAATCGATTGCACAGCACTACGGGCTATTCGCCACACATGTTGATGTTTGGGAGACCCGGGAGGGATATTGAAGATTTGAACATGCCAGATCCCTCCTCTGATTCCCCTCGGACTGCATCTGAATGGGTTCGGGAACACCAGCGGCGACTGAGAGTGGTGTATCAGGTGGTGGGTAATAGACTCAATCAGGTGTCTCATAGGGACACAAGACCTGTGCAGACGGAACCTTTCTCCCCAGGGGATAGAGTGTTGGTGAGGGTCAAACGACCGACAGGGAAACTGGCCGATCGATGGGAGGCGACCCCATACCTGATAAAGAGACGAGTGAACCCTGAGATTCCAGTTTATGAGGTCGAGCCCGTGGGGGCAGGGGGGCTCACTTGTAATCTTCACCGTAACATGCTACAACGGTGCTGGTTTGAGGACGTGACTCCCGTTTCTACGGAACCAGAGGCTGTGTCCCAAGGGTCAGGTACTCCTGATGTTTTTGAGTTTGATGATGAGCCCTCCTCTGCACCTGTTTATCTGCCCCCTGTGAATGAGATCTGCACCTGTGTGGAAAGAGTGTTGAGCCGGTGGAATGTCAATAATAAATAATAATAATAATAATAATAAAAATAATAATAATGTCCTTCCGAGGGTGAGGGCTTGAGTCAGCCACCTGACATGAATAATAGGTCACGGGGTGTCGCACTTCAAGAGGGGGCAGCGTCACGCCTTTCCTCTGATGACACTTTTGAAGGGACTCCTGCCCCTTCGGGGACAGAATCCGTTGGGAAGGACCTTCGGAAAACCACTCGACCTACGGCAGGAATACCCCCTCAGCGCTACGCACAGGATGATTTTGAGTGGGGAGGTATGTCGAGGACGCCAACCTCTAGTGGGGTGGCATGTAAGAGAGTGAACTATGACAATACAGGGCGAGCATTAGGACCCTGCAGAGTCTGCCTGTCTGTCTGAGCGATAAACAGGAAGTAGTTGTGGAGATCCAGGAAGTGCGAGGAGGGAGTTGGGTGTCCATGGCAACGGGTTTTTGAAAACGTAGTAGGTGAAGCAATATGGGCCTGAAAAAGTTGGTTGTAAGCCCCGGTTGGTGACCAAGAGACTTGTTGGTGAACAGAGCCAGTGACAGCATCTGAGGAGAGTGAAGGGAAACAGAAATTGCGAAGACAATACCACATCACTGTGTGATAATCGATCCAGTTGTGCGGACCTGGGTCCAACTGAAAGAGCATTTGAGGAGAAGCTGAGGAGATGTTTCCCTCCCTGACAGAGCAAGTGATTGATGTCCAGTAAGGCCGTGAGTGACTGCGATAAGAGAGACGGCGTCCGGTGTCATCCCCATTGGAAGGATTCTGACAAGCCCTGGAAAGGAGTGATCCCCAGACTGCACCCTGAGGCTACAGAATTAAAGTGCTTGACAGGTGACTCTGGCATTGGCTGATAGCTGCCAAACTTTGTTTTTTTTGCAATAAGTACTTATTTTTGGCGCCAAAGTTTTATTTTTATTTTTCTGGACTTGCTGCAGCCCACGCGGAAACATACCGGTGTAAAGTTACATTGGAGTTTAATAGTACCATAGGTTGTGAGATACCCGGGTATCCCTGTGATAAGTGTATAGTCATCATTAATTTAGTGTATTGTATTATTATCTGTGATAAGTTATACTCAGCGCGCCATCTCAGAGTTTCCATCAGACCACCCTTACCTAATTTACATCGTCTTTCCAGTTTGATAAGTTTAACGTGTAGGTAAATTTGTTCCGGGTCCCAAATGTGATTTACATATACTGGGATCTCTGAGATCGGTGCATTGATTTTCGGCTAGCGCTTAGTGTGTGAAAATTATTAATGGTAATGTTTTTAAGGGGATTTTGAGCTTATTATATTCTACATTTCACCGTAATTTGATCCCCATTTCAGTAAAATACTGTTGTTCATTTCTGCCTCAGTCTCGGTCTGTGACTCACTGGATCTTAATAGGACCTCTGGTCATTACAGCTATACCCTGCACAAGACACTGGGCCCCGGGGCAACCATCCCTACCCACGGAGTGGTTAACAGCCAGCTGCCACTACATCTCCCCCGGGTGCCCCATAACAGCAGCGGTGGTGTTCCAACTCCCCACACACCGTGGGTGGCGTCACAAACTTAATATGGCTTAGCCTGTACATCTACGTCTCCCCCATTTATTCGGCGTATCTGCGAGACCCCCGGGTTCGGAGACCCTCGAGCCACTACCCCAGCACGCCCGGATCCGAGCAGCGCCGGCTGCTGGCATGGGAAGACGGCACATAATATGCATAGTATGAATCCGTCCTAACGATGACCACACCTCTAAGATAATGTATGTTTCTGTTGGAATAAGCTGCTTCTCATCACTGTCCTTCTTTCGTCTGTTGGCCCACCGCCCTTCACATCTGTTAGCTTTTTGGGCTATCCTGCTGAAATTGTTGGTTTTGTCAAACCTCAATCAATCTGTATGGCAAGCCTTAAAGGTTGAGGTCTACCATGTATAAATTAGTGCTACTAACAAAAACCATCATCTTGGGCTTTGTCACATTACATTTCTGGAACCATTACATCATGGATATTGCTGCGATTGACAGATTCCACTTACACATTAGTTTAGGTCATGGGTTGAACTCGATGGACTTAAGTCTACATTCAACCTTAAACACTATGAAGCTATGAATACATCATTTTTTTATAGTGGTTTCCATTGTCTTGATAGGGACAAATGATACTGAATGTCAGCTCTGCTAAAGCCGGTGTGCCAGGCCCTCAGTTTTATTTTTAATACGCACTTCACCATAGGGAATATTAGCATGGCCATGGGAATTGCATTTTTACAGTTCCTCATTCTTTTCCTAGACTTTCTTGGTTTTAATTACTTTTTAGGATGTTATGTCTCATGAGGTATTAGGATCCTGGTAAAGCGATACGCAAGATATTTCACCTCGTCACAGATTCTGATACTGTATTGTCCTATAAGTCAATATTTTACTGTCACTAAACAGAATGTACTTCAAATGGCTTTTTCATAAGACAATTTTTGTTTTCTCTTCTGTTTTTGTGGTGATGAATAGCTGGAAAGCATCCGGATGGTGGCTTATACAGCAAAGGCCCTTCGTATCCTGGATACCCAAGTTACATCATGATGCCAAATATGAATGACCCATACATGTCAAATGGATCTTTGTCTCCTCCCATTCCTAGAACAGTAAGTGCACTGTGTTACTCCAGTTTATTTCTTCACAGACTCCATCCAGGTCAGATTTCTGTGTAATGTTTATGAGCCTTCAAATTCTCCTTGGCAGCACAAAGCATAAAATGGGTTCTTTCTGTGTGAACTGTGCTTTGATTGTCTCCAGCAGTTTCTGAAGAATTGGGGTATCTTCTCACATCATTTGTTGATACTACCACCAATTACCAGTGTGTATGAGCTGTGTTTTTCTTTAAAATGTATGTTTATTTGGATTTATTTTTTTTTACCCTAAGATTTGTATGAAATTGAAGATTTTATGTGAAGAACTGGTAAAGTGGGAAGTATTCTAAAAAATAAAGTGTTCTGCTAAAGTGGGACAAGGTTCCCATCTATGAGATCGCAAAATGTTAGAATTTAAGGAACCCAAATTAACCTTTTTATGGAAATATTAAATTTTAGTGCGTGTTTCATGAAGTAGTAAATATACCCCTGTGAGAGCCATCTGAAGCTAGCGCCCACCATCTAATATGTATCAGGGTCTCAAGACGTCCTTGGCGGCAGGTTTTGGAGATGAGGATGGGACATTTGTCAGACGGGTGTGTATTGTATATGGCTGGCCTATGTCTATGAAAGCTATTTAATGAGAATCTGTTTGATTTCTGGGGGAAAGTAATAAAATGTGCATGGCGGTAATTGTTTGTTATGGCATTGGCCAAAAGTGCCGTCATTCTAACAGCCTGTGGCCCAATTTAGGGAATGTTCACCTGACCTGTATTTGCAGTGAGACGGACATATATTTGAGCTGCTGCGTGTCCACACATGGATAAACCTGATTCAGTGGCGCTAAACCTTATTTGGCTGCTCTTTACCGTAACGGGTGGAAACAGTTGAGCTCTCTGCCTCACAATGTTGTTATGGTGGATTCATTACACATATTTATTAAAAAATTGAAGAGACCTGAGTAGTCTCGAAAGCTTGCAATTATTACCATCTTTTCAGTTAGCCATTAAAAGGTATCAACCACTGAGGACTCTCTGTTCTTTTAAACAATTTTTTTTATCTCTACTGGCTAACACGGTACAAAGATATATTTTACATATTTATTAAAAATGACTACTGGATTTACTATTTCATTTTATTTAAACTAAGTATTGCCTCTAGTTGCTACTGGTTCTGGAACAAGTTTTCTTTTTCTTCTGTACCCCACCGCTCCAAAATGATGTTCCTCATCAATAATAGTGCAAATTTTCCCTTTAACAATTGGACTTCAGTGGGTGTTTGCATTTACTTTTCTGATGCTGGTCGAACAAGCCATACTCTTGCTCACAGACCTTTCCTGTGGTATACGTCCAGTTGGTAAAGGGGGGACAAATGCACCATTATTATCAGGGGGCACAACTTTGGAACAGAGGAGCACAGGAAAAAAAATGTTCACAAATAGTGGAGCAGCACCAGTTGGAAGAAGAACTCTGTAAAATGTGGGGAAGGGTCCTCTTTAAGAGCCTAGAGGCCTTTTTTTGAAACCTATACCACAAGTTATATGCTCAATTTCGGTATATGAACGTCGACCCAATGATTTTATTCTGATATTTGTAGTCCGGTTTTAATTACTACCATGGTATGGGGCAATTGGTATCAGCCCTAAGGGTGGTCAGTGTTAGGGGGGCTTTGCACGTTGCGAAATCGCTAGCCGATTGTAGCGATGCAGAGCGCGATAGTCCCCGCCCCCGTCGCAGATGCGATATCTTGTGATAGCTGCCGTAGCGAACATTATCGCTACGACAGCTTCACATGCACTTACCTGCCCTGCGACTTCGCTCTGGCCGGCGACCCGCCTCCTTCCTAAGGGGGCGGGTCGTGCGGCGTCACAGCGACGTCTCATCGGCAGGCGGCCAATAGAAGCGAAGGGGTGGAGATGAGCGGGACGTAAACATCCCGCCCACCTCCTTCCTTCCTCATTGCAGGCGGGACGCAGGTAAGGAGATGTTCCTCGCTCCTGCGGCTTCATACACAGCGATGTGTGCTGCCGCAGGAACGAGGAACAACATCGTACCTGTCACTGCAGCGAAATTATGGAAATGACCGACACTACACAGATCACCGATTTTCGACGCTTTTGCGATCGTTTATCGGTGCTTCTAGGCTTTTACACGTTGCGACGTCGTTACCGGCGCTGGATGTGCGTCACTTTCGATTTGACCCTGACGAGATCGCAGTAGCGTGTTTCTGCTGTGTCCAAAACGCTGCGTTGTACAGTACAAGCACAGTGGATGGGATTTATAGAAATCTCCTGCTCACTGGGCTTCTTTTCTCCACAGCGTAAACTGAGACACAGCATGTCAATTTATGCTTCTGGTGACACGAGTGTTGTCTGCAGGGAGAACACAGACCAAGTTCACAGTGCCCCAAACCGTCATCATGGGCACAGAAAGCTGCGTTCTCCTGCGGAGAGCACTCGCGTCTCCGCAGGAGAGGACACACTGCATCCTAGACGCAGTATCTACAGATCGTGTGCAAGTGCCCTAATGGTTTTTAATAGGTTGAATAAAAAAAAACAACAATCTAAGTGACATGTTACTTTTTGACATTGTGAAACCTGCTGTGGAAAAATGTGTAGCTGGTTTGCAATACAAAATTCATAGTAATGGCTAAAGGCTATATGTTGTACCTGGTTTAAAAAAAAAAAAATGTACCTAAAAGAACAAACTATGCAGCATTACATGATGGGAGGTGAGCTTTTTGACACCAACACATAAAGCGTTTGTTTTCACACCTCCAAATACCAATGCTTTGACTGATTGTTTGTCATCCAACCAAAGTGTCATGTCACCTAAGTGGTATGTTTAAATACAAAGGCCCCCAACACTACAGCCGTGTGAAGGCCGAGCTTTTGTTCTCCGATGCTTCTCAGCCCTTTAAATGTTCCAGCTGTTTTATTGAAAGTGAAGAGTCCACGTGTTCCCGGCTGTTTCAGGGCATAAATGGGTCCCTGCTACTTTCATCAGTGTGAAAGTGAAGGCGGCTTCATGGGCAGCCTCTGCTAGCGAAACGTGTTACTGTCCACAGATGCGGATCTGGAGACTTTTAAGTCTATATTATGTTACATGACACATAAACTGAGTTCTGACTGAAGAAATCAATACCAGCTTCACATAACACATTGCCTTCATATGAGGAGTAAAATCTGTTTTGAATCTGAAGACATCATGTTAGAATTCTTTGTTTCTCAGAAAGCTCGGGCCTACATAGATTTAATTTAAAGCATTCTCACATTTTGCCACATAGAGCCTGTGTAAAACGGACTGGCGCATGTTGAAAGATCCTTAATAGAATATTTTTTTTTTTATTTTTTTTATTTTTTTTTGTAAATGAAGTCAACAGAATTTGTGGCCTGGCAGATTGCAACAACCAGATTCTTTAACAATGTATATTTACGGCTTTTTTAGCCTAGAGCGCCGTGTAAAACTTTTTAAGGTGCAAAGTGCTACTTCCTGTTGACTGCTTCATGAACGTTGTTGCAGGGCCTCGTACATAAGGGGTTAACCCCCTAAATACTTGTAGTGCTGTCACTTCATAATGTAAGTGTCAAAATGTAGTCCTTTAGAGCAGGGGTGGGGAACCTCCGGCCCGCGGCCGTCCGTCACGACTTTTTATGCGGCCCCCAGGCACATTCCCAGGGACCGCTGTGCTCTGGCAGCAGCCGCGCTTTTCCCGGCTGCCGGCCCTTTAAATCTCACTGCCTGATGCCTTGAGGGTAGATGCTAGAATGTACGGGCTCTATCCAGATCCTGACTTCCAGGACCTGACTGCAGCCCATACATTCTAGGCTTAACCCCGGCCTGTGCTAGTGTGCTCTGGTGGGCGGGGTAAGCAGCACGCTGCATATGTCAGAGAAGAGCTGCAGCAGATTTACCAGCCTCCCGGCCCTGCTGTCTGCGTGACTCCTCCTCCCCTCACTGTGAGTACGCAACCCATCGCTACCCCCCCCCCCCCTGCTAAGTGCTGTGTACTCCCTCGTGCTGTGTGTACCCCTCAATGCTGTGTACCCCCTAATGCTGTGTGTACCCCCTAATGCTGTGTGTACCCCCCAGTGCTGTGTGTACCCCCCCAGTGCTGTGTGTACCCCCTAATGCTGTGTGTACCCCCTAATGCAGTGTGTACCCCCTACTGCAGTGTGTACCCCCTAATGTTGAGTACACCCCTAGTACAGTGTGTACCCCTTAGTACTGTGTGTGCTCCCCTAGTAATGTCTGTACCCCTTGGGTGATGTCTATGCCCCCCCAGTGCTGTCCGCACCACCTAATGCTGTCCATGCTGCCACCAGTGCTGTCCATGCCACGGTCAGTGCTGTCCGTGCTCCCCAGTGCTGTGTGCCACCCCTCAGTACTATGTACCCCCCAGTGCTCTGAACTTGCTACTGCTGTCTGTACCCTCCCACTGCTTTCTATGCCCCCCAGTCTGTGCCCTCCTGTTGATGTCTATGCTCCCCCAGACTTCTCTGTGTCTCCCTAGTGCTGCCACCTAGTGCAGTCCGTGCTGCCACCTAGTGCAGTCCGTGCTGCCACCTAGTGCAGTCCGTGCTGCCACCTAGTGCAGTCCGTGCTGCCACCTAGTGCAGTCCGTGCTGCCACCTAGTGCAGTCCGTGCTGCCACCTAGTGCAGTCCGTGCTGCCACCTAGTGCAGTCCGTGCTGCCACCTAGTGCAGTCCGTGCTGCCACCTAGTGCAGTCCGTGCTGCCACCTAGTGCAGTCCGTGCTGCCACCTAGTGCAGTCCGTGCTGCCACCTAGTGTAGTCCGTGCTTCCACCTAGTGCAGTCCGTGCAGCCACCTAGTGCAGTCCGTGCTGCCACCTAGTGCAGTCCGTGCTGCCACCTAGTGCAGTCCGTGCTGCCACCTAGTGCAGTCCGTGCTGCCACCTAGTGCAGTCCGTGCTGCCACCTAGTGCAGTCCGTGCTGCCACCTAGTGCAGTCCGTGCTGCCACCTAGTGCAGTCCGTGCTGCCACCTAGTGTAGTCCGTGCTGCCACCTAGTGCAGTCCGTGCTGCCACCTAGTGTAGTCCGTGCTGCCACCTAGTGTAGTCCGTGCAGCCACCTAGTGCAGTCCGTGCAGCCACCTAGTGCAGTCCGTGCTGCCACCTAGTGCAGTCCGTGCTGCCACCTAGTGCAGTCCGTGCTGCCACCTAGTGCAGTCCGTGCTGCCACCTAGTGCAGTCCGTGCTGCCACCTAGTGCAGTCCGTGCTGCCACCTAGTGCAGTCCGTGCTGCCACCTAGTGTAGTCCGTGCAGCCACCTAGTGCAGTCCGTGCAGCCACCTAGTGCAGTCCGTGCAGCCACCTAGTGCAGTCCGTGCAGCCACCTAGTGCTGTCTGTGCCCCCTTATGCTGTCCGTGCTCCCCAGTGCTGTGTGCCACCCCTCAGTACTATGTACCCCCCAGTGCTCTGAACTTGCTACTGCTGTCTGTACCCTCCCACTGCTTTCTATGCCCCCCAGTCTGTGCCCTCCTGTTGATGTCTATGCTCCCCCAGACTTCTCTGTGTCTCCCTAGTGCTGCCACCTAGTGCTGTCCGTGCTGCCACCTAGTGCTGTCCGTGCTGCCACCTAGTGCTGTCCGTGCTGCCACCTAGTGCAGTCCGTGCTGCCACCTAGTGCAGTCCGTGCTGCCACCTAGTGCAGTCCGTGCTGCCACCTAGTGCAGTCCGTGCTGCCACCTAGTGCAGTCCGTGCTGCCACCTAGTGCAGTCCGTGCAGCCACCTAGTGCAGTCCGTGCAGCCACCTAGTGCAATCCGTGCAGCCACCTAGTGCAGTCCGTGCAGCCAACCTAGTGCAGTCCGTGCAGCCACCTAGTGCTGTCTGTGCCACAGCCAAGGCTGTCCATGCCCCCCTACTGATGTATATGCCCCAGCCCCCTCCTGTGATGCATATGCCCCAGCCCCTCCTGTGATGTGTACTCCCAGTGTCTCCTGTAATTTATGCACCCCAGCCCCTCCTGTGATCTATATGCCCCCAGCATCTCCAGACCGAGACAAACCTGGAAAAGCAGCTGTGAGAAACAAGATGATCAATATCACCGAACACACAGTCACACCAAACAGAAGCAGCTCCTGCCTCCACAGTAAGGGTGAGTTAATTAATCGTTTGACCAAATTTTTCAAGTTGATAATGTTGTGCGGCCCCCAAAGGTTAGTAGGAAATTCCAAATGGCCCCCGGCAGTAAAAAGGTTCCCCATCCCTGCTTTAGAGCTTCCCCTGAGGATCATGACTGACTAGGGAACAATGTACATATTGCTACATGCATAGAGATCAGTGTAGCTAGTCTGTCACAATCATCTACATAAAGCTGAGGACAAAAGCGTGCAAATAGGGTCTTACTAGATATTAAAATGCAGTGTGTACGATATTACACTCGCCTATCGGGTTTGTGGAAGTCACAACCCCAATGAAGGCTTGTAAAGTAATGGCGGCTGCTGCAACCCCACATTGGTTGATATTGGGTGCTGGAGAAGAGAAGCGGGGTTAATGCCGCGTTGCCGCCAAATGAAGAAATTGTTGATTATTAATACAACTCTTTTCTTATTTCATAGGCTCCCTTCTTCAGGACAAAATAAGAATCAACTATTTTTATATATTGTGAGACTGTGACCGGGGTTATCTATGACGGCCGGTATGTCTCGCCCCGGTTGTGCTCACTCCATGACAGAAAGTAAATCCACTCTAGGGTTAATACTGTTTCCCTACAAGCTGAAGGAAGGGTTAAATGGAAACAGGAACGAGGGCAGGTGTGCCAGGTGTGAGGGAGTGATCACAACTCCCTGAGTTCTCTGCTGGAGAGGCACATGTATATTGCTGTGGACTTTTGTTTGGACATTAAACAGTGTGCTGTGAACCTTAATGCCTGGATCCCGTGTCTTCTGCTGCGCAGCCGACCGTGCTACCTCACATATGGTGGAGAATGCGGGCATGACAGCCGGTGAGGTGAAGCATCCATCCCTGGTGACCCAGTAGCACATGTCCTGGATTCGAGCAGCTATACTACAGCCCAAACCCGGCGACGCCATGGAGGATATACTAAAGCAGCAGCAACAGACTAATGCACAGCTGCAAGAGGCTAATGCACAGCAGCAACAGACCAATGCACACCTGCTCCGGGCGTTGGAACGTCAGCAGCAATCCTTGCAAATGCAGGACAAAAGGCACCAAGAACAGCTGGTTCAGGCCAATACACGTCAGCAGCAAGCCTTGCAATTGCAGGAACAAAGACATCAAGAACAGATGATTCTCCTGGCCAAGTCGATCCGTGCCGGACCGGCAGCAACAACCCCGGGACCGGGTGACGACTGCAGCGTCCGGAAAGCGGTGAGACAAGCGTTGCAAAAGATGACCCCGGGGATGATGTGGAAGCGTTCCTGGCGGTGTTTGAGCGGGTGGCCGAGCGGGAAAAGCTGCCGACCCCCCAGTGGGCTGAGGTATTGTCGCCCTATCTGACGGGGGAACCCCAAAAAGCGTACCTGGACCTCTGTACCGAGGACGCCATTGACTATGTGACACTGAAAGCCGAAATACTGGCTCGGTTGGGGGTGAATACCTATGTGCGGGCTCAGCGGGTAAATCAGTGGTTCTATGAGGAAGCCAAACCCGTACGCTCCCAGGCCTATGACTTGTTGCATCTTGTAAAAAAGTGGTTGCATCCTGACACTCTGAGCCCAGCGCAAATGGTGGAAAGGGTAGTAGTGGATCGTTTTGTGCGCACTTTACCCGTCACCATTCAACGGTGGGTAGGACAGGGTGACCCGAGTACCCTGGACCAATTAGTGTCCCTGGTAGAGCGGCATGTGGCTACGCAGGACTTGATACGGGACACTGAGACTTTGCGTACTGCCCGTCGGTCCAGCCCCTCCAAGCCTAGGGCCAAGGACCCACCGCTGACAACGGTGCAGGAGTCCCCTACCGTCCCGTCTGAGGCCGCGGCCGCCATTCCTGAGGTCTGGAAGGTTCTGTACCCTAAACGACAACCCGTCAAGGGGGTTTCCGTCCCCATTAGATGTTTGCGGTGCCAGCGGGTGGGACATATGGAAGCCCAGTGTCCACTCACCACGGAGCCCATGGATTGTGGGGTTACTCGGCGGGGTTCAATGTATGCTCAGGTGGTGTGTACCGCTGACCTGGTCTCCCCCGAGACGGAGCCCCACTTGTGCCAAATACAGGTGAATGGATGTCCGGTTACAGGATTGTTGGATTCCGGAAGCTTAGTGACCCTTGTGCGATCCACCTTGAGGGCTAAAGTAAAGGCCACAGGACGTACCGTGGGGGTGGTTTGCATACATGGGGACCGCCGAGACTATCCCACGGGGATTGTCACCATCACCGCACCTTGTGGTCAGGTGCAACATGAGGTGGGACTTCTTAACACTCTTCCTTATGACGTGATCCTAGGAAGGGATCTGCCCTATTTTTGGACTTTATGGAGGGGACCCCCTAAGTCCCCTCAGATATTGGTCAGTCCGGGACCTGAGCCCTACAATCCTGAATCCGGGACGCCTGCCGTAGGGGTCACCATGATAGGGACAGAGTGTGAACCCGATAGGTCACCCCTAGAGGTATTGGCAGGAGAGGCTGAGATGGTCGAGCCCATCCCGGAGTTGGAGGCGTTCCCAGATACGTTTGGGACAGCCCAACTCCAGGACCCTACGTTAATACATGCCCGGAGTCGGGTGACAGTAGTTGACGGGGTGGCACAGCTGCCCGATGCCCAGGTAAGGTACCCCCATTTCGCTCTTAAGCAAGATTTACTCTACCGGGTAGATGAAATACGGGGCGTGGGGGTAGAACAGTTGTTGGTGCCCCAGCCGCATCGCCGGCGGGTCCTCGACTTGGCTCAAAAACACCTGATGAGTGGCCACCTAGGAGTCAAGAAAACGCAGGAGCGAATATTGCAAAGGTTCTATTGGCCCGGGGTCTTTGGGGAGGTAAAACGGTTCTGCGAAACCTGCCCGGAGTGTCAGCTTACCGCACCCCTGACCCATTTTCGCAGTCCGTTGGTACCGTTACCCATTATAGAAGTCCCGTTTGAACGGATAGGGATGGATCTGGTGGGGCCCCTCGTAAAGTCCGCTCGAGGGCACCAACACATCCTAGTGATCGTTGACTATGCCACCAGGTATCCCGAGGCGATACCTCTCAGACATACTGCAGCAAAGCTTATAGCTCAGGAGTTATTTGCTGTGTTCTGCCGGGTGGGGTTGCCCAAGGAGATCCTTACGGATCAGGGGACCCCATTCATGTCTAAAGTGACCAAAGCGCTATGCCGGCTACTCCAGATCAAGCAGTTGCGTACGTCTGTGTATCATCCTCAAACGGACGGTTTAGTCGAGCGTTTCAATAAAACCCTGAAAACCATGCTCAAAAGGGTGATTTCAAAAGACGGGAAAGACTGGGATATGATGCTTCCCTATTTGATGTTTGCCATACGAGAGGTGCCACAGGCATCCACGGGGTTTTCGCCTTTTGAATTATTATACGGGCGACATCCCCGGGGATTGTTGGACCTGGCAAAGGACACATGGGAGCAAGAGCCCACCCCCCATAAAAGTGTGATTGAACACATTTTGGGTATGCAGAACCGCATAAGCGCGGTCATGCCAATTGTGAAGGAGCATTTACAGGAGGCTCAGGCCGCGCAAAGCGGCCGCTACAATAGACAAGCCACCGTGCGGACCTTTAAACCCGGGGATCGGGTGTTGGTATTAATCCCCACGTCGGAGAGTAAATTCCTGGCTCAGTGGCAAGGCCCCTACGAGATAAAGGAAAGAGTAGGGGTGGTTAACTATAAAGTATTGCAGCCCGGTAGGCGGAAACCTGAACAAATATACCATGTCAACCTATTAAAACCTTGGCAGGAACGGGAAAGCCTGATGGCTGTTTTTTCCCCACCTCCCTCCTCTTCGAGTCGTTCACATCCGGCTCCAGCGACCTCCGGAGAGGATGAACCGGAAGTAAGGATTGGAGAAGCCCTCACCAAGCAACAGAGGCGAGAGGCCAGACTGTTGGTTCAGCAGAACCCCGATGTCTTCTCCGAGCTGCCCGGTAGGACCAGTCTGATACGACATGATATTGTCACCGAGCCCCACCTGAAGGTACGCCTGAAGTCATACCGGGTACCGGAGGCTCGACGACAAGCCATATCGGAGGAAGTAAAGACAATGTTACGCCTGGGGGTCATCGAAAAATCCCGGAGTGAATGGGCTAGTCCGATTGTCCTAATACCAAAACCCGATGGCTCCTTAAGGTTCTGCAATGACTTTAGGAGATTGAACGAAATATCCAAGTTCGATCTCTACCCCATGCCCCGGGTGGATGAGCTGATTGATAGGCTGGGACAGGCGCGATATTTTACCACGCTCGACCTGACCAAGGGGTACTGGCAGGTGCCACTGACGGAGTCCGCCAAGGAGAAAACCGCTTTTGTTACGCCGGAGGGTCTCTTCCACTATGTTGTCTTGCCTTTTGGGTTACATGGCGCTCCGGCCACGTTCCAGAGGTTGATGGACTTAGTGCTGGAACCCCACCAGGCATATGCATCAGCGTACCTGGATGACATCATTATTTACAGCTCCGATTGGCAGACCCACTTGGAACAGGTACAAGCGGTGGTGGACGCGCTTCGAACAGCCGGATTGACAGCCAATCCCAAGAAATGTGCATTGGGACTCACGGAAGCCCGCTACTTGGGCTACGTGATAGGCCAAGGAGTGATTAAGCCCCAAATTAACAAGGTTGAGGCGATCCAGAAGTGGCCTAGACCCCTGACCACGAAGCAGGTTAGGGCCTTCCTGGGTATCATGGGGTACTACAGGAGGTTTGTAAAGGATTTTGCGGGACTATCAGCCCCCTTGACGGACCTTCTCAAAGGCAAGAAGTCCGTCATGGTGCGCTGGACTCCGCAGGCCGAGGACTCCTTCCGGGCCCTAAAGGGGGTCCTGTGCGGACAGCCCGTTCTTGTACACCCTGATTTCCGGAAGGAGTTCATAGTACAGACTGACGCCTCAGAGGTCGGCCTGGGGGCAGTGCTGTCTCAGGTTGTTCAGGGGGAGGAACACCCCGTCACCTTCTTAAGTAGGAAGCTCACCCCTCCCGAGCGGAATTATAGCGTAGTGGAGAAGGAGTGCCTGGCGATCAAGTGGGCCTTGGAGTCCCTACGCTATTACCTGCTGGGACGGCAGTTTCGCTTGGTGACGGATCACTCTCCACTGGTCTGGATGAGGTCCGCCAAGGAACGGAATACCCGGGTTACCCGGTGGCTCCTTTCTCTGCAGAACTTCCGGTTTACGGTTGAACATAGGGCCGGTGGGTTGCAGGGCAACGCCGATGCCTTGTCCCGCGGCCCGTGTTTGAGGCGGGAGTTCAACCCCGCACGCTTGAACTGAGGGGGGGTATGTGAGACTGTGACCGGGGTTATCTATGACGACATGTATGTCTCGCCCCGGTTGTGCTCACTCCATGATAGAAAGTAAATCCACTCTAGGATTAATACTGTTTCCCTACAGGCTGAAGGAAGGGTTAAATGGAAACAGGAACGAGGGCAGGTGTGCCGGGTGTGAGGGAGTGATCACAACTCCCTGAGTTCTCTGCTGGAGAGGCACATGTATATTGCTGTGGACTTTTGTTTGGACATTAAACAGTGTGCTGTGAACCTTAATGCCTGGATCCCGTGTCTTCTGCTGCGCAGCCGACTGTGCTACCTCACAATATATATATAATTCTGGAGAAGGAAACCGGATCCCTGAAATGTATAGACCTATGAAATAGAAGAATTGTATAAATAATCAACAATTTCTTCATTCGGCGGCATTAACCCCACTTCTCTTCTCCAGCACCAACCATAATCTACATCAGTGATTCCCAAACTCCAGTCCTCACGGCCCCCAAGAGGTAATGGTTTCAGAATTTCCTTAGCTTTGCACAGTTGATGCCATGATAATGCTTCCATCACCTGGGCAATGCTAAGGAAATCCTGAAAACATGATTTGTTGGGGGGCCATGAGGACTGGAGTTGGGAAACACTGATCTACATGGACCTGAATGGATGCTCTATAAAATGGCCAAACTGAAAATTGGTCCTGCTTCGGCCTAGCTCTCAAAGGGAACCTGTCACGTTGTACAGGCACTCCGATCTGTGAACAGCATGGTAGAGAGAAAATGCTGATCAGTATGATATATGGGTTTATTGTATTAAAAAAAAAAGTCAATAAAAATGAACATATGCATCGCAAAGTAAACCTTTTGGTGCATATGTTCATCTTTCGGTGTCAAAGTTCCAGCTTTACCACTTTTTCAAAAGCCACGAAGCAGCCCAAAAAAATGACCCGTCCATTCTTCTGGTATCTTTCACCTAGTATTTTAAATATAAAATATTTTTTTTAAAGACGCCAGTGTCAAGGCTGCCACAAAAGTCATCCAGAAAGACATCAGAAAAGGCCACCATTGGTATCTTCCTACAGAAAAAAAACTACATTGATATGCCAGCGTCTAAAAGTTGATGTGTGTACATACTCTTGCTAGTATTTTATTCATTAATATCCCTGGGACCGTCTGTCAATCACATAATAGTCCCACCCTCAGGACCCCTACACATACAAACATCAGAAATTTCAATGAATAAATAAGTTTTACTGAAGCTTTTTCCACAAAAATGTGCTTTAATCTGATCAACTCCTGCTCGAAAAACGGACAGGCGGGATATTCTAAACATGAGAGGCTCTCTTCAGCCAAAAAATAACTAGTTGGGAAATAACGTTTTGGTGATGTTTAGCAACAGTCCCATTTGTGAATGAATTTTTTTCTAATGGCAGCTGCACTGCTGCCTCCAATATCCAGGACTGCCTTCAAAGATCCCGGCAGCTGATCATGAAATTGGATATTGTTCCTGTTGCTTGACATTGAGATGGAGGGACAAGCCATATTGGCAAGCAGTGCAGCATGAATGTGCCTGCTACATTCTTGTTTGTCAAGTATCTTTAACAAGCAGCATTCAGTCTTTTTCTACTGTTCCAATATGGCCTTCATCTTCGAGTACGTACAAGTCTTCTTTGTAATCATTGAATGATGTTCTCCAACGAAAATATTCTTTGGAAACTCTGATTTGCACCATTGACCGGCATGAGACTGGCATAACCTCGCTACTCCATTCTGCATTGACCTTTTTTTTTTTTTCACAAACTGCTAATCTAAATTTGAGCTGAACAGATATGTAGTTGGGGGTATATAGATGCCATAGGGAGGTATAAGACTGTCAACCTGACTTTTTCTGGGAAATGTATATAAAAAAAAACCCCCATTCAGCCAAAATTATTTGACTTTTATTAAAAAAGTATATTAAATCACAATGTATATCAGAAATACAAATGTCAGGTACATATATTAATATGAACATATTAAAGGAGTTGTATCCTAATCTTAAATGGCTGAAACTGCAAAATTCTTGTAAAAACAAGCAACTTTGCAAAATGCTTGCTTGGTAGTACATTTTTTTTTTTTTATTTTCAAGAATAAATGAATGGATTTGTAAATGTGTTTTATTGCTCATTGCCTATCAGGTCATCACAGGATATTGTGCAATCTGCCCTTCTGCATGATATCCATCTCCTCCTTGGCTACGGGTCCCTGGACTCTGGTGTTGCTAAGAACAAGCTAATGAAAATCCTAGGAACACTCTGCACCGCAACCACCAGACACACTAGTGGGTATCCTGAAGGGAATAGGGGCGTCCACTTGGGGGGTTGGTTTGGGAAGGTCAGGAGTGTTAGGAGTAGGTCAGTCGTGTGGTGCCTTAAGTGGAGAGGTCAGGAGCTGGGCTCCCTGTTAATACTAGGTGTCAGACGTTGGTCTGGGCCTGGTAGGAGCTGGAACCACGGTCGCAGGGGATCGTGTCAAGGGGCACGGAACTGCCGAAAAGGGCAGCCGGCGGCCTTGAGCCATCTCCAGGCAGGGGCCAGGGCACGACAGGTTACGTGGACCCTAGGCCGGGAAGTAGCTTCAAGCGTCCTGGTAATTTACCCGATGAGGGCGAAGTCTTCAAGATTCGTTCTCCACCCGCTCCAAAATCGGGGTACTGGCGCAACGAGGGGGATAGGACTTTCCCAATACACAGTCCAGAAAATCCCAAGCGTGAACCCTGAGAGCAAGCTCACTCAGTTAGCCATACAGGTGAGCGTGATCCGACTAGTTCTATACTACAGCGGCCAACCAGTAAAGAAGGTGCCAAGAGAAAGGTCACAGGCTAACAAGCAACACCATCGGGCACGGGATCCAGGTGTACTCCCTCCTTGCTGCAGCGGTGCTCAGAATTTCGGTTTACAAGTTGTCGGTGTCAGCGTTATTGGTCTGAGTGAGTACGCAGTGACCCTTTCCTCCCCAACGGCACCCCCCTCGCATCATCTGCGAGCCCCGGGGCATTATCCCCCAACCCACGGAGGGGTTAAACACCTAGCTGCCATTCCACCGCCACCGGGCGCTCCCAACAGAAGCAGTGGTACTCCACCTTACCACACACCGTGGGTGGCATCACGAACTCTAAACACAAAATCCCCTGTAAATACTCCCCTTTTATTTCGAGTGACCGTGCGACCCCCTCGAGCCACCGCGCATCCGGATCCGAGCAGCAGCCCGGCTGCTGATGCTGGGGTGGTACACCTTGGTAACTGGCCACCACTGCAGTTTATAAGCAGTGGCTAGACTCCTAGACAAGGAGCGAAGTGCTTACAATTCTACAGAGCTCAAAATTTGTCCGGATTGCTGAATTTGGACAGGTTTGGTGCCTCTGTGCTCCCCAGGGTGCCGCGTAGCATACAGTTTGGGCAAATAACATAATATCCATGACTCTGGTGTGAACTTACAATCAATGCGCTTCGCAACGCACCCCCACATTAAACAAGAAGCTGAAGCTGGGAGGCAAGGGAGCAGTGTGCTCCTGTTCAGCAACGTGAGACAAACCTATTAAAGAGGATGTCCACTATTCGGACAAACCCTTCTAAATCCGTATTCTTCCCCCATTTAAAATAAAACTTATACTCTCCAGCCAGTGCCGTTGCCATTTCAGCAGTGGCGGTGTTGTCGCTCCCAAGATGTGGGATGTCACGCGATCCCGCAGGCCAGTCAGAAGCCGCTCCACTCTCCCCCACCTTGGAACAAATCGCTTACATCTGGAGGACGTGACCGCTGCTGCTCTCTCTTCCTCCAGATGAATGTGATAAGTCGAAGGAGGGGAGAGTGACTCGGCCGCTGCAGGTTTTGTTGCGGATTTCTTACAGATCTGCAGAGGAATAGCCGAAGTGGAATGTTTTTATGTCGCCCAGGGTTAAGGGGTACTCGGTCCCAGGCGGTTTATAACTGGGAAATGTCACTTTGGTGGCATGTCTCATGCCCTGGGTGCTTTTTGAAAAGAGGACTATTTACAGGGGATTAGAATAGTGTTCACGTGTGAGGCCACCTGCGGTGTTGCGGCTATGTAGATTGAGTCGCCACTGCACAATGCTCACTACTGGGGCTGGTGTTGATAACAGCCTGGATGTTAGGCCCCCTGCAAGCGGGGCTGGGCCCCAGAGGGTAGGTGATGTGACGGGTGTCGGAAGAAGGCACGCCACACGAGGGTTTCAGTGCAACTGGTACTCACTGTCTGGTGGTAACTGGTCACCCGAGGCAGACTGGTTTCACCTCCAGGTCCCCTTAGTCCCAGTGCCGGTTTAGTAACCTGGTGCCTTCTTCCCCTATACCTCTCTTTTGGTTGGTGGGTCCCTGTGGTGTAGAGCAGCTGGGGGTCCCCTCCTGTTTGTCTTCAACAGCAGTCCATATGACGGTAGCGTGAACCCTGTGGGGATGGAGTCGCTGTTCCTGTCCCTGGTTCTCCCGTTGCTACTGAGCCCCGAACGTCAAGGTCAGTGAGGTCCTTGATGGTCCCCTCACTGTACACATGTTATCAGGGTGCTTGGAGCTTGTGCCTGATCCAGGGTCCTGTACCCCGTTGGTCCGTAGTTCCGGGAGTACTCCACCGGCAACTAACCGCCTGAGTCCCCAGGTCACTGTTCACTCCTGTCAGTCCATTCACTTCCACTCCTTCACTGACTGTCTCACACTGACTCTCCACTGTCTCACACGGACTGTCCACTGTCTGCCCCTCCCACCTGGTTGTCTAGTGGACTGGATTGGCTCCACCTCTAGGCGGCCATCCATTGGTCCGACCCTAGCCTGGTACCATTCTATGGGGGAATGTTGGGGAAAAAACAGGGATTTTTGTGAGTGTTTGTGTGTTACCGGCACTGGTCTTCTGGGTCCCTAGGGGGTAGGCCCTGCATCCTGGTGGTGATGCAGTATCTTGTAGCTCCCGGATGGCTTCAGGGGAGCTACATTTTTATGGATTCATTTAGGGGTTTTTTTCCTGTTCTGGATACTTGAAAAAGTTCCCTAATTTTTAATGAGGAATTTATGGTAACCCTGAAAAGTAATCCCCTTCTAGCACAGAAGTGTTGCAGTAATGAGTGCCTCTAGACCTGAAGGACTCTACTAATGCAATCATAACAGTGATAACCAGGGTCATTGCTTTAATGAAAGCCACATCATGTTCAATTTTGGTTGCTTTGGCACTTGCCAGTGTAATACCAGTGGATGGTGGAAGAACCAGCTCATCAACCACTGTAAGGTCAAACTGGTGCTAAATAGAGGGTTAGAAATGCAACAGGAAGGCTCCACACAACAGTACCCAAACCACACTTTTCTCTATATAGCTAATTTAGTTATTTCACGTAGTGTTGTTCAAGCCACATTTCAGTGGTGCCCCGACTTTAAGAGACTACAGCTTATTGTGTGTTTCATTACGGCTTTCTTTTGGGTCTATATTAGTTGTCTAAGCAAAAATTAATATATGGAGGTTTCTTGCCTTGTATATTCTAAGAGTCTTATTCCGGAAAAGCAACAGCTGAACCACAGCAATAGCACTGCGCAGACATTTTACACATCTGTTGGTATGTTGTCAGTCGAGCTGTGTCTGTGGTAAAATATCATTACAGGAAAAGTTTTTTGGTTTTTTTTTTTCTTTCCTTTTGCGTGACCCATACCTGGGAGCTGTCATCGTATATCATTGTAACAGCTTAACCATAGTTTGAGTAGACTTTTTCATAATATCTGGTGTTCTTCCGGTATGTGTGCTGTACGAGGTGGCATCATAAATCACTTGGGGATATAACTAGCATTCCTATGTACAGAGCATACTCCATAGTTCATATTTATGGCATTTTAACCAATAAACCTGGTATTGGGGCTCTGCTGCTTGCCATTTTGTTTTGTACCACTGGTGTTCTCATTTATCTGCCTTGAAAGATGTTTGTACTGATTGCTCCACTAAACTCCTTTCTTCCGCTACTTCAAAATCTAATTTTAGCTATGACCGATAAAACTACCTACTGAATATGCTATGGAAATCTGTTGGACAATGCCCAGTTGAGTTTGAATGGCTACCAAATCTGACCAAGCTCGCCTTGAAGGCATAAGCTTCCCTCTAGCTCTTAACGCGTTTTACAGGAAAACATGGCTGCTTATACCTCATCCTATCACTCGGCAAGGCGTGTAAATACTGTTTACATTGTACTGGTAAAAAGAGGCGAACAGCAGGACATTGCTTCTCAAAACAGAGTCTCCTTAATATTAATGTATGTTTTCTGAAAGGAAGCTATTGCCAAGAACTGTAATGGACTCCTATGTCCTTGAGCAGTCATTAAAACATGGCTACTTTTTGTTTTTTTAATTGGTTCTTGGGGACTCTGTAAATGCGGTTTTATTTAACAGAGCCCAGAACATGCATTATATAAATGATTAAGGGGAACCAGACAGCTGATTAACACTGCCCAAACAATGGGGAGATTGACTCTGAGGCTGGTTATGTTATTGCATATATGTTTTATTGTATTAGTCTTAAAAGCTGGATGGATATAATATACCCAGCTCACATATTAGATGCACACACTGTACGCATCTCAAATATTAGGTTAGACTCATGTTAATAAAGTGCTCACTACGTGAGGGTTCTGTCATAATCTCCGAAAAACCTGTATTCTACGGAAAACCCAACGGAGACCAGATGGAGCCATTCACTTGAATTGAGCTAATAGTCATTGTGGCCTCCGTCCTGGCAGAATTCATCTTTTTTGTAGGAGTACAAAAAACACTTTTCTTTTTTTATTAATTTTTCTAAAATTTTGGAACAAATTAAATTCAGATCTCATCGGCTCGCTCATCTCTGATCCTGTCCATCTTCAATTTCATTGTTCTGCTCCTATGTTGGAGCAAAACAATTTGATTAGCGCACACTAGAACAGTTTATATTGCTGTGCTGCACAGTCCTTTTGTATAGTCAGGTTTTAATCTAATAAAATAGGAATGTAATTTTCCTGTAACAATTGGTTACAAATTCTAATAATATATATTTACATGCATAAATCACCACTGTCCAATCTACAAGCTAGGGCTCTTTCACACGTCCATGCACTTTGGTCCAGTGAATCACAATGCACGGTATGGCTGCGACACTACCAACCCCAGCGTGACCGCTTCATAGAAATATAGGCAGCTGTCATGCTTGGGTCCGCAGAGCCACAGCCAGTCTGTACATTACGATCCAACTTCGGACCAAATTGCAGACGTGTGAGAGAGCACGTAGTCAATGTGTGGTTTCACCTTAATTAGCGGGATGGTAATAACTACCATTGTCTTGTGTATGGTATTAGATTTAGTCTGGTTTTTCTAATTATGACTTGCTCGATAACCCATTCGTACAACATTTCTGATTAATCATATACTCACTCTGAGAGGTTTATCTATTACAATCCTTAGTTATTTCTATGAAAATTTATCCAGGGGATTAAACCACATCAGTGCTAATTCAATTAGTCAAATGTTGAGTAAACCACCCTTGTTTAATCATAGATGACTACGATCCAGATATTGAGTAAACTTTGCATGATTCTTTTTTTCACTACAAGTCACTTGTGTAATATATTCTGATTTTACCAGATCACTTTGTGTAAAATCTAACAGATACATGTACAAGGAAAAAGGGCCCACTCCTGGTTCATCTCAGGAATAGAGATGAGCGGACCCATGGAAGTTCTGGCTCGGCGGGTTCAGCTGGACTTCGCATAAAGTTCATTTCTAGACCCGAACTTGACCAGAACCTCAAAACATAGCCTATGACGCTCTCTGGGTCTAGAAGTGAGTGTGCAAAATTTTGTGCCTGTAGCAGCGACTGTGCAGATGCCAATCCCGGACACACACACACACACACACACACACACACACACACACACACACACACACACACACACACACACACACACGGCTTTATATAATTTGGGCAGTTCATGTCTCTGCCCACATACAGTCAGCCATAGGCGGATCACTTCCGGGGGAGGGAGGGCAAACACTTATTTTTGTGTAAAGTCTGTGTTCGGTACGAACACCAAATTTTAAAGTTCAGGTCCGTTCATCTCTAATTGGGATATGAAGGTATGACTTTTCTTGTTTCCTCCTTTCCATCCCTCATGGAAGAGAGGGACGGTGTGACCCTCGGTCTGGTACAGCTTTACCGTATGTATTTTTACTAATCACAAGAGGTAGTAATGGCAGATACTATAACAGCTTTTAAAAAAGGGCTGGATGATTTCCTCAGTACACACAACATTGTTGGTTATAAATGACTTAGTGACTAAATGTAGAACTGGTGGAGGAAGGTTGAACTAGATGGACCTAGGTCTTTTTTCAACCTAAGTAACTATGTAACTATGTGCAATACAAGGTAATATTGTGGCACCGTGTTAGCCCGAAAAATCAATTGAAATACTATGTCCGAAGAATGACAAAAGTATTTTAGGTTAGCCTATAAAGGTATCACTCCTAAAATACTTTTGTCATTCTTGGGACATAGTATTTCAATTGATCTTTACTAATCAGAAACCCAAGAACAGTATAGTATTTCCAGACGTAGATTTGCTTTGTCAATCTACTATTTGAGTAAAGTTTGTTTTTTATTGTTCTTTTGATCTTTATTAAAATAAAGTCCTGAATGGAGTGAGATAAACACAATGTCTAGTAAATACTATTGTTGTTGTTGGCACCAGTGGGTTCAGCCTGTCTGGGTGGAAAAGTCCTTTTAACATGGACTTAATCAATAATAGCAGTAAGAGGAGGACGGTCGTGGTGTTATTGCAGCTGTTCACACGCTGGGACAGAGCTTGTTGTCTGTTTCTACTCTATCGGTGACACTGGCGGCTGAGCTAACTCCTTAAAACTCCCATACCTCAGATGTGATCCCATTCTGACTGCATCTAGTGATATTCGCTTCAGGTTTCTAAACTAATATTGTTTTCATTGAATAATGATTTCTGCCATTGTAACTGAATTTTGGAAACTGCCTCATCTGTTACAAATCTGTAGATGTTACACTGGTGTTCGGCTTATAGGCAGAAATACTGTATGGACTACCGACATGTCCGATTAAACCAGGGTCCTGCAAATCATTATGCTCCACTCTACAAGGCACTAATAAGTGGTTGTATAATCATCAGTTCATGTATCTCGGACACGTCCCGCCCCAGAAGCGGTCAGACCGGGTTGACGTCGAAATGCGATGGGGGGTTATTTACAGGGGATTTAGATAGTTCGTGACGCCACCCGTGGTGTGTGATAATAGGGAGCACCGCCGCTGCCGTTGGGAGTACCCGGAGTGATGGAGTGGGGCAGCCAGATGACGTTACCCTCCACTGGTAGGGGAAGGCCCCGGGACTCTGGATTGTGGTTTGGGGAACGGGGAAAGCGCAGGCTCGCTGGTTGCAGGGGTTTATCAGGTACTCACTCAGAAGAAAAGCAAACGCTGACAACGTAGTAAATAAAGTCTCTGGGTGCCGCTGCCCTCTTGGGGAGCTCGTTCCGGTCCTGTCCCCTGCAGCACTGCCTGGTGATTCATGGCCTGCCTCCGGGCAAAGTATTTTTAGAGTGTCTAGGTGGCCCGTCAGCTTGGAACTTTCCAGGCCCCGCTCCCTACGAAGAGTAGCAGAGGAGCTTGATCTCAGGAGCTCACTATTCTATAATATTATATTCCCCCTTGTAAAATTAAAAACGCCTCATACTCTTCCCCCATGTTCCTGTACCGGCGTTGCTCCAGTGATGTCACCATTGAGTTTCCTGTGACCCTGTTATATCACGTGTGTTGTGCAGCCTATTGGCCATTGCACCTCTCCCAGACATCAAGAGCTCTCAAAGTAAGTAAGAATGCAGCAGCTCCGTAGCAGATGCTGATGGGCAATATAGCATAACAATGTTGCATGGGCATCAGGGGACCAAGTGCTGCTGAAATTGCCCGAACAGTGCTGGTTTTTGAAGGGAGTATAACTGGTTTCTAATTTTCAAGCGGGAATATAGAATTTAAGAAAAGGTTGTTCGGGAGTTGGAGAACCCCCTTTAATAAACTGACACATAACATGCGAATTGCATAGTTTGCACCGGACTTCCATGCTGCTATCCAAGTCTGCCCATATCTTGAAGCATTAGCTCTACAGTAATGTTCCAATAGCCTTAGGGACAATCTTGCTAAAATGGTTATATACAAAAATAGACAGTAAAGAGATCTTTCTAATGGTCTTCTTACCCCTAGGCCTGCAACAGTGACATGGGGGCATCTTCTACATCTGGAGGACAAAAGATTTAATCTTAATCACACACGCAGATTCTTTACTGTAAAAGCAGTAAGATATAATGCTCTGATGATGTAATGGTTGAGTCGCTACAAAAGTTTGAGTGTCTGGATGAATTTTTTTGAAAAATATGACTGCCAGGACCCAAACACCACCTTTCCCCCCCCTAGAAAGACACCACACAGTTCTTTATAAATTAAATTACTTTTATTTTTCACTTATGGAGAGGCATAGGGAAAAAACACCCCTCATCTTTTACTTTGGCATAAATTATGGTCGCAGCTTTCAAATTAGGCATTACCAGCCAACCCAACACCATGGGGTTTTGGGAAATTTTCCGCCACCGGCCGTCCGGTACGGGTATTTCACCACCACTTTTCCTACCCCTTCCGCCAAGGAGCAGCACAGCGCTAGCAAGCTGCGACCCCCCCCCAAAAACACAATACCTGAGCCATCTCCTCACACATTCCCACCATTAATCCATCCGAAAACCGCATCATGGAAAATGCACCCGCTCCCTCATAAGGACAGCAAAGTTAATAACCTCCAGCTGGCGGTACCACACCAATTTTTTTATATATATAATTATATATATATTTATATATATATATAAGTTATATATATAAGTTTTATATATATATATATATATATATATATATATATATATATATATATATATATATATATATATATATATATATATATATATATATATATATATATATTATATAAATAAATATTTTACACTAACAACTTAGGTAGACACTGGTTGCCCGTGCACCAAGGACAGCCCCGTAGCACATCCTTCCTTGGATACGTTCCAATATGAACTGAAAATCACCTCTGCCTTGCCCATCTTAAATTAGGAAAATAACAGGAAAAGTTGTACCATCTCTGATCGGATGAGGGTACGAGGCGAAGCGCAGCTAGGTTGCAGGAGACCAAATCTGTGACATCTACTTGTCGCCAAGTCAACTGTGGAGGGCGGCTCCACAATCCTGAACACCTCAGGTAGCACACTCAGCTCAACCAGCTCCCGGCAACTTCTCCAATCACATCCAGGCCAATAGAAACCACGGACCAACCGCCAGAGCGAGGATCACCTTTTCCCGCTGCCCGAAAAGTATGGGCATGACCTAAGCTTGAAACCTAGGCCGACTGACATCTGAAAAGGAAAACATTGTCAGAAAGGAAAAACTCTCGAAACCATCAAAATTCTCTTAAACAGCAGACCCCCTTTCCCTTGGGGTTGATTTGGCAAGAACTCGCAGTGGTTTTTTTTTTTTAATACACAAATCTGAAACGTATGTAATGTTACGCTAACCTATATGACAGTCAGTAGCCTCCCGCCCTTCTACTAGTGACGGTTTATAAAACAAACTCAGTACGGACGTTCCTCAAAATGCATTTGCGTTGCCAAACACATCCCATTGGAACCACGCTCATACACACTTGCCCCAAAGCTTCAGCAGCACCCCAGTTCTGGGGGGGGGGAGGGAGGGGTGTTTACAACCCAGGTACTGCAACTAACGCACCCACAGTAACAACCATCACCAATTCACCGCCATAAAATTGCTCGCCAAATATGGGAAAAAATCTTCATGGTTAAAAATTGCTCCCCGTCATCCCTGTTCATCTGAGGGCTATCACTAACACCTTAGGCATACCAACCAGAGGTGGGGAAAAAGATCCCAAAACTGTGAGGAAAGACAGGCTTGGCTAGATAGACCTAGGCCTTTCTTCAACCTGTGTGACTAAGCTTTAAGATCAAGACCACAATGGACGTAACCACCCGGCCCGATACCTTTATAAGATCAACAAACGGCCAGGAGTATTAGGCCTCCTGACATCCACCCACCTGCCGCTAAACCACTACCCATTTCATACCGTGCGTCCCACTAGGCCTTGGTCACGCAGGTCCAGTTCCCCAACTGAAAAAATTTCAGGGCAAAAACCCCATACCAGTTTGCTCATAACAGGAAAAAATGGTACCCGTTGGTGAAGTAGAATCACTAAATACTGCCGGTTATACACTAGCAAGGGATCGCTTGAAAATCATCATGCTTTTCACCCGCCTGGTAAACCCCACTCGCTGCATACCCTACTATAAGCCCATCATGTCTGTGTTGTAACGAGAGGCCGGGTCCTCGGCCTCCTTTCGATGGGAGCACCATTACGAATTTAAAGAATCAAAACCCTTTGGACCTGCCAGCGGACGGAGTTAAGTAGAATACCTGGAATTGGAAAATCAATAGGGAGTAAACAATCCTATCACGGCAACTGGATACCTGGTATGACTTTAACCTTTCGTTAACTTATACGCATTCTAAAAACCGAAAAGCCTAAACAGCCCACTACTGAAAAGGAAAGTTGTAAACAGGTGGTTAGACAGTTTTGTTTTTTGGTTTTTTTTTTAAACGTTGTGTTGAAAACAAACCCAAACAGCCATACCTGCTGTTGTTAAATACACCCCCTAACGATTCAACCGTTACTGCTCTTGAAGCGAATGTAGCCGTTGAAGCTTAAAGAAAATTCAGCTACCAATCAGTTCCTCCTTTTCAGGTGCCTGATTCCATGTAGCGGAAAATAAAATTAAACTTACCGCACCTAGGGTTGGACCAATGTACCGATACCGGGTAACGTGATCCTGCCGCTTAGTCCTTCACTGGAAAGCCTATGAAAGGCGCCTTGGAAACAATGACAGCAATAGAAATGACCTTAACCGCAAAGTTGAAGTTCATACCTAAGGAACCGCAGGGGCCGAAAGATAAACCTCCATACGATGGGTAATAGCCGGTAAACGCTATTTCCATGCGGCAAAACCTTCCAAAACAAAGTCAAACCCAAAAGGAGGGGCTTTTCCATAATTTTTTTTTTTTTTTTTTTTTTTTTTTTTAAATTTCATAATAGGTGCTTCAAATAATGAAGCTGCTTGACACCCTCCTATAATCTAGTATTAGAATGATTGTTGGCTACTAACACATGGGAAAACACTGGTCAGTTGTACACACCTGAGACCTAAACTAAAATTGTGTATTTTTTTTTTTTTTTTTTAGGCTATTTATGTGGACATAATTGCTCAGGAAATATTAGCGGGCATAATTATGCACTTGCATAAAATTGACAATTTTCGCATCTCACGTGTTCATTTTCGTCTGTTGAACTGAAACTCCAACAAACACGAAAATGCACAGAAATACACTTTGCTATTACCATAAAGTTATCAATGACGAACACAGCTTACGCCTTGTTAACTACAGCCCTAAGTTAGAATGTATACCAAGGAGAGGTGATATCCTGTGCGCCCAACATAATGTAACCCACCTATAAATCACTTGACAGGCCACATCTAAAATCTGGGATCCAGTTCTGCTCAACTTTTTTTTTTTATTATCAAAAGGCGGTGGGTAAACATTCTGAGATTAGTCGGTTCAGGGAGAGAACTAGATTATTGCAAGGAATGGAGGAGGAGATCTCATTTTTATGCATAAATCGTGTGTGGTCACCATACAGGACTTGAACATTACTTCCACCTACCGCAGTTAAATGAGAAGGGTTCTTTACAGTAAAAGCAAACCGACTGCGGAATGCCGACCACAAGAGGTAGTAATGGCAGCTACTAAAGCGCCTATTAAGGCGGGTGTATGATTTCCTCAGTACACGTGTAGTGCCGGTCATGATAACTTAAATACAGAATGTTGAATAGGGCGGAAAACCTGCTGCCTAGTGACATCACGTGACCCCCCCCCCCCAGGGCGCTTATTCCACCCCGCAATCCCACGTAATGGTGCTTGCCAGATTGTGCAGAATAAAAGGGGGGCAGCCGGACTCCAGATGTTCCTGCCCAATTCCCACAGCACTCCGCTGTCCAATGTACCTCAGATGCTCATCAATCCCACCGCGGGACAGCACCAGGAGTTAATTCTGAAGAAAAAAGCTGGCACTAATGTAAGGGAGCTTTTTTTTTTTTTTTTTTTTTTTTTTTTTTTAAATTTATAATTTATTTATTTAATTTATTTATTCTTTATTTCTTTATTTATAATTTATTTTTATTTATTTAATTTTTTTTTTTTTTAATACTTGTCTGGGGATACCAATAAGGGATGTGGATTCTGCTGACTTCAGCAGTCAGCACATACATCAATGCAGCACCTCCAATCTGAGCTGCATCAGAGGCTGTGATTTATTTATTTTGTATGTATAATTTATTTATTTATGACAGGGCAGCGGTGACAGGGCAGTGGAGAGATCAGGGGCACGGGGTTTGTTATTCACACAAATCCGGCGAGTCCCCACTGCAGCGCTTCCACCTGCGCTGCATCAGGGACCGCGCCGGCTCACAGTCTGCACTCGCCCCCACCGCTGGCAGAGGCAGGGCGGCGGGTGGGCGGTGCCTTAAGCAAAGAACGCTTTCGCGCTCTTTACAAACTGAGGGATGGGCTCCAGCTGACCGGCGGGCGGGTAGTTCACTCAGAACGCCGCTCGCTGGCACACCCAGCTGGAGCCTCAGCAGGGAGGAAGCCGCTCACAACTAACAGCGTTGTGAGTCGGACGCTTCCTTCCCTGCTGATGGGGGGATTTGTGTCAGCCTGCAAGCACAGGCAGACCGGCGAGCGGGTATTTCCCTGAAAACACCGCCCGCCGGCCATATCACCTGTGCCTCAGCAGGGAGGGAGCCGCTCACAGCTAAAGCGCTGTGGGCAAAACTCTTCCCTCCCTGCTGATAGCTCTCTTACCGCCCTCCAAAGCGGGTACACTCCACCGGCCGCCCAAACAGGTCCGGGTCCAGGAACAAAGAGACCGGAAGCTGGGCAACGCAGTGACTTATATCAGAGCAGATCATACCACAGGAGCCGGGAGGGGGGTAGCTGGTGAGTCTTTCCAGGGGGAGAAACCACCTAAAATTAGCATAGGGGGCCTGCAGTCAGGTGGCAGCATCTCAAATTTTGGCTGCAGTGCCCCTCAAACATCATAGGTTATGGGTATGAGATGCTGTGATGCGGCGTTGATATAGGGAACTTGTCTGATTGCCAAATGTGGAGTTATAAAGGAATCTTTCCCACAATATATAATACATTATAATATCATTATAAGATTGGGTAATTAGCATGAGCTTCATGTTTTGTTTTGGATCAACTTGTTATGTTTATAGGTTTTACTTTGTCTACCTTCAACCTTAAAAATGATTAAACTATATTTGCCTCAAAATTCCCATTCTCATTTTGATTACTGCAGCTCACTACTTGCAACAAATTACTAATTGGTGTCTCCCCCTCCCCTTCCTCCAAATAAACTATTTCATCGACTCGAGCAGCCGGGACTAATACTGTACTTCAGTCCAGCTGCACACTAATGCCTCCAATGTGTTCCAGTCATTGAACTGTTTGCCTATCCACTACAATGTACAGCATAGTTTATCATTGTTGCACATAATGTTACAACAACCTAAATCTCCTCCATTAATTCTGTTGTACCTGTGCTCTGTTAATGATCTAAGACTAAAGGGCACTTTATACACAGCGACATCGCTAGCGATGTCGCTGGTGAAAGCACCCGCCCCCGTCGGTTGTGCGTCACGGGCAAATCGCTGCCCGTGGCGCACAACATCGCTAAGAATGATCACATGTACTTACCTGTCTAGCGACGTCGCTGTGGCCGGGGAACCGCCTCCTTTGTAAGGGGGCGGTTCATGCAGCGTCACAGCAACGTCACTAAGCGGTCGCCCAATAGAAGCGGAAGGGAGGAGATGAGCGGGTGGAACATCCCGCCCTCCTCCTTCCTTCCTCATTGGCGGCGGCCGCAGATACGGTGATATTCCTCATTCCTGCGGTGTCACACATAGCAATGTGTGCTGCTGCAGGAACGATGAACAACATCGTACCTGCAGCAGCAATGATATTTGCGATTAGAACGATGTATCAACTATATGGTGAGTATTTTTGATCGTTAACGGTCGTTCCTGCGTTTCACATGCAACGACGTCGCTAACTAGGCCGGATGTGCATCACAAATTCCGTGACCCCAATGACCTCTCGTTAGCGATGTCGTTGCGTGTAAAGGGGCCTTAACATTCTACAAAATTTGAACTTCCCATTCTCATATCCAAGACTTTTTTTGTGCTTCTCAAGTTTTCTGGAATGCACTACCCCAGACAATCTGGAGTTTTAAGTGTGCGTCTTTTTGTCTAATGGGTAACGTTTCTCCTTGTGGAGAGTGACATGTCTGACATGCCAGTGTAAGCAGATTTATAAGCCACGCAATGCTCCTCTGGGAAATTAAAAGTGCAAATTGTCTTTACAGTGAGGAAGAGATCTAGCAGTCCTATTGACCCTTTAATGAGTCTTACAATAAAAGCCAAATAAGAATCTCAATTTACAAACCTCGTTTGGGGCGTTCCCTTCAAAGCACAAATATTTTGGCAGACTATCACATGACATCACTAATCTAACCGTTGTTGGCTCTCTCCTATTTTTTTTATTTTTTTTTGTTCTTTTTTATTGTACGCTCTTTTTAGCAGGATCCTCAATATTTGACTTCATGAACCGTGTGTTGCTCTGTAATGACTGTTATTGCTTGTACAAGGACTGCCTAAATTGTAAAGTGCTGCAGAATATATTGGCACTATACAAATAAAGGTATTAAATTAATATTGTGCGGAACAGCTAATGGAGACTGTATACAATAGTAGTCTCTCGAACACTATAATTTTTCCCATTTTACACAGATGTGTGTATGCAGCATAATTATTCAGACTCCAGATTTCTGTGCAATTGAAAATGGACTATATTTCATAACCTGAAGACAGTTATTGGACTGTAAATTAAAAAAAAGGCGGATCCCCAGCAGAAAGAACGTCCATAGAAGCTTGAAATAGTTAAAATTTCATTTTATTCCAATAATCGTTAAAGAGGCAAGAAGGAGTAAAACAGAACTCCTCTGATCTACGCGTTTCAGACGCGATCGTCCTTAGTCATGATCATGATGGTCATTTTAACCATTATTGGAATAAAATTAAATTTTAACTTTTTCACGTTTCTATGGACGTTCTTTCTGCTGGGGAATCGCCTTTTTTTGATTTGACTACAGCCTTCTTGACCCACGAGCACCGTCCGGATTTTCCTTCCTGGAATGACTACATGGTGGAGAGCTGAGTCACTCTTGTTTATGATCATTGGACTGTAAATTGTATGTTCAATGCACATTGTGATTATTTTAGTGTGATTGTGAATCTGAAATTAAAATATCAAAACTATTTAAACAATTTAAAGATCCTTGGCTTGTAGGCCCCTAAAGTTGGTATCTTCTGTCACTATTATGAGACTAGGGACCAACTCTCGAGCTACAAGATAACTCGCTGAGTTGTAAAACATTTTTTACATCTTGGAGTTGCACAAGAATATATCAATGGAAGTTTTGCCATTTTCAGATCCGCCAAAGTGTGTGGTGCATGGACAAGACGGTGTGCAAGACCGACAAATAATTCAAGAGATATGCCACTTTAGGAGCTTACTCGGTGACTGAAGTGTATTTCTGGCAAATCCTTTTTGGCGAGGTGCACCCCAGTGATAACATGCGCCAATTACACCTTATCCCATCATTAAGACAGAAGAATTGTCATGCCCCTGTGATGTGGACAATTCCCACAGACATTCTGAATTGAAAACCTCAAAATGTTGATGTTCATTAGAATGGCAACATTGTTTTTTGTAACTCTCCTTTTCTGGCAATTTCCTAGTTTTATAACTCAAAAAGAAAAAAACTGCTTTCCCATACTGAGCAGACACCCTTAGCCAATGTGAAATCAGCCAAGGTCAGAAGTTCTTGAACCCACATCCTGCTTGCTAAGTCATAAACATGTATGTTTAAGAAATCTGAACTTGCATGTCAGTGAGTGTTTTCTGGCTGCCATATAAGAGATTGTCAAGTTTGTCATAAACGTTTTCAGTCACTCTACGTAACTGCAGACTGGTGAACACTCACAGCTAGTGCTGCCAGGGTTCTCCAATGCCTGCGGCAAAACTGGGCAGTCATGTAACCACAAGTAGGCTATATCCATAACTCCGGCCACATTCTGTCTAGATGTGCACATCCTTGCTCAATTCGATTAAATTGATAAAGGTCATGCATGGGTAGTGGGAATGTTGCCGGGAGTATACATATATCAGACTTGTGGTTACATGACTTGAACTGGAGGATCCTGAAAGTGCTCAATGTGCACACTGTGAGATGTCACAAGTTTTCAGTCACCTAGTGAGTGCAGACTTTCGCGCCATCTACGTCTGGAATGAACTGGAGAAGGAATGATCACTGGGAACACTTATAGAAGAGGACCTGTGTTAATCTAGGCTCAAATTATACATCTTCAAACATGAGCCTTTTGTCTCAACATACTTATCTATATCTATAGGTTTTTACTAGAGTTGAGCGAGTACCTAACTATTCATACTCGCTATACTCATAACGTGTACTGTCTAATACTCGCATATTTATTCCTAATAGCGTGTACAATGCAAGTCAATGGGGAAAACTCGCAAAGTAATGAGTAACCTGAATGCTGTACTATTCGTGCGAGTAGCAAATAGTACGGCATTTGTGTTACTCGTTACATTGTGAGTTTTTCCGCATGGACTTGCATTGTACACGCTATTCGAAACAAATACGCGAGTATTAGACCGTACACGTTATGAGTATAGCGAGTACGAATAGTTAGCTACTTGCTCAACGGTTAATACTTAAAATGCGTTTTTTTTTAACTTTAAAGCTTGGTCTGTGGGTGCACAAAAACACAATATAAAATAGTTAACAAAATGCAGTCAAAAGATCATTCATTTTGACTATGTCTTGCCCACATTAGTCAGTGGATAAACTTCTGTATACATCGGAATACAGTTTTCTGCAATTCGGGTGTATACGCCCAGTGGAATACAGCGTACAAATGGAAAATAAAACTTATTCATAAAAGACATAAAGAGGTCACTGAAAAATAAGCGCACATTTGATTTGTTGCTCTGAGCTGCACTTTGCATTTTATTCAACACATATTTCCAAACTTTTCTGCAAACTGTTCAATTGGGTCAATTTTTACTGTACATTGATGTGTAGGTCTATGGACAAATTATCGACAGCAAATTTTTTCGTACTCCCATTCACACTTGGTGAGCGAGCGTGATCGGTACTGCTCGTTAATCGATCAAGCATTGTGGTGCTCGGGTACTCACGGAGCTCGGCCAAGTATTACAGGTGCTTTGATGTTTGATCCTTGAAACGACCACAATGCACAGCCTTGCTTCACTGCATGATGTGTGCAGACCCCAGGGTGACCCACTCGCAGTCTCTGAATGGCTCTCACTGAGACCCGCAACACACATCCGTTTAATTTGTACGTGTGCTGTATGTATTTGCACGTACCGGAGACACGTACACACGGAGACCCATGTTATTCAATGGTAGATGGCACACACACGTAAAATCACACGGAACGTGTGACCGTGTGGTAAGTACGTGTGTGCGCTTTTCTACATGGACGACATGTCCGTTTTTGGCCGGCAGCACGCAGGCAAGGACCCGCTTTAGTCTATGGGTCCGTGCCTGCACGTACCGCACACGTTGTATGTCAGTGTTCAGGACGTTTCGTGCATGTGCGTTTTTACACTACCGATCTTATTTTTTGGCTTTTTTTTTTTTAAATTAAAGTCAGTATACTTACCTTTTTTTCTGCTGTTCTCAGTCATACTTACATTGGCGCTCGTTTTTTTTCTTCCCCCGGCTCATACCGCTCCCCGATCACCAGCGCGGCGAGGAACAGCTGTGCAGAGAATACGCGGCAACAATTACTTTGAATATGCCGGCCGCTCATTAATCACTCGTATTCCCTGCTTTCCCCACCCAGAGACGCCTGTGATTGGTTGCAGTCAGACACGCCCCCCACGCTGAGTGACAGCTGTCTCACTGCACCCAATCACAGCAGCCGGTGGGCGTGTCTATACTGTGCAGTAAAATAAATAAATAAATAATTAAAAAAAACGGCGTGCGGTCCCCCTCAATTTTAATACCAGCCAGATAAAGCCATACGGCTGAAGGCTGGTATTCTCAGGATGGGGAGCTCCACGTTATGGGGAGCCCCCCAGCCTAACAATATCAGTCAGCAGCCGCCCAGAATTGCTGCATACATTAGATGCGACAGTTCTGGGACTGTACCCGGCTCTTCCCGATTTGCCCTGGTGCGTTGGCAAATCGGGGTAATAAGGAGTTATTGGCAGCCCATAGCTGCCAATAAGTCCTAGATTAATCATGTCAGGCGTCTCTCCGAGATACCTTCCATGATTAATCTGTAAATTACATTAAATAAACACACACACCCGAACAATCCTTTATTAGAAAAAAAGACACTAACAAATTGCCGTGAAAAAGGTCTTAAAACTACGTAGGTGCATGCAACCTCTGGTGTACACGAATGCATGACAAATTACACCACCTAAGTACAGACTCCACAATGCTCAGAAAAACGGCAAAAAATCATAATCTCTAGCTCAGACATTAAAGGCCTCAGCGCATGTTAAAGGCAGTCTGTCAGCCCAGAATGACTGTTCATACCAAATACAGGTGCTCAGAACTCCTTCCCACCTACTTGTTTTCTATCTTCAACCCACCCATCAATTTTATTTGACCACTCTGGCTTTATAGAACCAGAGAAGAGCAGTGATGTATGAGAAACAAGTAGGCGCAATTGTGCACTTAAGTGTTATGCCTCGCCAAGGGTGCACCGAGCACCCATAATTGGTTTGAACAGTCATTCTTTGCTAACACACTCCATTTAAATGTTCAAGAAAGTGCAATTAGAATAAGTATGGCCTGTTTGGTCTCCTCAGTGTCATTCTGGAATCTTTTCCAAAGTGATTTGGCCATAATGCCATGTACCACAAGTGTAAAAAAAAAAAATTTCAACACTGGCACCTCATGCCAACTGTAAGGCACGATGTGGAGGGGGTAATGTTTCAAGCATGATCTCTTTTGTATAGATGAGGCCATTAATCCAAAAGCTATAGTTTGGCCCAAATTGACAAATATAAGCGCACCTCTAAGAATGCAAAGTCTCCATGGTCCAATTAAAGTCTTCAACCTTTTGAAATGATGTAGTAAAACTTTGATGGAGCTGGATATGAAAGAATGGCCACAAAACTCAATGAACATAAACTCCATTGTAAAGACGATTGGGCTGAAATTCCTCAATATTGATGTGAAAAACAACCAGAAAATGATTACCTGAAGTTTTTATTGTTGTGGGGTGGGTTTACAAACCACTGGTCCATGGGGTGTACTTTATGTTTACACATTACTTTTGTATTTTAACCTAGTTTTTTGCCATATAATGACACTGCAATATTTTACATGTTACTGTTCATCTGTTATTGTATTTACCTAATTTGAAGACTTTCTAAGGACCAGATGTTTGTTGTTTCTTTCCACATTTCTGCACCTCCCCTACATCTCCTCTCTCATCTGTCGATCACCCTACCTATGCCCTCCATTCCTCTAATGACCCAAGATTGACCTCCTCTATAATCTGAACCTGCCACTCCCGTCTTGAAGACATCTCCTGAGCTGCACCAATTCTCTGGAACGCCCTACCCAGGACAATTCACCTAATTCCCAATACCCACAGTTTTTAATGTGCTCTGAAAACTCCTTTCTTTACAGACTTATCACCGCACCTTACTTATCCAACTAAACCCGTTTTGCCCTTACAATATTTTCTTTCAAATCTGGTCCTTTTTATCTTCTCTTTATACCCTCCATGCCCTCTGTACCTGTATTTGTACACATAGTGACTGGTGACCGGTTCATGCAGCGATATATGAATTCCCTATTTATTACTTTGATGGTTGGACTGTACAACACAAGCACTTTTGACCATTTACCTTTTTGTATCTTCCCTATTTCCTGATAGATAGGGCCGTGCTCACAAGCTTACAATCTCCTCTTAAGGCGGCGTTACACGCTACGATTTATCTGACGATATGTCGTTGGGGTCACGGATTCCGTGACGCACTTCCGTCATCGTTAGCGACGTCGTTGCGTGTGAAACCTACGTGCGACTCCGAACGGTCGCAAATAGGTTGAAAATTGTTGATCGTTGACCTGTCATTCACTTTCAAAATATTGTTGATCGTTTGGATTGCAGCAGACATACTGGTGTGTTTGACACCCTGACAACGACGAACAACATCCACACGACCGCCTTGGTCAAACAATATATCGCTGAACGATGTGGCGTCGCTTGTGAGATCGTTACGTGTGACCGTTAATAAACAACCTATGAGCGTTCTCGGCAAATCGTAACTACGATCTGGGCGTGTCACATCGCTAATGAGATCATCAGATAAATCGTAGCGTATAAAGTGGCCTTTATTCTGTAATGTCTGATATTGTCTGTACATTCTGTACATGTCTCCTCTGAATTGTACAGTTCGGTGGAATATGTTGGCACTATATAAATTATGAATAATAATATATAAAAGCCTAGAATTCCGAGAGGGTGTACTTAGTTTTTCTCATGATTGTAATTGTTACTATACCATAGATTCTAACTGTTTGGTGTATTGTGTTTAGTCTATGTTTATTACCTGTTGATACTGGATATGCAGAGGATGTTTTGCATTTCTTTTTTTACTATTTATCTAAAAACATCCTCTTCTTCAAAAACATGACATTTCTTTCTCCAACTTGCGTCAAACAGGTTTGTGTAGAAGGTTCCGTAGCTATCATGTTACTGTATCATATTACAATTTGTATGTGGAACCAATCAGACTTGATGCTGGTCAAAACAGTTTGCAAGAAGCTTGTTTTGTTGGCCCGGAGGCATGTGGAGAGGAGTATTTTGGTGTGGCTGGACTCTTTTGATGCTGTAGGAAAGTGGTGAAGTCAAATAGCTAGGTATGTGTATCCAAAACCCGCTTTAGAATGGAAAGCGTATGGCTTAGAATCTCTGAATATTCGAGTTAAAGAGCTGAGAAAAGCATTATCTTCAGCTTTTTTTTTTTTTTTTTTCCCTTTCCAAAACAGCTATGGGTGATGTCAGATCCAGTACTGAAAACATTGAGAGTCCTGGCAGAATGTAATACAGCTGCAGTCCAACATGATGCTGAAATGGGGTTGTGAGAGCATAAAGGCTTTCCGTATTCCCAGGGCGCACAACTGCTTGCGGCCTTGGCTTTGATCTCTTCAAAGGCTGCTGCCTCCTCCTAGATGGGGGAGACTTGGCTGCTGCTCGCTTACATTGAAAAAAGGCAGAGGTCTCTATTCAGGCAGAAATCAATCACTGTGCAGGAACAATTAAGTGTAATTCAACCATCATGGAACCAGGATGAGATTATGGGTTTGTTACCTGAGTGACTGCGTGGAGATGGGGAGCAGGGGCCTGCTGACACGCCACATTCTGATGACAATAATAGGCACATGAGTGATGTGTCGGGCGGGGGGAGACACAATGACAAATCATGGTCATGCTGTCCAGCCGAGCAGAAAATGAGGTTACAATTGAGAGATAATACTTGCATATGTAACCGTATTTTAGCAAGCTGGGCAACTTAAGGGAGTGAATACAATGGAACCCCAATTCAGGCGCATGAAAAAGTGAGATAAAATTGAGTGTTTGTATATTATATTCCATTGCTTGGTATATAGAAGTTTAAAACCGCTTAATATGTGTCAGTCCTGATCACTAATGCTATAGAAATATTATCATTATTATGATTAATACCTGTCACATGGTCACATCAGATGGTACTTTTCATATATATTTGGTAAATGCTTTAGTATATGTGTGTGATATGCATCTACTGAAGCATTTTATGCAAACATAGAATATATGAAATGTAAACTGCATTAATGCTATATAAAATATACTTAGGTGCTATATAAAGTATACTTCAGTTAAAAAATTGGCCAATTCTTGTGGGTCCATCAACCGCGACAAGGTGACCTTTTCTTTGATGGGACCCTATCCTAGTGTCATTCTCAGTGTTTTTTTTTTTTTTTTTTTTTTTTTTAAATTAACCTTAAAATCAGCCTTTTAATAAAAGGTTTTTATTTTTTTTCCAAGAAATCTTTTTGTGTCGTCTATTAGGAGAAAATTGACAAAATGTTTCCTTCTCTTGTCAAGGCTAGGGATGTTTAAAATTTCATGTGCTGCTGTCTCAGATGTGATTTCCTTTGCATAAAATGGAAATCCACTCATTTTAGCACTTTTTGGCACTTCACAGACATTGTCGAAGAATAAAAAAACCTATCCCCTTGATGTACGTTATATTAATGACACATGTCCTGTCACTGAAATCCCGGTCATGCCTGTCATAAGATAATATGCAACGGCTGCGTATCTTGTTCTCGGAACCATAAAAATTACAAGTAGGAAATCCTTGCTAACCATTTGTAGCAAAAAGTGCCAATTTACCCCTTTATCCCTCTAGGGAATAGCCAATTAGGAAAACAGGCTTTAGAAGCTTATTAGGTTGGCAGTGTCTAGTAATACTAGGAATAGCTTTGTTGTGGCATGTTTGTCTCCAATAAGTAGGTGTGCAGGCCAAGGCGCAAACAAGTTTAACAAAGGTGGTCATTAAGCTGGAGCCATGAATATAGTTCCGCATCATCGTTACATCGGTCAATGACACATGACAGATAGAGGTAGGACTAAGAAATATGACGGCTTTCCGTTCTTGATAGGAAAAATAATTGACTTTACCCAGTTTTTTTATGTTTTTAAGCATTTGTGTTAATAATATATGTTCTCCGCTGTAGAGCTGAAATTTAAAGGGGTTATCCGGCTTATTTTGACTTTTCTTGTTATTTCCCTATTGGGCTACATTGGGGCAGGTAAGTAGATAGGGACTACTTACCTGCCCTGCTATCAGCCCCTCTCCCCTGGCTCAGAGCGGTCATGTAACCGCTCCTACCGTGATTTTGCTGCTTCCTGTGATGTCACAACGACAACTGCAGGAGCTTGTGCGCCTGCCCAGTCAATGGGCAGCACAGGCGACGTCATGTACCCGCCCTGCTGGGCAGGTACAGTGCGTGGGAATCCCTGCCTCCCTTCCCTGCACCCTCCCACACATCCCATAGTCCAGGGATCTCGCTGCCTGTACGCTGCATGCAGCACCCAGGCAAATGGCCCCCCTGCTGAATGCGGCCTGTGCTGGGAGCCCGTCCAGTTAGCGCTGTATATCAGATGCCAGATTCCAGGGCACCTTGCAGAGCCTCTGTAGACAGCGATCAGCCGCCGGCCAATCAGAGGCCAGCAGCTGATAAGTGGTGAAGCTTCATACAGAGGCGTCCCTGCACAGTGCCTGGAGATCTGACATCTGATATACAGTGCTGACTGCACAGCCCCTGCACAGGCTTCGATTAGCAAGGAGGCGGCTGCGCCCGCAAGAGTCAGGACACCAAGGGAACGAGGAGAGAGGAGGAAGATTTGTGTTTTTTTGATTGCATGTGTGAAGACTGGCAGACTAGGGGGCAATTCTACAGGACAGAGCATTGCTACAAGAAAAGGTGCAGGAAAGGGGCCATTACTTCAGAATGGGCAGATGGATGGGGCACATTACTATAAGATGGGGCACAATACTATATTATGGGGACATTACTATAGGATGGGGACCGGGATGGGCACTTTGCTACATTATATGTGCGGTAATTGTGCTGTAACAGGTGAAAGAAGCAGGATCACTGCTGTGTATTACCAATGATTGGAAATACAGAGCAGTGATATCTCATCTGAGCAGCACAATCACCTCACATCCACCGCACATATCATGTAGTAATGTGCCCATTTTTGCTGGAGTAATGAGAGGTCAGTGCTGGTGCAGAATACTGACAGCCAATGAGTGTGCAGAGGGCGGGGCTGAACAGTGAGGCCAGGCGGTGCCAGCTCTGACTGTGAGGTTCGGCAGTCACGCATGCCATGTTTGCTTGAGCTGCAGACAAACAAAGAGCTGCAGAAATAAAGGGATAATTCAAGATGAATATATCATTAAAAGTTAGAAAAAAAAAAAAATAATGTAGGGGTGATTTATATGACCATACAGTACAGATTAGCCTACAAAAAAATTTGGAGTTTGTCGGACAACTCCTTTTAAGGATCATTACAATTTATCTAAGACAAAACTATTTTTGGTAAAGATGAAGAAAATATATTTAATTCTAGCAAACAACAAAGTCTCCTTGGCCATGGGTTGTGGAATCAAGACTTCTACGTAGAGGTCAAAGAGCAAAAAAAGAAATATAAAATGGCAACAGCAAGGGTATAAAGATGCATCGACGAGGAGTTTAGTACACAGGGCTGCATTTACCTTTTAAGATGTTCAGGCAGAGACATCAGAGGCGTGAGAGCTGCTTTGAGTTACAGATCTTCAAACAATATAAGTCAAAACAAAAAATCAATTCCTCTGGTCCCTGGGAGCAGTTATCTAGAGATAAAAGAGAAAAATAAAGTTATGCTAAAGCAGAGAGGGGAAAGGAACCGATATGCCAAGGGTATACGGAGCATGAGCATTGCTGTAGTGGACCTCAGATGAGCCAACATCAATGAATTTTTAGCTCATCAAAAAGGTTCGTTCTTGCCAACTCTCTTCAGTAAGGCTACAATCTGCTCCAGGGCTGCCCGAAGCTTTGGCTTTAGTAAACTTCTTTTTTTTTTTTTTCTTTTCACCCCCAATCCTTTTTTTATTTTTTTTTTCCCCCACTTCTTTATATAATCACATAGGAATTTGATAATATAGTGCTGAAGGAATGAAACTTTTTGCTGTCAGTTTTTATAGGACACAATCAAAATTGGCCACTAATGAACTAAGGATACTATCTATGGAAGTATATCTGTGAGATAAGTTCTTTTCGTAGTGAGATATTTTTTTTTTTAAGGGTTGAATCTTGATGTCTTTACTATTACGGTATATAAATTGTTATTGCTCTGCCTTTTAAAATTTCCATCAATGCTTATAGATTTGTAGATCCAAACGGTGGTCCATTCAGAATACGTTTTGCCAGGGCCTGGGTATTTTGGAGCATAAAGGACCAGGACATTCAGTACCATAGAGGTGGCTACTGTGAGGCCAAAGACAGGTTGTGCTATCGTTTTCCTCCATGTAAACCTGCACAAGGTATCTCCTGATTTGCAAAAAAAAAAAAAAAGGGAGTGGTGAAAACTTAGTGGTATAAAACCTTACCAAAAGGAGGCCCTATTCTACGCTTACTATAAAGTCCACTCTTTATCTATAATTATTTGCCATTATTTACATATATAGTCCATGTCCAGTGTGAAATTAGTCTGCAGTCGTTCTACATTAATCCTGACAGCATGTGAAGTCACGAGTGCCCTGTATGTCCTGAGCAAGCGGGTGGTCAAAAAATGTCATGTATTCAAGTTGCATACCTGTAAGCCCATGTGAACCAGCCTCATCGATCTCCTCTGTTTTTCTATTGAGAGAAACTGGACGATACCAGTCTGCATATGACCGTACATATGCAAATCGTATATAGTACGGTATATTCTGTTATGTGACCGCCACCCGTACAGGGCAGACAGGTGAATCGTGACAGTGTGTATATCACACATGGAGTATTGGATAGAGAGTAGAGATGATCGGACCCTTTGACGTGTGGGTTCGGTGGGTTCAGCAGGACTTAAGATAAAGTTCAGTTCGGTACCTGTACTTGACCTGAATCCAAATGGAAGTGATTTGGCAGTTTGGGTCTTCGCCCACATACAGCCAGCCAAGAACAGAACACTTCCAGGGAGGGTGGGTGGAGTGTGTGTGTGTATATATGTAGATATATATAGAGAGAGATATAGATATATATATAGTGTGTGTGTGTGTGTGTGTGTGTGTGTATAAATAAATATATATAAAATCACAGTACAGACCAAAAGTTTGGACACACCTTCTCATTCAAAGAGTTTTCTTTATTTTCAGGACTCTAAAATTGTAGATTCACATTTAAGGCATCAAAACTATGAATTAAAACATGTGGAATTAAATACTTAAAGTGTGAAACAACTGAAAATATGTCTTATATTCTAGGTTCTTCAAAGTAGCCACCTTTTGCTTTCATTACTACTTTGCACACTCTTAACATTCTCTTGATGAGCTTCAAGAGGTAGTCACCGGAAATGGTTTTCCAACAGTCTTGAAGGAGTTCCCAGAGAAGCTTAGCACTTGTTGGCCCTTTTGCCTTCACTCTGCGGTTCAGATCACCCCAAACCATCTCGATTGGGTTGAGATCTGGTGACTGTGGAGACCAGGTCATCTGGTGTAGCACCCCATCACTCTCCTTCTTAGTCAAATAGCCCTTACACAGCCTGGAGGTGCGTTTGGGGTCATTGTCCTGTTGAAAAATAAATGATGGTCCAACTAAAAGCAAACCGGATGTAATAGCACGCTGCTGCAAGATGCTGTGGTAGCCATGCTGGTTCTGTATACCTTCAATTTTGAATAAATCCCCAACAGTGTCACCAGCAAAGCACACCCACACCATCACACCTCCTCCTCCATGCTTCATGGTGGGAACCAGGCATGTAGAGTAATAAAAAATAATAATAATAATAATGTAGAGTCCATCCGTTCACCTTTTCTACAAAGACACGGTGGTTGGATCCAAAGATCTCAAATTTGGACTCATCAGACCAAACCCAGATTTCCACTGGTCTAATGTCCATTCCTTGTGTTCTTTAGCCCAAATAAGTCTCTTCTGCTTGTTGCCTGTCCTTAGCAGTGGTTTCCTAGCAGCTATTTTACCATGAAGGCCTACTGCACAAAGTATCCTCTTAACAATTGTTCTAGAAATGAGAAGGTGTGTCCAAACGTTTGGTCTGTACTGTAATTATACAAACAATCCATCCTTTTAGGCGGAAACAACCAAAGCCTCCTAACTGAATTGCTGAATTAATAAAATCACACTACGATTAAGGGTATGTGCGCACGTTGCTTTTTACCTGCTTTTTACCTGCTTTTTTGCTGCTTTTTCTTCTGCGCTGTTTAATGCCAAAATGGATGTGTTCTTCTATTCAAGCAAAGTCTATGGGAATTTGGGTTTCTTGTTCACACTATGTTGTTCAAAATGCTGCCTTTTTGTGGCAGAACTTTGGTCAAAAACTCAGCTTTTCAAAGAAGCAACATGTGAATTGTTTTTGCCATTTGGGTTTTGCACTGCAAAGCTGAGTTTTTGACCAAAGTTCTGCCACAAAAAGGCAGCATTTTGAACAACATAGTGTGAACAAGAAACCCAAATTCCCATAGACTTTGCTTGAATAGAAGAACATATCCATTTTGGCATTAAACAGCGCAGAAGAAAAAGCAGCAAAAAAGCAGGTAAAAAGCAGGTAAAAAGCAACGTGCGCACATACCCTAAGGGCCGGTTGGCCTGAAAGATGTGAGCGATATTCAGATCTCCTGTTTGTGCATTCTCACTGGATACATGTTTTTAGCTTGAAAAAATTCTGGGTTTTAACTAATCAACTTTAAACTCTGTTTTTTGGTTGTTTCCTTCTGCTTATCCGCTGGCTGGCAAAGTGAGCTGAATGTTCCTACTTATCTCTGTTCTTTTACTATTATTACGCTATGTGCCCACGGGAGATTAAACCTGCGGATTTATCTGCGGAAAATCTGCGGGTTTTCTGGATTTTCCAGATAAATCCGCAGGTTACAGCATGTACAGACACTCCCCATATTATCCTATGGGACATGGGGAGTGCTGTGTCCGTGCTGCGGATGTCAATTGTTTCTGCGAATTACTTGCGGAAATCCCAGCCCTCCACTATGGAGATGGGGCCGGGACTTCCGCAGGTTATCCGCATGAATGTCCGCAGGTTTTCCGCAGCTATTTCTCTGTACTACCGCAGCTAAAAATAGCTGCGGATTCCAGCGAGCAGCTGCGGGACAACTGCGGCTGTACCTGCGGATATATCCGCAGGTACAAACTCCCGTGGGCACATAGCCTAAGGGTGCGTGCCCACGATCAGTGTTCACATTGTTTTGAATGGAGCATGCTTCAGTTGCGTCCAAAACGCTGCATTGTACAGAACAAGCACAGTGGATGGATTTCTAAAAATCCTGTGCCCACAGTGCTTGTTTTTTCCGCAGCAAACACTGACCTGCGGTGCGTCTTTCCAGACCACAGCATGTCAATTGTTTGCTGTGGAGTCGCATGCATCCTCCGCACTGAACCCTGAACATGGGTACGAGCAGCTGCGGTCTCCTGTTGTCTCCTGCGGAGGAGACTCATGGCCCCGGAGGTCAGGACCGGCTGCATTCTGAACAGAGAGAGTCCTGATCGTGGGCACATACCCTTAAGTAAATTTTAGATTAAAATGTATTTTTGTGTGACAAATTCTGCAAATTTCTGAATTATCCTTTTGAAATGTTTTTTTTTATTAATGACGCCACAGATACCAGCTATTGTTAAGTGACATAAATAGTTTGCTTTCTCCGTGCAGTATCATGCACGCTCATCCAGCAGACGGAGTGTGCAGTGGCAGCTGTATGATGCTGTTTGTGCAAGTGGAGACATTTTTTTCTTCATGTAACAAAAGTATCTGTACAGCAGAAATGCCTGACCTTTCCCAGGCCTTTGATCATACTCACAAGCTGTGAGATAATGAACACGGAGTAAAAAAAAAAAGGAAATTTGGAAAAGCCTCATGTCTTCACACTAATGGGCTGAATTCCACTTTTAAATGTGCGACATTAACAATAACCACAATTTGTGGCTTTCTTATTAGACCAGGGCAGAAGTGTAATATGTGCAATATTCATATTACGTTTGGACCATACTCAAAACAAAAAAAAAACAACTCCACATATATACACTGAAGGTTGGAAAGATTTATATGGGGTAAATACAGTATGTACCAGCAGGTATAAACTTCCTACATGTCAATTTTTGATTGCATTGACTAGTGTGGCCATAAACACTATTCACGAACACGGATATATAATGTATATAGTGTCTTTTTGCACTGTAGAACTCAGTATGGCAAATAGTATTGTTTTTACTTCTTTGGAGGGGTATGTCCTAATTTGAAGCTCCTGTGACAAGATGTAACTCTCTAAGGTGCCATAACTATTACAAGTCTCATATTCACATGAGCCACACAGTGCCCTCAGGCTCTATGGCCCATACGTGAAAGTTTAACTTCTAGTTAAAGCCTAAGACATATTTTAGCTATATGGGTAAAATGTAATTTGTCTTCAAAGGATATTCCAATCGCAACACAGGATTAGTCATCAATATAAGATTAGTTGGGGTCCAAAGCCTGGCATTCCCACCAATCAGCTGTTTATGTGCTTGAATAGAGCTGCAGAACAAGATATATTTATTATGTAGTGGCCGATTGTAGATGAACACCCTAGTCAAAAAACAAACCCTTCAAAGCCGTCATACAATTTCAATGACCAAGCTGAACCTACCTATTCCGGCAGAACTATCGGTGTATCTGTAGTGTATGGGGTCGTCCTAACTCTCCCCACGACAGATAATGTTGGAGAAGCATGTGGCCTGCTTAATTTCAGTGGCCGACCCTTTTTGTTCTTTTGGGAAAATCTGGCAGCAGCTCTTGCGTACAGAACACAGATGGCTACCTATTGGTTGTTGATCGTTTGTCCAACAACTAATGGAAATGATGGCCTCTACTACTCCTTTCCTATTAAGAATGTGGGGATGAGCGGAATACTTGTCGATATCAACAGCCTAGAATTTCAAAGGCTGATCTTTTTGTTTTTGGGTGAGATGAACAACTGCCAGAATACTCTAGAAGCAGCTTACCACTCTTAGGCCGCTTTCACATTTGCGTCGTTTTGATGGAAACAGAATTCAACACAGATGCAGTACAGTTCATGTATTTACAGTGGAAGCGTGACACCATGTGGACACATGCGGTTGTGTATGAAGCAAACCATCGCATGGTGTCGCGCTTTCACTGTAAATAAATGAACTGTACTGCATCTGTGCTGGATTCAGTTTCCGTCAAAACGATTCAAATGGGAAACCGTCCTTACCCTGACGAAAACACATGAGCTCTTGGCCAATCTAAGTGCTACTGTGTATGAGGAAATCATAAGAGATAACTACTGGCTCAACATTTGGTTGGTAGACCTAATGGTCAGGTTTAGTCACTGTGCACATCTGCGTTGCAGGCATATGACTTGCCAAATAGCACTATTTTGTTTTTGTAAAGTGAAGGTCACCAAGACTGAGACCTTAGGCTCACAGTGACCTGGTTGTGTGATGATTTTGGAGGCCATGTTGGGGATATTCTCCGCTAGAAAAAATTCTTCAAGCGGATAATGCCTTTTTAAAGGAGTTGTCAGGACTGACTGTAAAGTCTGCAGTCACTCAATGCGATGTGAGGATTTCTGGTGTCAAAGCCGAGAGCGGCAGTCATGTGGTGGCAAGTATGCGATATGCGTATTCCCAGACAGTATCTGACTAGATAGGCACGGCCTAGCTCATTATACTTGCATACAGTGAAAATGCTCCCAATGTAGCCACATACATATCACATACTTACGGCCACATAACCACCATTCCAGGCTCTGATGCCGGAGAATCCTCACAGTGTACATTGCTCGCACTGTGAGGATTCACAAGTCTGCATTCACATCGAGTAATGGCAGAGTTGTCATTTTAGACCCAACAACCCTTTTAATATACTTGGGATTTAGCCTTCAGTCCCATAAAAATCTATGGGTGTCAAACAAAGGCAATTTGTAGGCTGTACTATGCTTGTACAGTTACTTTTGTGTTTATACATGGTTTGTTAAAATCCTATAGAAGAATATTGGCATGCATATAAATAAATGGCAGTTTAAGTATGAAAGCAATTAAAGACCTGCAGGGTTACACAGAAGAAAGAATGTCCTTGTCTCTTAGATTTAAGTGACGATTTTACATGTGTGTCAAAGGTGAGGAGACCGGGGTGCTCCCATGGTTAAAGAACAATGTCCTGCATTTGTAGCTGTGGTCAGTAACCACAGCTTCTTTTCCCATGTGTGTAACTACTGAATTGGGTCCTTTTGTCTGTCCTTCATGTGAACAGTAAGTTTGACCTCTTTCTCCAGTAGCTGGACATGCTAAATATAGAGCCATTCATTCCTTTGATGAAATGGAAGCTTCTACATCCTGTCGAGGTCACATCTATGAAAAATAGGACCCCCTGTTTCCGTGCTTCAGATAGTTCATGCATCCACCGGAGCTTTTTAATACATCAGTAAAGTCCTAGAATCTCATGTGCTTTCCTTTAAAGCTTTGTTTCAGTTGACAATTGAGAATACGGCTGGGGGTTACACTGTGATTTTGGCCTTGGCGCCTATCATAAGACCTAAGCAATCTATTGCTGAAGTGTGATGTATGTGAATAGGGGGGTATTGTGACTGCGACAAGCAGGGTGCTAGAAGTCAACCAACATAACGTATTTTGCGACTTGCTTGTTTGAGTCGTAGTACCTTCAGGGTTGAAATGAAACCCCAAGTACTTGTATTGCGCTGCTATGTAGCCTCCGAAATTTTGATCACACAAGTGTGGCTTCCAAAGTTGCTGTGTAGCCCCAGCCTAAGCAGTCTGTACGTCCTTAACAGTACTGACACTGACCGCTAAGGTCCCCCAGGCCAGGGCGTCACACACTCTTCTTGGACAATCACGTCGTCACAGGGTATTGTGCAATCTGCCCTTCTGCACAGTATCCACTCCTCCTTGGTTACGGATCCTGGTCCATTGGTGTTGCTAACAGTTTAGCCAGTCAAAATCCTAGAAACACTTTGCACCGAACCCACCAGACACACCATTGGGGGGCCTGAAGGGAATAGGGCCGCCCACATGGGGGGTTGGTAGGGAGAAGTGAGAAAGTGACAGACAAGTGAAACAGGAGTGAAAGGAGTTTTAGGTGGAAAGTGACTCTCAGAGGGAGAGGGCACTGGTCTGGAGCAGGGCTTCTGGAGTTTACTAGGTGGCAAACGTTGGTCTGGGCCTGGTAGGAGCTGGAACCTCGGTCGCAGGGGATTGCGTCAAGGGGCACGGACTGCCGAGGAGGGCAGCCGGCGGCCTTGAGTCATCACTGGGCAGGGGCCAGGGCACGACGGGGTATGTGGACCCTAGGCCGGGAAATATCTTCACGCGTCCCGGTAATTTACATGACGGGGTTGAAGACTTTAAGATTCATCCCTTACCTGCTCCAAAATTGGGGTACTAGTGCACCGATGGGATAGGACTTTCCCAAATACAGTCCAAAGAAATCCTACGCGTGAACCCTGAGAGTAAGCTCACTCCGTTAGCTATACGGGTGAGCGGGACCCGAAAAGTTTCAAGCTTGAGGGTCCAACTAGTGAGAAGGTGCCACGGAAAAAGGCCACAGGCTAACCGCAACACTAAGGGCATGGATCCAAACGTGCTCCCTCCATGCTGCAGCGGTGCTCAGAATTCTGGTTTACAAGCTGTCAGAGTTGTTATTCTTGGACTGAGTGAGTACGCTGAAAAGCCCCTTTTCCTCTACCCAACGGCACCCCATTCACCAACACCCAACGGGCTCCGGGGCACAAACCCCCTACATCCTGCTGCTACACAATCGCCACCGGGCTCCCCAACAGCAGCGGTGGTCTCCTACATTACCACGCACCGTGGGTTGCGTCACAAACTTACACATCCCCTGTACATATCTATCTCCTCTTTTAAATTCGAGTGTCCGCGTGCGAACCCCCGGGTCCGGAGACCCCTCGAGCCACTGTGGCTCCGGATCCGAGCGGCTCGGCCACTGGCACGGGGGCGTTACAAGTGTTTGGGCCCTCCTTTGCCTCAGCTGCTGATACAAATATCTGCATTTTATACATTATGCACATATACAAATACATGGATTTTTGTGAGGAGCTTGAAATGGCCACTTTCCCACTTTTATAGACATAGCAACCATAATTCCTTTTTTATTTTTATGTAATCTTTGCTATATTAGTCCTTGCTTCTTTCATGACAAGCTGTTGTTTTTTTTAGACATCAATTTGCCATACAAATACAGTCATATGAAAAAGTTTGGGCACCCCTATTAATGTTTAACCTTTTTTTTTTTGTTTTTTTTTTTCTTTTTTCTTTATAACAATTTGGGTTTTTGCAACAGCTATTTCAGTTTCATATATCTAATAACTGATGGACTGAGTAATATTTCTGGATTGAAATGAGGTTTTTTGTACTAACAGAAAATGTGCAATCCGCGTTTAAACAAAATGTGACCGGTGCAAAAGTAAGGGCACCTCAACATAAGTGACATTAATATTTTGTAGATCCTCCTTTTGCAAAAATAATAGCCTCTAGTCGCTTCCTGTAGCTTTTAATGAGTTCCTGGATCCTGGATGAAGGTATATTTGACCATTCCTGTTTACAAAACAATTCCAGTTCAGTTAAGTTTGATGGTCGCCGAGCATGGACAGCACGCTTCAAATCATCCCACAGATGTTCAATGATATTCAGGTCTGGGGACTGGGATGGCCATTCCAGAACATTGTAATTGTTCCTCTGCATGAATGCCTGAGTAGATTTGGAGTGGTGTTTTGGATCATTGTCTTGCTGAAATATCCATCCCCTGCGTAACTTTAACTTTGTCACTGATTCTTGCACATTATTGTCAAGAATCTGCTGATACTGAGTTGAATCCATGTGACCCTCAACTTTAACAAGATTCCCGGTGCCGGCATTGGCCACACAGCCCCAAAGCATGATGGAACCTCCACCAAATTTTACTGTGGGTAGCAAGTGCTTTTCTTGGAATGCCGTGTTTTTTTGCCTCCATGCATAACACCTTTTTATATGACCAAACCACTCAATCTTTGTTTCATCAGTCCACAGGACCTTCTTCCAAAATGTAACTGGCTTGTCCAAATGTGCTTTTCCATACTTCAGGCGACTCTGTTTGTGGCGTGCTTGCAGAAACGGCATCTTTCCCATACAGCTTCTCCTTGTGAAAGTGCGCTGTATTGTTGACCGATGCACATTGACACCATCTGCAGCAAGATGATGCTGCAGGTATTTGGAGGTGGTCTGTGGATTGTCCTTGACTGTTATCACCATTCTTCTCTGCCTTTCTGATGTTTTTCTTGGCCTGCCACTTCTGGGCTTAACAAGAACTGTACCTGTGTTCTTCCATTTCCTTACTAGCTACAGGAAGCGACAGGAGGCGACTAGAGGCTGTTATTGTTGCAAAAGGAGGATCTACAAAATATTAATGTCACTTTTATGTTGAGGTGCCCATGCTTTTGCACCGGTCAAATTTTGTTTAAATGCGGATTGCACATTTTCTGTTAGTACAATAAACCTCATTTCAAACCAGAAATATTACTCAGTCCATCAGTTATTAGATATATGAAAGTGAAATAGCTGTTGCAAAAACCCAAATTGTTATAAAGAAAAAAGGTTAACATTAATAGGGGTGCCCAAACTTTTTCATATGACTGTATGTAAGGTTCACCTTTTTATATTAAAGGGGTTATCTGCCTCTGTACAACACATTTTTTTCAACGTCCCTACAAAAAAAAATGCATACCTCCCAAACGTCCTGCACCCGTCAGCGAGTACTGTGTCCCCTGGCAATCTTGTTGGATGCAATTGAGGCTGCAGTTCACCCGTGGCTGCTGTTGAGCTCACAATGTTTACGTGACACAATGTCACAAGATAGCTGAGGGGATACCGTGCTCGGGGCAGCACCAGGTATGCAAAGTAAATATATGCTTTTTTTTTTTTCTCTACTGTAATAGCCACATTAGGAACATTTGAATTTTGTTTACAGATTAGTTATTAATTTGTGATATTTATTTAAAAAATCATATTCCAAAAATGTGATCATTGTTTTTGTGTCATTATTTTTTAAACAATTTTATGGATAATAAAATCTGTCTTTGCTTTTCTGTCTTATTTTTTTAATACTTAAAGGGGTCGTTCACCTGTTTTCATTACTGGCCACATCGATATTAAGTTGTAAAACAAGGTTTCACTCAAATACATTGTGTTACCGATAGTGCCTGTGAGAGGCGCTATTGCGGTCTGCTCATCCCCTTCCCGTGACCCACAGGCTCCATGACCTCTGATGTCTGGTAATGTCACTTCAACTGAGGCGGGCCGCAGTCTTCCTGAGTGACTGGGCTGTGAATGGGAGACGTTTCACCGCTCATCACAGCCCAGTATATTGTGTGTTCTCTCCTTCGCTGTGGAGCGCTGCAAGCAGGAGCGACACTGGGCTGTGATGAATGGTGAAACACCGCCGATTCAAAACCCAGTCAGGAAGACTGCGGCCAACCTCAGTTGACGTGACAGAGCCCGGGGGTGAGCGGACCGCAATAGCACCGTTCACAGGCACTATTGGTAACACCAGGTATTTGAGAGAAACCTTGTTTCTCAACATAAAATCGATGTGGCCAGTAGTGAAAACTGGTAATCCAACTCTTTAATGTACTGGTACATACAAATGTATCTTCTACAGATGCTTTGGTAGAGAAAATTCTCTTATACATAATAGTGCAGTCTGTGGAGTCTTTTAGTACAGAACGACTGAATAAAATAAATTATAGCTCTTCGGTGCACCCTTGGTGTGACCAAACATTTAGGTTCACCTTCCCATCTGCTTGTTTTCTATCTTTTGCCTTCCTTATCTGGCTCTTTAAAGCCAGAACTGTCAATCAAAGAAGTAGGTGGATGTAGCAGGAAAAACAAGTAGGTGGGAAGGTGCACCTAAATGTATGGCCATGCCAAGGCAAGCCAATCCCCAGGTAATTCGGAGGCACGAGACCGGTGTCACTTTCTTTGTCACTTTCCTTGTTGTCTTCCTGCACTGGCTTCGCCCTCCTGCCCTGCGCCCTCACACTCAGTGCCCTGAGTCGGTGTTCGCGGGTCTTGTTTGGGAGGCTTTTCTGCCCTTGTTCCCTGACACTCTGTGGTCACCTTTTCAGCGGATTCACATGTGGTTGTGACTTCGGCACATGAAGTTACCCCAGCCTCCGGTTTGCTAGCTGAGCCTGATTGTTCTCCACCAGTCTAGGGGTCGGTCCCCTTTGCGGCCTAGTCCCTCCACACCGGTGCGTCTGCTGTGGATGCAAGCCCACGGGTGGATCTCTCACTTCCCATGGCTCTAGGACCCCTTCTTCCTTTTCTTTCTGATTCTTCCTTACTTGTCCTAAGACGAGTTCCTACGGCTCCAGTCCTCAGGACCTCTTTTCCACTGCTTCCTTGCTTGTTCTACTTAGTTTCACTTTCTCCACTCCGTTCTAAGTGTCGACCCACTAACTAACCCCCACCTCCAGACTGGCTCCGAGACTGTGCTCTCCCTTAGGAGCAATATCGCCCTAACCATGGCCTGAAGTGGTGTAGCTATACTAAGAGTGTCTGTGTGTGTGTCTGTGTGTGTGTCTGTGTGTGTGTCTGTGTGTGTGTCTGTGTGTGTGTCTGTGTGTGTGTGTGTGTGTGTGTGTGTGTCTGTGTGTCTGTGGTTTGTGTCCTCCTCGTTACCAGGGAATGTGATATCAGACCTCTGGCTGAGGTGCAGTACCTCTGTGGCGACTGGAGCCTCAGGGGCGCCACATAAACATCAAGCGACATCTACTGAGCATATTCATATGAGCGCCTTCCCCAATGTCACATGTACAGTGATAAGCAAAAGGGTAACATTGTTTTCAGGCTCCATATCTCACTATCCACTACAGCTGTGCATCATTGTCCTGCTAAAACACTATGTTGTCCTTTTCATACCCATAGCATTCGAGTGTATAAAGTAACTCGTCTTGTAGGAAACTCACATATAGTGCAGCATTGAGACCATAATCGATTGAATTTCTCAATCCCTTTGCCACTTTTTCCCTTGTTTCTTCCAGACCCATTTGCATAACCCTAGTCGGTTTACTTTTGTCTCATCGCTCTATTTCACCTGATTCCAATCTTCTATTGTTCACTTTTCGTACTTATTTGTAAACACGAGCCAACACTTCATATGACAATATTGAAGCGTTATATTTTTCTTGTGCCACCATTCCAGAGTTGTGTAACTTGCGTTGCACGGTGCTTGCATGGACATCTGTGATATCACTATTACGAAGCGTAAGAGTCACCTGCACTGCCGTGTGTGCTGTGCCAGAACTGTTAGTCCTTGTGAATCGACTTGTTGATGTTAATATTGTGCCTGTACGTCCACCTCTTAACTTTTGAATGGATGTACGGACTTAACTTTGTATTCTTACAACTATCCTGGTACTCGCATGTTGCAGTTTTTCAATTTTCATGGCCAAGAGACCGCTATTTATGAGCTGGATGATGCTGTTTCTCTTTTCTTAGGAAATCTTCATGTCGGCTCTTCGATTCAAGCCAGTGACCTTTCGCTTGGGATTCAACCTAATAAAACATTGAGTTCTTAGGGAATGTGAGAACAGGTTGCAATTTGTAGTATACATGAAGATTTGTTTTATTTTCAAACGCCAGGAGCCAAACAATAACAATGCAGTGACGTGGCAAGGATCTGCATAACTAATCACATGCTAAATACTTGCAAGTCACATTTATGTATGAGATAGCCAAGAAGATTGTCTATAAAATAAAGGTAGTCTCACACTCACAGCTGTTGTGGATGGTGAGATATGAAGATTGAAAGTCAAAAGTCCAAAACATTGTTACCCTTTTGCTTGTCACTGTATGTACAGAAGATAGAAACTACTGTGCACACAGTAGACTGAACAGTGAATTGAGATTTACTTTGAAATAGTATATAGTTGAAACCAACTACTGGCAAAGATCCCTCCTGCTCTTTGGACTGCTATGCAGTTGCATAGGCTTCACAATGATATGACTCCCTACTTTCCCCCACACACTGTCTGGAATAACAGTCTGTGGCCATTATATGACTTGTATCTTCCTTTTTCGACCAGTCTTGCAATCTGCAGACTCTATCTTTAATTTTTAGTTGACTCTGAGCTAGTGAGTGGTCACTATCTGCTCTCATGTTTGTCAAACACACACAAGCGTGCAGGATTGTCTCTTCTGTCTGCTATGTAGCATACCATCTGAAGCAGCAGCATGGATATCGTACATTAGTACTCATCAGAGTAGCAATAGACCCAGCTAAGGAGTGAGGTAAAACATTAGCACTCGTTGCTCCCTCTTTCTCCATTACGCTCTCCCACTTTTGCTTTTTGAAACTCTTTCCTCCTATGAAGATTTCAATAGGCACCTATAAGCTGATCCCTCAGTGAGTTGGCTTCCTCGTCTACTTTAGTGTGATTATTAATGAGGTCAGGAGGCAGTGGATTGGGAGAAGTGGTCTAAAAGTACAGAAAAAAAGCATATTTGTGATGAGATATATTACAAAGTTGTGGGGGTTTTTTTTGTTGTTTTTATTGTTTGCTTGAACTTTTTGATTAATGCAAAATTTGTTTAAGCTGCATTATACTGACCTAGAGAAAATAAGTTCTTTATGTAGTTTGGACATCTAAAACATATATATATATATATATATATATATATATATATATATATATATATATATATATATATATATATATATATATATATATATATATATATATATATATATATATATATATATATATATATATATATATATATTATATATATTTATTTTTCTCTCCATGTGTATCTCCTTTGGGATTTCTTGGAGTTACATATTCTCATCCAATAACTGTTTGCAGACTGACTTCCTCTTTCAGAAGTATTAACTGTAAGAAGAAGTCCACTGAGGAAGAATCGGATTAATTATGGAGTATGTGGAAGAAGAACAAACATTTTGTTTTGAAGATGCTTATTTTCTTTGTCTTCTTTTAACCAAAGAGACTTTGCAAATCACGTTGTAAGGCCTCTGCTATGTGCGTTATGCACAAGGGATTGCATATCCAGAGAATTGTCTTGAAAACGGAAGAGACACTTAGGGGAAAACAGATGTGTTAGCAAATCACAAACTGCTTCTACTTAGCTTTGTGCAGCACATCAGAGTGTGAAGATGGGAGCTTGCAGCTATTTTGCCAAAGGACAATGAGCTAGTTCCAGTAATTACTTGCTGTTTATACATCAGAAACTTGTATAGCTGACAGTAGGTCATAGGGCAGGTCCTTCTGGATCATGTCACCTAAAGGCTTTAAGGATTATTTCTTCTTGCGAAGCTCCTGACATTGATCATCAGCTCCCATATTGTCTACCCCGGACAATAACTTGGAGGTGCATCTTCCTAGAATGTATATTTTTTTAAGAACAATTATAATGAATTATGGAGACAAATATGTCAATCATACATTGCTAACTAGTAGAAAAAAAAATGTTGCCTTACTTTGCAGTTCACTAGATTGGACTGACTTTGCATAGCATGAGCGAGATTTTTACTGATGGTAATTATGATGACTGGAAAATATATACAAGTGCATCTCAATAAATTAGAATATCAAAAAGTTAATTTATTTCAGTAATTCAATACAAAAAGGGAAACTCATATATTATATAGTCATTACAGAATAATCTATTTTAAATGTTTATTCTGTAAATGTTGAGGATTATGGCTTACAGCCAATGAAAACCCAAAAGTCATTCTCAGAAAATTAGAATATTTTATATAAGACAAACTGAAAAAAATGATTTTAAACTTAAATGTTGGCCTACTGAAAAGTCTTTACAGTAAATGCACTCAATACTTGGTTGGGGCTCCTTTTACATGAATTACTGCATCAATGTGGCGTGACGTGGAGGCGATCAGCCTGTGGCACTGCGGAGGTGTTATGGAAGCCCAGCTTGCTTTGATAGCAGCCTTCAGCTCGTCTGCATTGTTGGGTCTGGTGTCTCATCTTCCTCTTGACAAGACCCCATGGATTCTCTATGGGATTTAGGTCAGGTGAGTTTGCTGGCCAATTAAGCACAGTGATACTGTGGTTATTAAACCAGGTATTGGTACTTTTGGCAGTGTGGACAGGTGCCAAGTCCTGCTGGAAAGTGAAATTTCCATCTCCAGAAAGCTATTTGGCAGAGGGAAGCATGAAGCGCTTTAAAATTTCCTGGTAGACGGCTGCGCTGACTTTGGTCTTGAGAAAACACAGTGGACCTACACCAGCAGATGACATGGCTCCCCAAACCATCACTGATTGTGGAAACTTCACACTAGACCTCAAGCAGCTTGGATTGTGGCCTCTCCACTCTTCCTCCAGACTCTGGGACCGCGATTTTCAAATGAAAATAAAATTTACTTTCATATGAAAACAGCTTGGACAACTGAGCAACAGTCCAGTTCTTTTTCTCCTTGGTCCAGGTAAGACACTCTTGGCGTTGTCTATTGGACATGAGTGGCTTGACACAAGGAATGTGACAGTTGTAGCCCATGTCCTGGATACGTCTGTGTGTGGTGGCTCTTGAAACACTGACTCTAGCAGAAGTCTACTTTTGAATCTCCCCCAAATTTTGGAATGGCCTTTTCTTAAAAATCCTATAAAGGCTGCGGTTATTCCGGTTGCTTGTGAACCTTTTTCTATAACACTTTTTCCTTCCACTCAACTTTTCATTAATATGCTTGGATACAGCTCTGTGAACAACCAGCTTCTTTAGCATTGACCTTTTGTGGCTTACCCTCCTTGTGGCGTGTGTCAATGACTGCCTTCTGGACATCTGTCAAGTCAGCAGCTTTTGGGAGTGTTGTCAGCCTTTTTTGTCTAGATTAATGGGGATTATACCTTCTGACCATGCACCCCTCCCCCACTAGCCACAGGTGATTTTATTTCTAGCAGATTCCGACTTGCCCATACAGAAGAGGTTTTTAAATCCAGAGAGGCTTCAGTATAGAGTAGGTACCCAGTTACAAAATATGACATGGCATGGAAACTGGGCTGATATATAAATGGCCATTTGTATATGCTAAATATCTCATTTTTCTTAGATTTTCCTTAGCAGTAATGCATGTACATATGCTTACATTCATGGTTTTCATGCTTTAGCATATCAGAGTGAAAACTTTTTTTTTTTTTTTTAACTTTAGGCCATGTTCAGTTATGCACTTGTTCACATTGCAGTTTTGGGAGTGCAGTCGGCCTTTTTGTCTAAGTGAATTAAGGACCGTGTACAATAGTTTGTGTGTGTGTGTGTGTGTGTGTGTGTGTGTGTGTGTGTGTGTGTGTGTGTTTTATGCATACAGTGAAAATTTACACCCAGCTCCAACATATATGCTACAAAGAATTAAGTACACAGCTCCACACGAATAAATGGATTATATTATAGTATATACTGTTGCGTTTATGTATATATTCTTTAATGTTCACCTATACCTGTGTATATAATATATAGAAAGGAGTCCACATTATATATGATCTTTATAGATTATAGTGTGGAGCTGTGCAAATACTATATAGTGTGAAGAATTGCCTGTGTAAGTATATGTGTAGTATGTTTGGAGTCCACATTATTTACTATATAAACACCACCATACTGTGTACACATGTCTACGTTATATAATGCATGTAAATAACTCTACACTATATGCACAGGTCCTCATTTATGCTATATACATCACATCGGGTACACTGAGATATAGACCGTATTTTTCGCTTTATAAGACGCACCTGATTATAAGACGCACCCCCAAATTTGGTGAAGGAAAAGAGAATTATTTTTTTTTTAATGTTAAATGGGGTCCATCTTATAATGCCAGTGTCCGTCTAACAAATCATATAGGGTATATGTCCCTCATAGCCCCCCATCCTAAAATTAGCCCCCTTAATCTGGATATGGCCCTCTTATATTGAACATAGCCCCCTTGTGCTGGCACACGTTCCCCTGTGCTGCCTATTGCCCCCTATGGATTGCATACGTTCCCCTGTGCTGCCTATGGCCCCCTATGGATTCCCCTGTGTTAGATATCGCCCTCATGCTGCTGCCCATAGTAAAATAAAACACTCTTTCCTTACCTCCTCCAGCGCTGATCTCCCTTCTGTCTCCCTCCGTGCTTCTGTTTCTCTACTTCCTGGTTCTTGGTGCCGGTCATGTGATCGGCAGAGCAGAGTGACTTCATCTCTGCGTGCTTGATCACAGTGGAAGCAGGGACACCGGGGAGAAACACTGGAGGAGGTAAGTAAAGCTTTTTTATTTTAGGATGAGCAACAGCATGGGGGCCATATATAACACAGGGGGGGCATGTGCCTTCACAGGGGGGCGCAGGGACATATAATATGCACCGCTGCCCCAGCCCGTCACTGCGGTGCAGTTTCAGCACCATGGTGATGGACAGCGGCTGTGCATATTATATGAGTGGGAGCAGGAGATCTAACGCTGCCGCCCGCAGCGTTCACCTGCCCCCAGCAGCGCTCCAGAGCAGACCCTGCATTGTGTGTGTGTGTGTGTGTGTGTGTGTGTGTGTGTGTGTGTGTATATATAATATATATATATTATATATGTACACCCCCTCCCCCCCCCCGTATATTCGGCTTATAAGACGCACCCCCTACTTTCCTCCAAAATTTGGGGGAACAAAAGTGCGTCTTATAAAGCGAAAAATACGGTAACTGTACACTATATACTATATACACAGGTCCACACTTATTCTATACACATTATATAGGATATACTGAGACACTTCTTCTGTGTATTCATCACACAGGCCACATCTCAGCAACTTTCCAAGTCCCAGGAGAGGGGGAGAAAATTGTAGGCTGAGCTGAGCGCACTAACTCCACCCACAAAGAACGTCCTAACGCTGGCATTGGTCAGCTTAAGACTCCAGCCTTGGCGCACTGTGTCTCTATGCAGGAAAATTAAAGGGTTGGCGCCGGAAAAAGAATGCCGGCAATCAGCTATTTAGTTGAGTTCTGCACCCACCTATAATCTTCCCAGTCAAGCAGATCTGGTGATAATGGCATTTTTAGGCTATGCTCATCTCAGTGTAGTGCAGTTTGCCGAACATACAGTATGTGCAGGAATTTAAATTTCTATTACAACGTATATGGTGGAGTATCCATAGACTTAAACAGGAGAAAACATAGTGCAAAAAAAATAAATGTTCTTTTGACTAATTTTTTCAGGCGTGCTTCTTGCGACTTGTGACCAGTGACAGAAAATCAAACATTATTAAATATTTGCAACTCTGTCACAGTCGCAGCAAGTCACAGGTCACAATGCAATACCCTAGGAAGTTATTGCTACCAGTGTTGTTGTTCATCTCTATAATTTCAGTGTTGCGAGATACATTTCATTGTGTAACACCAGCTTCATTCTCAATGACAGACATATTTGAAATCTATAGCAGTACATTTCCATACATCCTAAATGTGCTCCGTGCCCCTGATTTGCTGAGGGGGCAAAGGGGGGAGTTAACTTTTTTTACTTTTCTGGTGAATAAGTAATACAACCCTCAATGCTTGCATAGGTCAAATGTCGCGCCCAGGCATATGGGGTACTCTGTCCCGGGCAGTGTCTCTATTGGGAATGTCACAGGGGTGGCCGTTGCCCGGTTCCGTACCCTGGGCCCTTTTGTAATGGGAATATTTATAGAGGAGAATAAGATAATGTTCACTTGTGACGCCACTTGCGGTGTTGCGGCTAAGTGCAGGGGGCCGCCGCTGCAGAATGTCTCTACTAGGGCTGGTGGTATTGGCAGCTAGAATGGTAGACCCTCCACAAGTAGGGTTTTACCCCAGAGGGTGTAATGTGCAGTGGGCGTTGGAAGAAGGTAGTCCACACAGGTGTTCAGTGCAACTGGTTTACTCACTGCTGGTAGATGTTGACTGGTTGCCCGAGGTCTGCTGGTTTCGCCTCCAGGTTCCCTTCGTCCCAGTGCCAGTTTGGTTCTCTGGTACCTTCTTCACCTGCACCCGTCTCTGGTAAGTGGGTCCCCATGGTATAGAACAACTGGGAGTCCCTGTTCTGTGGTTTGTCCACTTCTGTCCGCATGACTGTAGAGTGAACCCTGTGGGGTTGGAGTCTCTGGTCCTGTTCCCGGTTCTCCCTTTGCTACTGAGTCTTCAAATTCTTTAGGGTCAGCAAGGTCCTTGATGGTCGACTTGGAGCTCTATCCTGTCCTAGGGTCCTGTACCCTGTCGGTGCGTAGTTTGGGGAGTACGCCACCGTACTCCACCGGCAACTACTTCTCCTGGGTACCAGGTCACCGTTAACTCGAGTCAGGACGTCGCTTCGCTTCCACCTTCACTCCTCGCTTGTCTGACACTTGTCTCTCTACTCTCCACAGTCTGCCCCTCCCACCTGGTCAACTAGTGGGCTAGATTGGCTCCACCTCTAGGCGGCCATCCATGGTCCCACCCTAGCTGGGTACCATTGTATGGGGGATTGTTGGGGAAAACTGGCATTACCTGGGTTTTGTTGGTACCGGCACTGGGGCTCAGGGTCCCTAAGGGGGTAGGCCCTGCATCCTTGTGGGGATGCAGAACTTTATAGCACCCTGATGGTTTCAGGGGCCCTACACAAACATATGGTAATATGTGCCTATATTTTGACGTAAATGCCTTACATCTACAGATATACAAATGTGAGTCTGGCCTTAAATATCTGTGCAGGGATAAGACAAGTTGTCCAAGGAAACAAATTTCAAAAATCCCCCTACCAATGAAAAGTCAATTATTCATTGAATTACTCACTGGTGTTTTGCATGGTTCTATGATCTCTTGGACGATCGTTTCCAATCCCTAACCACTGTAAACATGTTCAGTAACTGAAGTTGCTTCTATCACAATTTTATATTGCTGACCAAAAATCATCTTTGGTTGGAAATGCATCTAATCATGCAAACGTAATGTGCCGTTTTATATTGAAATGAGCGATTTGATTTGCTCTGCCCCGTCCGTTGTCTGTTCTCCATGGCAGCCTGTACTCAGTTCTGAATCCGACATCCTTGGGCCACAATCTTGTATGTCTCTTGAACTTCCATCACATAAAGCCTACTCACCTGTTAATTGGACCCTCTGTTTCGTCTAATACCCCTACAGTGGTACTCTATGCCTCTACCTATCCTTTGTCGCAGCCATGTGTCATATTTTTAGTGGAAAAAAAGCGCAAATTGTACTATGTAATGTAATTCTGAAGAAATTGTGGATTTAACAGTATTTGGTTGTGTCTATACAGGGCCGCCATCAGGGCATTACTGCGCTTACTGGTGTATGGTGCCCGGTGAAGAGAGGAGCTGAGGTCCAGCCAGGGTAAATACTTAACTTTATTAAGCCCCTGGTCTGGCACCAGTCACAGACACAGTCTGTAGTATGGCCGCAGCAGAGGAGGCCAGCCATGTCGCTTAGGCCACTTTAACTGAGTGCACATTACCTAATTTGCATGCGATGCGCTTCAGGCACATTGCATGCAAATTAGCCATGCGGTAGCACCAGGGGCAGTGGGTTAGTGCAGGTTGTATCATTCCGAGGCGACCTCATCACACTGCTACAAGAAATGGAGGTGGTAAGGATGTGGCAGTCATCAGGGAATGGTAAGTGCTCCATGGAGGAGTAGAAGACAGAAGTGGGACGATCACAGGGGTTGGGGGAGGTGGAGAGGCTCACCGACCCCAGCCCCTGCTTCAGCTAGATGTGCGTCCAACGGCGCACAACCAGCTGAAATGCATCCACATCACATAGAAGACGCTGCGCGATGTAGAAACCGGGAAGGGTAAGTTAAAATGTTTTTTGGTTTTTTTTTTTGCATTCGAGACAGAAAAAAAAAATGTCCTGTAGTTTCTTATTGCATTATATCTTTGGACGGTTTGATCTTATTGCCTCTATTGTATTTACTACATAAGTCGTCTTATTCATTTTTTTATAACCTCTATTAACTTACTGCTACATTACCTTTTCAGAGGAGGCTCTACAGCCAAGTATGATGTGATTTGGGATTATATTATTTATCTGCGGACTCTGCCTTGTTTATATACTTAGTGTGCATTCTATTTTCCGTGCCCTGATACTTCATTGGGGATAAGTACAAGATTATTATGTCCATCCGCTTATGTCATCCATTGTTTTTCTCTTGTCAATCATGTTTTGAATTGTTTTTAACCTATTATTTTTTTTGTCGGCCTTATATATGTATTTTTTTTCTTTTTAGTAATAAAAGCCATGTTTATATATAGATAGCTGGGTGTGCACATTTTCTCTACTATGCAACGTTTTTCCCTTCATGTTACAATTTCATTTTTTTATTCATAGTTTTTATTTGCACCCATCCATTCACTTGTATTTATTACCCTTACTACTTTCTTAACATTGTGTGTGTGTGTGTGTGTGTGTGTGTGTGTGTGTGTGTGTGTGTGTGTGTGTGTGTGTGTGTGTGTGTGTGTGTGTGTGGACATTATGTGAAGGGGAAGTGTCTGCATGTGTGAGAGATATATCATACAGAGGGGCAGTGTGTGGGGGATATTATACAGAGGGGCAGTGTGAGAAATTTATTATGGTTAGGAGCATTGTAGGGGAGCATTGTAGGGGTGTATTATTAATTTTCTGAGGTAAATACTTAATTTTCTGTAACAACTTCAAGGATGCTAACACTTTTAGCCATGACCGTGTGTGTGTGTGTGTGTGTGTGTATTCTAATATATAAAGCTGAATATGTGTGTGTGTGTGCATGTCCGGGATTGGCATCTGCACCATCGCAGCTACAGTCACAACATTTTGCACACTCCCACATCTGGACCCCGAGAGCGTCATAGGCTATGTTTTGAGGGGAAATTTTAACCCCGCGCTTTACAGTTATTCACCAAAAAACCTGCCTCCATTAAAGCGAATGGAGCTGGGAGCCACAGTACAACCAGAACTTCAGAAGAAGGCGCAGCCACACCCTTATATGGAATGTTGGCGTGTTACAATGCAGCCAGGGAAAGAGACAGACACGGTAAGAAATAGACAGGGTAAGAGACCGACACAAAGAGACAGACAGACAAAGAGACTGACAGGGAAAGAGAGAGACAGGTTAAGAGACAGACACAGGGAAAGAGAGGGAAAGAGACAGACAGGGAAAGAGATTAAGACAGACGGAGAAAGAAACATAGACAGTCAGATACAGATAGGGAAAGAGACAGACGAGAGAGAGAGACACAGAGAGATATATACAGAGGGAGAGCCAGACATTATAATTACATTTATATCTATTTGTTTTGGGTTTTTTTGTGTGCAGAATACATTTTTGGTAATACATTCTATTTTGTTAACAGCAGTTATAAACCCGGGCGAAGCCGGGTAGTACAGCTAGTATGTATGTATATGTGTGTGTGTGTGTGTGTATATATATATATATATATATATATATATATATATATATATATATATATATATATATATATATATATATATATATATATATATATATATATATATATATATATATATATATATATATATATATATATATATATATATATATATATATATATATATATATATATATATATATATATATGTGTAATGTGTGTGTGTATATATATATATATATTTATATAAATAATATTTTCTGGTGGCAGATGGGTGTTTGATGGGAACTGTTAATGTGTGATTTGTGAGGATTTAGTGCAGAAGTGGAGTTTTTTCAAGAGTGGGGGTGAGATTGTGTAACATTTGAGGGGTGGAGGCGAAGCCTGGGCAGAGTCTCCAGGGACCCCAAAATGTTGCCTGTATATGGGGCCCTGAAATTCCTGGTGGCAGCCCCGTGTGTAATTTATTCATAATAAATAAATATAAATATATATTTGCCATGCATGTATATATGTATGTGCCGACTCAGACTGCCCCGCAGAGGTAAGGGTGAGTCCCCTCAGTTGGGTCCCTGTGCAGAGGAGCTCCCCCCACCCTGTATGAGCAATGTTTGGTACAATACACTTCCTCACTAGCGATAAACAAAAGCAACATCTCATCATTTAACAAACTAGGCAGAGAAAAACCACATAGAAGCATAGGTACATTTTTGAATGAATGGGGGGGTTATACAATATCTGTAGTGGGCCCCCAGACTCTATTTATTGGTGGATTTCTTGTCTTCGCAGTACTACCCTTGAATTCGTCATACAACACCTGGATAGAGTACATGTTAATTCTGACATTATCCCTGACATAATTTTGAGTAATAAGTGATGAGTGTTTCAAAAGTGGGCTAAATGATACAGTGCAAACATTGCATTATTATTCAAATGGACAAAATAATGTGCTTTTTGGCTAAGGAAACCTCAGCTACTGTGCTGTATGAGAAAGGAGAGCATGCATAAAGCCAACAAACATTGATTTCTATTTGTTGAACTTTAAACCTTTTCTTTTATGAAAGCGTCTCAAGAGGACAGGGTAGGGTCAAGCTGGATATTCCCCGGTAGGACTCAGCTCATAAATAATAGGGAGATATTCTAATTCTTTTGTTATATAGTGACAAAAAGAGATCTAATTCTTGACACACCTACCGGCACTGTGTTCACTATGCAACCGGCAAAAATATAAGACAAGGCCAAAGCTTAAATTAAAATCCTTAGGTTCTTATCTTCTTCCCACAGGAAAGCAAATCTGTGTTGAAAACCGTAAAATTAAGAGGAGAGCTAGGATGGCATAATTTAGTGAGAATTCATGGTGCTGGATTTTTTTTTGAGCTTTATGACTGGAGGGATAGGCCAGACATTAATAAGATACAGTAATACAACTTCTTGTGGTCTGTAAGAAAAAAGCATTGGGAATGAAAACAAAATGAAAGGATTTTATTTGGGTTTCTGCTTACTAAATGTCTGTATTAAAGTATTGTCTTTTCAATTATCTTAACTAGCAAATTACTATATGAGAGATGTCTCGGTACAGAAATTAACGATCGATTTGGCAAAACTGTAGAAAAATGTAGAAATCTAAATATATATTAATATGTTGTTGCTAAGCAAAACTTACAAAACTGAACACACTGTTCTTAACATTTTGATCTGAATATTTAAGCCCAAACCTTCAAACCTCTCAGTAGGCCCCTACTTGTCAGGCGTAGTAACATACGGTCTCACCCCACCCCACCCGCTATAGTGACACCGCGTCCTGATTGGATCAACCCAGGTTTCACACAGCACAGAAAAGCCCCAGAAAAGCCCCCACAACCCTAACACACCACAACAGCGGCTGCCACACAGCACCACCATCCATATTTTTATATTTATTTATTTTGGGTCCGACCACTATGATCCTGCTGTTTTGCCCGAACGGTAATAAAAATGTCATTCGTGTTCTGACCTCTTTGTTATCCACCTACTCCATTTAGCCGTTAACTATGACTTCATAGTCATTGTTTACATTCAATGGCCAATGATGCTGCATCTGGAAAATGTTGTACTTGGCCTCATTCACATGACTGTGTTTAGAAAAAACTAGTTTGTTTTACCAGCTATGGGCTGTGTCTCTATACGAATGGTGATGAGCTGCAGTACCAGACATCCCACGGACAAGAGTGGTGCTGTTTCTGGACTAATGGGCATTTCCAGGACAATACAACAAGCCTACTATCTGCAGCACTCATGTGATACTAGACTACCTCATTTTTCGTACTATTGTAATTGATATTAAATACAGTAATATGGAGAAATAATTCACTGTATAGTATAATGCTTTGATTTCTGTCACATACCGTCTTTCTCCAAAAAGAAGACTTAACCCAAAAATAAGCCTTAACAGGACTTTTTGGGCTTTTTGGAGTATGCTTAAAATATAAGACCTGCTCCAAAAATAAGCCCTAGTTACGGTTCATTTCTTGGGCAGCCCTTTCAGGATATGTAATTTTTATTGCTATACGTTGCCTCATTGTGTTGCTCTCTAAACCCAGGAAAATGTATAGACCTGCGCAGGCTGTAAATGCAAAATGAATATTCACCCCTTTCCCTGCCCATAATCCCATTCACCTCTCTACGAGGGCATCAGTAATTGCCATCAGACTGCCATATTACTAGCCATCTGTTTTCCTGACCTGTGAGTGACCGCTGCATAGAAATATATGCTGTCACGCTCGGGTTAGGAAAGCAGATAGCCTGTCCAAGGACTGCGATGCGATCCTCAGTTGAGTAATACAGCAGTCTGACTGCAATCGGGGACACTGGCGCAGAGGAGTGGGCGGGATTATGATCGGAGGAAGGGGTGAATATTCATTTTGCATTAACAGCTAGTGCATGACTGTAAATTTTCTGGGGCTTACAGCAACACAACGGGGCAGTGTACAGCAATAAAAGTTACATATCCTGAAAGGGCTGCCTAAACCCTATTTCAGGATACTAGGTATTAGTATGGTACGCAAAAAATGACCTGACAGCTTCCATTTAAAGAAAACAGCAGGGCCCTTTATTAAAGAAAGCAAAGAAATAGAACACAGCCCCTGAAAATATAGCCTGCTTTACACGCTACAATATATCTTACGATGTGTCGGTGGGGTCACGTCGTAAGTGACGCACATCCGGCATCGTAAAGTATATTGTAACGTGTGACAGCTACTTGCGATTGAACGTTAAAACGTTCATCGCATGCATGTCGTTCAATTCGTAAAAATTGAACATCAGATTGTTCATCGTACCCGGGGTAGCACACATCGCAGTGTGTGACACCCCGGGAACGATTAACAGATCTTACCTGCGTCCCGCGGCTCCCGGCCGGCTATGCAGAAGGAAGGAGGTGGGCGGGATGTTTACGTCCCGCTCATCTCCGCCCCTCCGCTTCTATTGGCCGCGTGACATCGCTGTGACGCCGAACGTCCCTCCCACTCCAGGAAGTGGATGTTCGCCGCCCACATCGAGGTCGCATGGACGGGTAAGTACGTGTGACGGGAACTAATCGTTTGTGCGACACATTGAACAAATTGAACGTGCCGCACATACGATAGGGGCGGGTACGATCGCATACGATATTGTATGCTTAATCGTATGGTGTAAAGCAGGGTTAAGGCATAGCACATCTTTCAAAGCAAAAATAATATAAGACCCTGACTTCTTCTTTCTGGGGAAACACGGTAGTTGTAGTAATGTTACAATGTTAATTTTAGACCATCAGTCTCCAAGATATTGGAGTATTGCACAATCTGTATTATGTGTAGTTGCTATTCTGAAGTAAAAGGTCTGGACATACAAATGGCCAGTGGCAAGATTCTCTGACAACAAATAAAATCAATGATCCTACTGACAACACAGGTGCAAGAATTTGCAACCATTTCATGTTACTTTTTGACAAGAGACTTCTATATAAAAAAAATGCAGAACACCAATGTGTTCTTACATTTAAAAGTTTGCCGTAAGATCCTAACTTTTGCTTGTAATTTGGTATGTATATTTACTTTTTATCTTTTTCCTTATTATTACAGTCAAACAAGGTCCCAGTTGTGCAGCCGTCGCATGCAGTGCACCCCCTCACCCCTCTCATTACATACAGTGATGAGCACTTCGCACCAGGAGCTCACCCTTCACATATTCCTTCAGATGTCGGCTCAAAGCAAGGTATGGATTATTGCTCGGGATTGATGAAACGTGTCTTCTTTTTCTGGTCTACATAAAGAGCTGTATTACAGAGTATACACCAATTGGAGGGTTGGGACTACAATTCTTATAGTGCTTCTAACCTTAATTGGTTTCTGCTTGGTAAGTGTGACTTGTATATGTCTCATTGTAAAGGGAATAAAAGAAAGCTGAGAAATGGTTTCATTTTTAGGATAAAAATTCTTTACAAACACCTACTATTTGGTTAAAGAGTAACCATTAATTTTCATTCTGGAATGATCTTTCATTCTCTGTTCACCGGTAAAATCTGTTGTCAGTGCATACAGATTTTCCCATTACTGGGCTAGGAGATGACAGTTGGAGCTCATAATGTTCTATGGAGAGCTGTCACTGTCATTTCAGAAAAACGTGGAACAGAATGTCTCATCCCTCCTCTTTCCTTTTTCATAGAATTTTAAAAGCACCAACTGTCATCCACTATCTTATTAATGTAAAATCTGTCTTTATCAACTACACATTTTACCTATGCATTGAGACTGATCCATTTAGGAGGAGAAAGCAGCAGATTTCTCTGCTAGGAAGTATTACAAAGTTGCTTTTTTCACGTGTACTATTGATTTATAAGAATCAAATGACAGTGAATTATTATTTAATTATTTTTTGTTTGATAGACTATCTTTGTCATAAATAATTGGCATTACTGCTCTTATAATTTTAGATTCCTTAACACAGTTGCCTGATATTGCTGTAGAGAAACTTCTAATGAAAATCCACAGCATGCAATTTTCTGCAAGGTGTATGTAGGGTTTAAATATAGTCTAACCTTAAAATAACTCTAAAGAACTAAATGAAAGAAAATGAAGCTGCAAAAATACCTGTGTCGCATTCAGAAAACCTGTCTCTTCCTAGTCTCCTCCATCTTTACCGGTGCATGTCTTGTGAGTTTGTCTAGCCTCCATTACAGTTGGCGTAAACCCATCTCTTCCTAGTCTCCTCCATCTTCACCGGGACATGTCTTATGATTATAGGCTGCTTTACACACAGCGACATCATTAGCGATGTCGCTAGCGATAGCACCCGCCCCCGTCGTTTGTGCGCCACGGGCAAATCGTTGCCCGTGGCGAACAATATCACCGGTACCCGCCACACCAACTTACCTTCCTAACAACGTCGCTGTGGCCACCGAACAAACCCTTTTTTAAGGGGGCGGTTTGTTTGGCGTCACAGCGATGTCACACAGCGGGCCACCAATAGAAGCGGAGGGGCGAAGAGCAGCCGCATGAACGTCACTCCCACCTCGTTGCTGGAGGACGCAGGAACGCTGTTGTTCGTCGTTCCCGGGGTGTCACACGTAGCGATGTGTGCTGCCTCAGGAATGACGAACAACCCGCGTCCTAAGCGAGCAACGATATTTGGGAAAGGAATGACGTGTCAACAATCAACGATTTGGTGAGTATTTTGGATCGTTAGCGGTCGCTGGTAAGTGTCACACGCAACGACGTCGCTAACGAGGCCGGATGTGCGTCACGAATTCCGTGACCCCAGCAATTTCTCGTTAGCGATGTCGCTGCGTGTAACGGGGCCTTATGTCTAACCTCCATTGCAGTTGGCATAAACCCATCTCTTCCTAGTCTCCTCCACCTTCACAGGGACATGTCTTAGGACTAGGTCTAGTCTCCATTGCTTTTCCCATAAACCCATCTCTTTCCAGTCTCCTCCGTCTTCAGCGGGACATGTCTTATGAATATGTCTAACCTCCATTGCAGTTGGCATAATGGGGGCTGTTTCTGCTTTCTCAAAAACTACTGAAATATTTAATAACACAAACCATAAACCCAAATTCACTTCCAATACATAAAGATGATAGTAAATCATTTCAAATTAACATCAGTCATCAACTATGCAAGAAATAATAGTGGTAAAGTGTGTTGATAATGCTATTACCCTTCTTATGTGAGCATTGAGCTCATAACTATGGTGCAGAAAAGCTGGCATCCATTTGGGAAGAGGATTAGATGTCTGTGGCAAGGTGTTTGGTCTACTTGTTGTAGGGTTTTCATTCCCAGCACAGTGAACGATGATGTGCAATTTCTTAAGGGATTTTTCTTCATATCATTTTTTGTTCTACAATAAGTAGTACCAATGCAAAACAGCTTGACCTTGCCGCCCAAAGGCGTCAGCTTGATGAAGAGCTTAGTAGAAGCTGGAGTGACAATCGGGAGCCAAGTGAATCATATCAAGAATGAGCATTAGAAGCCTTAAAATGATTCATAATTAGTCACTGATCCTCTGTGGTTGAAATGGAGAGGAAAAAAAATGTAATGCAACCTTTAGGGAATGGAAGTTAATGGACAAGCCCTAATGTAATGTACCTAATCTATGCTGTATTTAAGCCTATTTTAGGCAGCACTTTTTACTGTATTTCCCAATTTAAAAGTTTCCATTGAAACAACAATAACAGAGAAAATCCAAGAGTATAATAAGACAGTTTATTTTCGCTCGGATTTATTTCGAAGCATATCTCCTCTTACTACGGGGGCCAGGGTATCTCCGCAAGAAACTAAAGGGTTAAAATCAAAATCAGAAATTGCCTAAGCACCTTATAAATGTAAATTTCATGGTTATTGCATTATGCATGCTGTTCATGTATATTTTTCCTCATCCATCAAAAAATAGAACAGAACTGGAGGACAGTGACTAATCCATTGAGGGCTGAGAAGGAATTAATGTCCTCCGGGGTAAAATAGCAGCACTTACCACTTCTTTGCACTGGAACCTAACATTATTTGTCGTACATTACATTTACAGCAAGAAAAAGAAGTATTGATGTGACTGTCCTGTGACTCTTCCTACCGACATACACACGTATAACATTTTTTTCAAAGTCTTAATGTAACATTCTACCTCTTTCACAGGCATGCACAGGCATCCACAAGCGCCTGACCTACCTACCTTCTACCCACTATCTCCTGGCGGTGTGGGCCAGATGACTCCTCCTCTCGGCTGGTGAGTTTTAGGAACAGGCCACGTTGAATTGTTTCATCCCCATAACTATACTGTTTTAGGCTATGTGCGCACTAGGCCGTTTTTCCCGCAGATTTACCCGTGGATTTGCCGCGGAAATTTCTTGAGAAAGATTAGAAATCTTTCTGCAGACATTTCCCAGCAAAACCTATGTGTAAAAAAAAATAGCCGTGCGCACGCTGCGGATATTTCTCAAGAAACTTTCATGAGAAAATGAGCATGTCCATTATTACCTGCGGAATACCCCCGGAATTTCTATACCTGCATGTGTCAGGAACAACTTGCGGAAAATCCGCGGTAAAATTGCGGCTAATCCGCGGTAAAAACACATGCGTTTTTACCGCGGATTTGGTGCGTTTTTTTCCCGCAGGTGCGGGAATCTTCAACTCGCAGAATGTCTCTCAAGAAAGTTTCTTGAGTAAAAGGACATTTCTAGTGCGCACATAGCCTTAGGCCCAGTGCCCACGCTGTGACGTTTTGACGCGTATTTACAGAAATCTGCAGCAAAATCTGCATTTCCATTGTGAAGTCAGCAAAGTCTGAGAGTTCAGAAGTGCTGTGCCCACCCTGCTTATTTTTCCTTGCGTATTTGGTGCAGAAAAAAAGAAATCTGCACCAAATATGCAAGGGAAAAATACTCAACATGGCCACAGCACTTCTGAATTCTCATAGACTTTGCTGGCTTCACAATGGACTTGCAGATTTTGCTGCAGATTTCTGAAAATCTGCATCAAAATCCGCAGCGTGGGCACAGGGCCTTACGTCAAATGTTTCTGATATGCCAAGAACAGCAAAACTGTTTTGTTCCCATAGCTAATAATCCAGAAAATCGGTGAAATGTCTGACTGTGGTTTATGGAACTTTGTTGCCTAGAGTAATCAAACTTCCTTGATCTCCTTTTTAAAGAGTAGCTTTTTTTTTTCCGTTTCATAAATAAATGGCGAATCGGAAAATAAAAAAACTTTTCTAATATATCTTATCAACTAAATCTGCTTCTTTATGCACAACTGAGAGATTTTATTCTCAAAATTCTAGAATACACAGGTAAAATCTGTAGCAAAGGAAGACGGATTGTTACATTACTGAGATCGGAGATGACTATAGAGAACTATCATTTCAGGAGAAATTTTAGCAAAATGTCAGTCAACCTCTAGTCCACCCACTCCCTCCTCCGTGAAATTTTAAAAGTACCAAGTGCCATCTCCTATCTTAGTAATGTGACATCTATCTTCACTGATTTACACGTTTTCCCATTAATTGATAGTGGAAGATCAAATTAGGAGGTAAAAAAGTAAATTTATTCATCCGACCATAAGACATGTTGCAAAGTTGCTGATTTTCAGGTCTACTATTGATTTATTAAAATATAAAAAGGAACCCAAAACATTTCTTTCAGTTTACTGTATTCATGAGGAGCATTTTCTCCACTTTTCTAAACAACAATTGATGGCCACCACGTACTTGTATGTATATACAGCAGCCGCCCATCACCGATGAAGGGTAGACTCTTGGACATGGCTCTCGCGATGGAGCTGTCAAGAAGCTTTCCTAGTCATCCCAAAATTAGAATAATTTTCCATTCCAAAGTCTGAGACCATGAATTAACAATCTCAGTGATGAATGTCATGGTTGAAATAATCTTTAAATTCAAATAGGAATACCATTAATTAAAAATGATGGAGGTGGAAGGCTACATGGCAAACATGCCATTAAGTGTGTGACATTTTTTTTTATAAACATTCCCTGCAAATCCTGAGTGTCCTAGTTGAAAGAGAGGTAAGGTGGTCAGTTTTGGGTTGGGTTTGGCAGTCCACTGACATTCGATATTCATGGAGAAGTGCTGTCCGTGTTTTTCATGGGTAACACTCATACCTGTGATTGTCTACGCAGCCATTAACATGCCCATGACTGGATGGATCGAAGATGGCAATGCAAGTCAATGGGTCTGTGAAAAAAGAATCAGACCACACTCTGATGACATCAGAGTGCAGTCCGATTTTCACGGACTGTCAAAATGGAAAAGGTGGAGAATTTTTTTTTTTTTTTAATTTCTCAATGTCTGGGGGGAAAAAAGGGCCAAAGTCTGATCATAATAATCTGTCAATTTTTCTCCTATGTGGAAAAATCATACGTGTGAATGAGCCCTAAACATAAACCGCCAACACTATTTCTCTTTATGGGAATAGGTAGGAATACTTTGGTAGAGAAGAAGCCTACCATACCATTTTATTTCCTATACGTGCGATTAATATAATCCGGCTCAGTTGATATTCTCATTCATCTTCAAGGTGTCAGCATACATTTTATGACTCATTGTTAAATGTCTGATAACTTTGGTAACGATTTTGCAGCGCAGTGCATGGCTGTGTAAGCCTAGTTCAGGTTCATACTCTTGTGCATGGCTGTGTCAGTGTGTACAAAGCATAGATGATTGCTAGTGAATCACTCACATCTGTGATTTAAGCCCCTATACACCACTACTCCCTCAGCTCCGTGATCCTGACTCATGTGAAGAAAAAATGGATCATGAATGCTCAAAAATCATCCTGTCTGTGGGGAAGTAGGATGAGGTTCAGCATGCTAGCCATATTTATTGAAGAATGTCTTCTATTTATCGAGTAAATACTGACCCCCCGATAAGCAATGGAGCAGTTTCCTGATTCTGTATTGTGCTGTGACATATATTGTAGCCTGATAGCTGTCAACCAAATGCCTATTTAGTAGAGCTGGGCGGACCCGGACTCTAAATATCCGGATCCGCGCGGTTTCAAAGTTTCCCAGATGTCGGGTCCAGGATTCTGGCTGTTTGAAACCGGATCTGGCACTCGAGAAGTTAAAAAAAAAAAAAAATGAAGCCTACTTCCCTAGGCTCCATCGCAGCTGTGAACTCTTCTCGCACACGGCTGTAGCCTGCTCCTGTGCCCTCCACTCATCATTGGTCGTCCATATGCACTCAGCACTGCTTTCCCCGCCCACCGGCTGGCCTTGCTTCTGTGATTGGTTGCAGTCAGACGTGCCCCCAGCTGTGTGACCACGTCTGACTGCAATCAGTTATCGTGACTCATTCATTTTCTGCAGCGCACAGCGAGCGGTCATGCTCTATGTTTGCTCGCTTTGCCTGAAATGTAGCAGAGCTGGAATCGTCGTGGCACCTCCTGTGGATTATGTCAGACCTGCAGGGGTCTGATGGGGTTAAAAAAAAGTGGTGAAACAGGATGTTTTTTGTATTTATTCCAAATAATGGATTTTTTCGGTGTTTGTGTTTACTTACTGATTAGTAACGCTGTCATTACAAGTCCAGGACTTAGTGGCTCCTTAGTACCCTAATTGCCACTGCACCAGGGCAATCGGGAAGAGCGAGGTAAAGCTCCGGGATTGTCACATCTAATGGATGCGACAATTCCGGGCAGCTGGAGGCTATTTTTAGGTTGGGCCTCCCCAGCCTGTGAATACAGCCCCATGGGGAGATAAGGTATGCACACCAGTGACTATGTAAGGGGAATACATGGAATAGCAGAAACTGCTGTGTGAATACTGACTTGAAAAATCCAATAGCTATATGTAAGGATGAAATGTGAAAAATGGAATCTGCATTACTGCCATGAATATATGAATAAAGAGAAATTTAGCTACTGAATTGATCAATGCAATAGAGCCCCAACACTACGCCAAAGTATTTCTCTACGTTGGGGTCCCTAGCTTATGTGTGTCCTCTCATGCAGTTAAAAAACTTACCGTGTATGGGAAGCTGAGACCCAGGCTATATATACGATGTGGATTGGCAATAGGTGTGTGTGGGGAGGGTTCCCAAACGAAAAACAACTAACAAATAAGAAATAACGTTTGGAACTCCATTCTATGTCTAAACTGGGTGCAAAAACCTAAAAAAACATCACTATGTGAATACAGCCCCAGCTGTCAGCTTTATCTTGGCTGGGTATCAAAATTGGGGGGAACCACACGTTTAGTTTTTTAAATAATCTATTTAAAAAAAAAAAAATGCCGCATGCAGTTCCTCTTAGGCCTTAGTCACACTTGCGAGGAACTTGCATGAGTCTCGCGTCACATCACCCAGCATGGCCGCATACACTCTCCTGACAGGAGCGCATCGGCTGCATGTAGTTCTATGCAGCTGCACGCTCGTGTCAGTATTTGGTTAGTATTTTATATCAGTATGTACAAGGTGGCCTTTAAAAAACCTAAGGTGTTTGGAGCCGTGTGCAGACTGACCCAGTGGTCAGAATTGGCTGAAAATTGGTATGTATGCTATTCAAGGCATGGGGAAACGGAAGGCATCTTTAAAAATTGTTTATACCAAAACTCCTCACCAGGTGAAAAAGTGGCGCTGTACAGTGAGCGAGTGGCCAAAAAAACCTTGTGCTGATAATTGGATATGTCACAATTGCTCCACAGACTAGCATAACTGTTAAATATGGCCACCACCAGGCATAGTGATCGTGTTCTTTCTATGTAGAACAAGCTCAACGCTTCCATGTAACCTGTCAGGCGGGATGCTGCGCACTTCTAAAACCTCTTTGAGGTCAGCCAGGGTGTCAACATTTCCTCTATAAACACACTCTTTGAAGTGTCCCCACAAACAGAAATCACAAGGATTGAGATCGGGCGAACACGGTTGGCATGCGTTAGGAAAGGAGCAGCTCAAATTCCTGCCAAAATGTGCACGCAGAATGTTCTTCACATGATTTGCGATGTGAGGCGGTGCTCCATCATGCATGAAGGTGCTCATCTGAAGACACTGCCTCTGTTGGAGTTGCAGAATAACCACTGTTTCCAGCATTGTCTGGTATCTCGCTGTTGTCACGGAACAGGTAGCAACTCCAGTTGGCCGCATTTCTTCGTAAAAGAACGGTCCAAGGATGAATGATGAGATGAAGCCACACCAAACTGTTACCTTTGACGAATGGAGTGGAATCCCCTCGACCACATGCATATTTTCGGTAACCCTTATGCGACAGTTTTGTGTGTTCACCATTCCAGTCAGGTGTCAGCTAAAAATGTGCTTCGTCGCACCACAGAACATTCCATATACAATTGCCATCCACTCTTGCCAGAAACATGAATGCAAATGTCATGCGGGTATCATTGTCACAAGGATGAAGTTGTTGATGATGGCTAATTTTGTACGGGTCTGCCTGCAAGATCTATGTGCTGTACGGGAGCCCCAATTGCCTGGAAACACTACATGCACTTCTTCTCCCGACAGGGTTGTTCGTGCCCTGTTCCATGACGGCAGTGGCAATGTCCTCCACAACCTCTCTGTTTACCGGTTATCGCCAGCACCCTGACTGAACACTCAGTAACCCTGTTGCCTCAAAACGTGTCATCATCTGTCTCAGCAAACTGACATCCATTGAACCGCTACATGTGTGAAGGTCTTTTGAACAATGAATGGCTATCAGTGCAGCTGTAGCATTCCTGGCATTCTCATAAAAGAACAGCACTAACCGTGCACAATCCGGCGAAGAGACTGGCATCTTGAAGACTGAGTGGCAAGGCGCGCTCACCTTACCTAGTGGGGAGTTTTGGTATACATATTTTTTAAGATGCCTTCTGTTTCCCCATGCCTTGAATAGCATACATACCAATTTTCAGCCAATTCTGTCCACTGGGTCAGTCTGCACATGTTTATTTTATGGCCACCTTGTATAAGCCAAAACCAGGAGTGGAACAATCAAAGGAAAAGTATATTAGAAACCTGCACAAATTCTGCATTTTCACCCACTCCTGGTGTTGACTTGCACATTAAATGATCAGCCAGCCAAGTTTTGGGGTTTTTTTTTATGTTCCTCTTGTTGTTATTTTATTGTATGGTATGTTTTAAATTTTAAAAAATACGTTTCACTTTTGTCCGGTAAGTGTTTTTAGTTTTTTTTTTTTTTTGCGGCGGTGAGGGGTTATATTTTTTAACGGGTGTGACTGATATCGGCTAGACATGATAACAGGAATGCTTATATCATGATATGTTGTGGATTTTTCTATTCTATGTACACATTGGTTGACTGTAGTCAGCGATCCCTTCTGACGCCCATGCTAACAGCTATTCATTCATATATAGATACATTGTACCATTAAACAAAAACATAGTCTTTTTTACACAGGGCAGACATGACATTGGGTCAGTTCCATCTGGGCCCAAGAAGTAAGGTAGCCCACTAACACTTCCAAAGCAGGTGAAATTGTGCACTATGATGGGCTACTGGACGGCAAGGGGCCCATATACTGTTTTTGTTCTTCTGTCTGTGTCTGCTTCTGGTTTCACACATCAGATTTGGCTGACAGTTATCCCCTGACACGTTAATTCACATGCAAACTCACCTTGACCGAGCATACATGTGTTCTAGTGGGGAAGGGAGGAGTTTGCTGATGCTCAACTTCTGGCAGAGGCTTATTTGTGAGGAGAACAAAACACTTGAGAATCTAAATTTAAACTGCCCGATTTTTCTCTCCCCCCAACAATATCTGACTGGGCAGAATCTGGAGGCCCCGACACATTAGGGTTGCTGGTAGAATTAAAATCCACCAGTTTGGTCAGTTTTAATGAGTGTGATAAAAGAACTATTTTCATGATTTACTTCTATGTTACTATTGTGCCTCTTAGAAAGCTAGCTGTTAGTGTCCTAAAAACGTGATTAATCCAAGTATATATGTGTGTATGTGTATGTATGTGTGATGCCCCAGAGCTCTGGGGTACTCTGTCCTAGGCCGTATATGTACGGGGATGCTGTGTCACGGTTGTGTAACAGCCAGTGCCTGGTTCCGTGGTTCCGTCGCTTTTTAAAGGGGATTATGTACATGGGAGATTAAAGAGTTTATATGGTGATGCCAGTTGTGGGTAGCAGTTATGGTGATGGAACCGCCGCTGCACAGTCTTTTACCACTGGGGCTGATGGTAGTGGCAGCCTGGATGGTAGCCTCTCCGCAAGTAGGGCCGGGCCCCAGGGAGTAGATGGTGGATCCAGCGCAGAAAGAAGGAGAGACCACACGTTGGGGATGCAGTGCAACTGTTTTACTCAGAGTTGTTGATGTTGCTGCACTAAGGATGGCTGCTTCAGACCACCGGTCCCTGTAGTCCCAGTGCCAGTGTGGTGTCCTGGTGGCGTTTTTCCCCGACACTTCTCACTAGTTGGTGGAACCCCGTAGCTTGGAGCATCTGTGGGTCTCCTACTGTCTGTCGACAGTCTCTGGTCCGTACGGCGGGCAGTGTGGATCCTGTAGGGTCGGTGTTCGGTTCCGGTCCCTGGCTCAATCTTTACTGCTGGTGCCCTTGGATTCTTGGGTCAGTGAGGTCCTTGAAGGTCCCCTCACTGTGCAGGTATTTGTCAGGTTGTCCGACGCTTTCACCTGACCTAGGGCCCTGTGCTCCGTCGATGCTCTGGTTCCAGGGGTACCTGGCTGTACCCTCCCTGGCAACCACTCTCCAACGCCACCTAGATCACTGCTACATGACCCCGTCTGGAGACACGTCCGTCCCCTTCAACTGTCACTTTCAAGGACTCCTCTGTCTGACTGTCTGTGTCTCTGTCCCCTCCCACCGGGTTGTCGTCTAGTGGCCATCCATTGGGTCCCGGACTAGTCAGTCACCCCTGATTGGGTGAGGGAAACTGGGGATGTTTGTATTTTGGTGGTACTGGCATTGAGCTTCTGTGACACCCTGGACTAGTTAGGTCGTCCCAGGTAGTCACACACAACACCACACCCCCCTCCCGGTTAGGGAACATCAGTCAAACTAAAAACCTTATCACCACCCTCCAGGTTTGATGTCCACACCGGGGGGCGGAGCCAGGCAGTTGGCTCCACCCACCGAGTAGTTCACAGGCCTGGAGGCGGGAAAACACACACTCAAGTTCAAGTTGAGGAAGAGACTATCATATAGAACATAGACAGAAAGGGAAAAGTACAGTACTGCAATTTCTTCATAATAAATTATATAATAATCCCCATATAAACGGATATCATGGAATATACTCCCAAACTTAGCTATATACTTCGTGTAAAAAAACACGTGTAGGAGACTCATTCAAATATAAAATAATTAGATTTTATTGTGTACAACCATAGAACATTAAAATTAATTTTCCATAAATTACATACATGAGGTAAGGTGGATTCCCACACACCCAACTATCAAAAAACCACCATGATTTGTCCCATCATTACCCCACAGGGCTAAGTAACAAAGTGCAAATGCTATCAAAAATTGTATATTTATAATGCACCATAGGGTCAGAGAATCACAGTGTAAGGAAAAGCGTTCCTAAACTTACCCATAGTGCATAGGCAGATGGACTACCAATGGTGGCTCAGAGGTGGGTGAGAGAAAGTCCGTCAACCGGACGCGCGTGTCGCAAAAGCTTCATCAGCGGGGTGCAGGCGAATGAATGTGCTCACTGCACGCTCCCCATTTTATATCCACATATGGCCGTGATTGCTGGTAACATGTTCCACGTGTTTGTGATGCTTACATAGCGGCGCATGCGCGCAGGACGGGAGGCCCGGAAATTGTGTCGACACCCGGCGGCCCTCACACCCGATGCACACATCAGAGGGAATTCCCTCAGTGACATCACCCGACATGCGCATCGGGACTACTGAGGTCGCCGAGCGACGACACCCGGAAGTCACATCCTGCGCGCACGCGCGGCAGCCGCAAACACCCACGGGAAGTGTCATTACAGGGACCAGTGTAAATACAATGCACAAGTGATTTATCTGACTCATCCAGACATATACCAGGGGGGTGTAGAGTCGGGGGGAAGACGCACAAGTTGAGGAAGAGAGTAGTCTGGAGGGTGTGGAGAGCAGTCAAGTTTACAGGCAGTCCTGTGTCCAGGCCTGCCAAGAGACTACCAGGTGGCTGGGTCGGAGACCAATCACCATTGGCAAGGAGGCAGATGGTGGTGGCCGCCTGCAGGAGCTGGGATTACAGCCGGTGGAACCGTAGGGACTGGGGTCGAGCGGTGGCCCGCCGGTACCGAACCGGGGAACCAATTGGAAACCGGAGCACCAAGAGGGGTACTCAGACCCAGTACAAAGCCCTGAACCGACAGGGCCGAGTCGAATCAACTGATTGCGGACTGGACTTAAGGACCTATACCACACAAGCCCCGTTAGAAGTCAACAGCCCAACCATACAGGGTAAAGCCACCGCCAAGGCATAGAGACCGAAAGGGCCAGCGTCTGCAGGCAAACTGGCTCCTACGGCATATGCAAGTCGGGGAGCGGACTACCGGTGTCTAGGCATAGGAGTCAAACATTTAGGGCTGCTTCTCATTTGCGAGTTTCTTGCAGTAGAGCAATGCGAGAAAATCTCGCATTGGAATCGGACACATGTTAGTGAATGATTCAGCTCGCATTTGCGATTTTTTTTTTTTTTTTTTTTTTTTTTTTTTTTTTCTCAGTCCAAATCGGACTGAGAAAAAAATCGCAGCATGCTGCTTTTTTGCGAGTTTCTACTGCGAGTCTCTCCAATGCAAGTCTATGGGAGCGTGTAAAAAATCGGATGTCACGGGACGGCACTCACACCATCCTAGTGATATCCGATTTTCTAAATACATTTCTCGCATGTTTCCTAAAACACTGAAAACGAGCGGTCTCACAATATCTGTCAATCACTATTCTGTCAGTCGGTCTCTCCCTCTCGGTCTCTATTCTCTCTCTGTCGGTCGGTCACTATCTCTGTCCCTCTCTCACAGTCTGTCGGTCATTTTCCCCTCCTCTCTCATACTCACCGTTCCCCCGATCTCCGGCGCGGCGCTGCACGGCATTCACACTGCTGCGGCGGCTTTTACTATTTTGAAAAAGCCGGCCGCTCATTAAACCATTTCGTATTCCCTGCTTTCACTGCCCACAGGCGCCTATGATTGGTTGCAGTGAGACACGCCCCCACGCTGAGTGACAGATGTCTCACTGCACCCAATCGCAGCAGCCGGTGGGCGGGTCTATACTGTGCAGTGAAATAAATAATTAAAAAAAACGGCGTGCGGTCCCCCCAATTTTAATACCAGCCAGATAAAGCCATACGGCTGAAGGCTGTTATTCTCAGGATGGGGAGGTCCACGTTATGGGGAGCCCCCCAGCCTAACAATATCACTCAGCAGCCGCCCAGAATTGCCGCAGACATTAGATGCGACAGTTCTGGGACTGTACCCGGCTCTTCCCAATTTGCCCTGGTGCGTTGGCAAATCGGGGTAATAAGGAGTTATTGGCAGCCCATAGCTGCCAATAAGTCCTAGATTAATCATGTCAGGCGTCTCCCCGAGATACCTTCCATGATTAATCTGTAAATTACAGTAAATACACACATACCCGAAAAAATCCTTTATTAGAAATAAAAAACACAAACAAATTCCCTCATCACCAATTTAATAAGCCCCAAAAAGCCCTCCATGTCCGGCATAATCCACGGACCTCCAGCGTCGCTTCCAGCTCTGCTGCATGGAGGTGACAGGAGCAGCAGAAGACACAGCCGCTCCGGTCACCTCCACACAGCAACTGAAGACAGCCGCGCGATCGGCTGAGCTGTCACTGAGGTTACCCGCTGTCACTGGATCCAGCGATGGCCGCGGGTAACCTCAGTGACAACTCAGCTGATCGCGCTACTCACCGCCGCTCCTGTCAGCTCCACGCAGCAACTGAGGTGAGTAGCGCGATCAGCTGAGCTGTCACTGAGGTTACCCGCGGCCACCGCTGGATCCAGCTGATCGCGCTCCTAAACTCAGTGACAGCTCAGCTGATCGCGCTACTAACCTCAGTTGCTGCGTGGAGGTGACAGGAGCGGCGGTGTCTGCTGCAGCTCCGGTCACCTCCATGCAGCAGAGCTGGAAGCGACGCTGGAGGTCCGTGGCCTATGCCGGACATGGAGGGCTTTTTGGGGCTGATTAAATTGGTGATGAGGGAATTTGTTTGTGTTTTTTATTTCTAATGATTTTTTCGGGTGTGTGTGTTTTTATTTACTGTAATTTACAGATTAATCATGTAAGGTATCTCGGGGAGATGCCCGACATGATTAATCTAGGACTTATTGGCAGCTATGGGCTGCCAATAACTCCTTATTACCCCGATTTACCAACGCACCAGGGCACATCGGGAAGAGCCGGGTACAGTCCCAGAACTGTCGCATATAATGTATGCGGCAATTCTGGGCGGCTGCTGACTGATATTGTTAGGCTGGGGTGCTCCCCATAACGTGGAGCTCCCCATCCTGAGAATACCAGCCTTCAGCCGTATGGCTTTATCTGGCTGGTATTAAAATTGGGGGGGGACCGCACGCCGGTTTTTTTAATCATGTAATTATTTATTTCACTGCACAGTATAGACCCGCCCACCGGCTGCTGTGATTGGGTGCAGTGAGACACCTGTCACTCAGCGTGGGGGGCGTGTCTCACTGCAGCCAATCATAGGCGCCTGTGGGCGGGGAAAGCAGGGAATACGAAATTGTTTAATGAGCGGCCGGCTTTTTCAAAATAGTAAAAGCCGTCGCAGCAGTGTGAATGCCGTGCAGCGCTGCGCCGGGGATCGGTGAGTATGAGAGAGGGCTGCTCACTTCAGTCACTCAGGGGATTAGCGGTCACCGATGAGCCATTCACGGGTGACCGCTAATCAGGACGCGACACAGACAGAGCCGCAGCATGACCATGAAGTCTGGTGAAGTTCCCCCGAGTTCATTCTGATCGTGCGGCTCTGTCTGTGTCTGCTGTCATCTGACATTCAGCTCTGCTACTTGGCTGTCTGTGTCTGCTGTCAGCGGCCATGTAGCAGAGCTGAATGGCAGATGACATAGTAAAAAATACGCATTACACATGCATTACACACGCTAGTAAAATCATTAATTTATTCCGAAAAAGCATCGCACTTGCGTTGCACTCGCACCTAACATGAACTAAAATCAGCCGAGTTTTTTTCAGCCAACTCGGACCGATTTTACTCGCATAGATGTGTTTCCAGCCTTACACAGAGGTGCAGGAGAAAGGCGGAACCCACCAACCTATTCTGGGAGAAGCTGCAGCCGGCTGCGGGCCCCGTTCATCACCCCGTTTGGTTTACCAGAGACTCCGGTGTCTTGTGTCATAGTGAGTACACTAGTGCCTTCGGGCCGCGCACCGCACCGCAACACTTCACCCTGCACCCCGGCCCTAGCCCAAGTCGACGCGTGTAGCGCCAACTCCCTTGCAGAGCGACGTGACCCCCGGGTCCATGAGAGGCTCGAGCCACCACCCTTAGTACAAACACGGATCCGAGCGGCTCGGCACACTTCCAGGTCCCTGGGGGGTAGGCCCTGCATCTTTGTCAGGATGTAGTACCTAGTAGTGCCCTGAAGGATAGATAGATATAAAATAAATAAATATATATATGTATATATAATATATATATATATATATATATATATATATATATAATTATACACACACAAATATACATATAATATTTTAGGGACCAAAGGTATTCTATTTTGCTATGGAGATAGTGGATTCCTACCCTCCAGCCATGGTGTGTTGTGAGAGTAAAGTAAAATGCCCAAAGGATAAAACAGATATTGGTGACTTTCTGGTCTGTATTCAATTTCACCAGGAAGAAAACCAGGTGATTTCCAAGTACTGTAGTCATTTACATTTTACAAGCAAATGATATTGTTGCATTGTTGTTTTTTGCTGGTCTTCATTAAGGGGATAGTTGTATAATTTGTCTGGATTTTATTAACCTTTTACTGAAAATATTAAACCTACATACCCGCTTTTTTTTCATATAGAGAATGTGTACACTAAACATACAATAAAAAAAACAGAACGAGCCTTGTGTATTTTGCAGATGTCCTCCATAACCACCACATTCTGGTTTTCATTTTATCAGTACAGTGATGACTTAACTCTTTGGTCTTGGCAATGCCTTATTTTTTTTTATCTCTACTGTATAAGGATGAACTTTTGGGCTTTGCCTGCTATCAGAGTGGCACGGTTTCTGGAAATTAAAAAAACCTTATTAAAGGTGTAGAGGCTCTGGAATGACGTGAACAAGATACTTCTTTACCTGCAAATGTGTCGCCAGGGGTTAAGGGGATACCCAGAACCGGGCCAAGGGTCGCTTCTGGAAAGGGTATCACGGTGTCGTGACCCGGTCTGTGCTCCCTGGTTCCACAATAAAAAGGGGGGTTATGTTCGTGACGCCACCCGTGGAATGTGATCAGAGATGACCACCGCTGCTGCAGAACCTCCGGGGTGATGGAAGGCAGCTTGAGATGGGACGGCTCCCCACGGGTAGAGCCTTTTCCCCGGGGCAGTGTGTTAGTCTATGGGGGGAGTGCAGGACACGAGCACAATAAACAGGCAGACTCACGGTTTTGCAGTTTCTTTGTCCTTTACTGATGATGGTATTCAGCAGAGTACTGTCCACGGAGTCTGTGAGGGGTTCAGGGCTTCTCCCACCCAGCCGGGCCGTTTTGGCTTCCTTGCCTGCACTGTGTGTCTGTGGCCCTGCTGATGTGTGAACTATGCAGCCGGCTCTGTTTCTGCTCTGCTCCTAGGTACCGACCTGACAGGCAACTCGAGTCCTTACTTGTATGTTCCTGAACTCTGCGTTTGTTGCTTGTGTCTGTGGTACAGATAGAGAATGTGGAATCCTCACTTCTCTGGTGTTCACTGTGCAGTATGTAACCTGCAGTCTCGGATCCAGCATCCGTTCTGTGTGCTCCACTGGGATGAGCAAAGTAATGCTCTGTCTCCCAGGAATGTTCCTCTGTGTACGCTTTCTCCTTTCCTCAGACCCTCAGCTAGGCCTGGAATTGGTCAGTGGATCCTGAGGTGAGCTCAAGCCAGCTTCCAACCTGCAGATCCTTCCTTCTCAGTGCTCTGCTCTGCACCGAGCTTCCAAACTGAAACTACTTCTGACCATTTCCTCCCCCCCAGCAGAATGTACAGGGAAGCAGCTTGGTCTCCCCCTTCTGGCCAGGAGGTCTTGGTGTTGTGTGTGGGGAGTTAACCCTTTGTGTTGTTACTGTGGCAACCCTGGGGTGCCACATTCCCCCTTAGTGAAGAACAGTACTCCGGGACTGTGAAACAAACAAACAAGTTATCACAACAATTATATATATACAGAGTCTCAAAAGGAAAAAATACAAAAACCTTAAAGCTCAAAAAGAGTCCAAAATGTTCAAAAATATATAAGTGTTCATACAGTATAGTCTCTGTAGGTACTGGGCTTTTGGTCTTAACGTTGCAATTAAATAAACATTTCAATCAACAAACACTTCTTAAAGGTGTCTCTACTCTGGTCATAAGTGCAGTAGACCTCACGGCCCTCGGGCCACCAACATGTGATCAAGTTGTAACTCTCCGCGCTGCCACCTTATACCACTCTTCTCTCACCTTTTCTGTACACTAAACTGTTACGGTTTTTCATATAAACATTATAACATATGTACATTTTATATGCAATTCCACATTAGTTTTTATATCTTGCTGGTATCTGACCCTGAGTACTACGCTGTGACCTGCGTACTGCTGTTGTACTGGGTGTACTTAGCATAATGGTGTGGGTGGAAGTGTACCTATTTGGTGTTTCTGGTACTTGTGAGGATGGGGGGCTGACTGTAGGACTGGCAAGCTCACTGGGACCAGGAATCTGTTCTTCCTCTACGGTTTCAACTTCCAGTTCTTCATGTCTTGGGACTTCTTGTGGTATGGATTCTGATGTTGGTTCCACCACTTGAGGGAAGGCGATCATTGGGACTACTACTGCTCCATGGTAATTTGGCCATGTTTTTGGGAAATCTCCTAAGACTGTATGGAATACATCTTCTTCCTTCTTGACAGGTTGTACCTGTATGGGTAAGGTGACTTCTGGTGTTTTCAGGGTTTCAGGACACGGTTTGAGTTGATCTCTTGACACGACAGCTGATGTCCTTCCTTCATCCTTACTGATGAGACACACTTTGGGATTATCCATACTGGATGGCAAGACTGTATATGGGGTGGTTTCCCACTGATTATCCAATTTGTTTGTGCGCCGTTTCCTCTTGAGAACTTGGTCACCAGGTTGCAATGGGGTTGCTAGAGCATGCTGGTTGAAGGTTCTCTCCTGTCTTCCCCTAGCTTGTTGGAGACTTTTCTCTACGCACTCTTGTACTTGGCGATACTGCTGCTGACGTAGGGTATCCCAATTGGATTCTTGAACTTCCGCATCTGGCTTCAGAATTCCCATATCTAAATCAATTGGCAGTTTACCGGGCCTTGCACGCATGAGGTAAGCGGGGGTGCAGTTTGTAGAACTCACCGGGACATGATTGTACAAGTCCACCAAGTCTGGCAATTTCTCTGGCCATTGATTTCTTTCTGACTCTGGTAAGGTCTTCAACAGGTCAATCACAATATGGTTCATCTTCTCACATATGCCATTTGTTTGGGGATGGTATGCTGTTGTGCGAATCTTTTTACAGCCATACATGTTGCAGAATTCTTGGAAAATCTGTGATTCAAAAGCTGGACCTTGATCTGCAAGGACTTGTTCTGGGTAACCATGGGGTCTGCAAAAGTACGTCTGGAATGCTTTAGCTGCTGTTCTAGCTGTAAGGTCTTTCACGGGTACCACCACTAAGAAGCGTGAGTAATGTTCCACGATGGTTAAGGCATAGACATAGCCAGACCGGCTTGGTGACAACTTGACGTGGTCTAATGCAACTAGCTCGAGTGGTTGCTTGGTTACTATGGACTGGAGTGGAGCTCTCTGGTTCTGTTGATCCTTTCTTCTGAGGTTGCACGGTCCGCATTTTCTACACCAATCTTCAATTGATTTTCTCATGCCAACCCAGTAGAATCTTTCTCTTAAGAGCACTTCCAACTTTTTCCAACCAAAATGACCAGCACCGTCGTGGTAAGCTTCCAGAACCATCTTGACGTCTCTCTTGGGCACAATGATCTGCCAGACCAACTCATGTGTTTTTGGATTGGTGTGCCTTCTACAGAGCTTCCCTTGGTACAGGAACAATTTACCTCTCTCCTTCCAGAGATGTTGCGTCTCAGCTGGGTCATTCTGATTAGGGTAAGCACCTTGTTGTGTAAGCAGTTCTTTCACTAGCTTCACAGCTGGATCGCTGTCTTGTGTGTCAGCCCATCCGTGGTGTGCTAATGGGTTGAGAGTTGCCTGCTGTTGTTTTTGGTAGACACTCGGTTGGTACTGTCCCACCTTAGGACGGTGAAAGGCCGGCAGCTCAATTTCTTCCAGTCCCTCAGGTTCCTCTTCCACGTTCCCCGAGTGTGGCATCCGGGATAAGGCATCTGCATTCCCATTCTTGTGGCCTGCCCTGTACTTGATGACAAAGTTGTAGTTTGACAGTCGGGCTATCCATCGCTGTTCCAGCGCACCTAATTTTGCAGAGTCCAGGTGGGTCAACGGATTGTTGTCAGTAAAGATGGTAAATTCTGCAGCTGCCAAGTAGTGTTTGAAACGCTCTGTTACAGCCCAAACTACTGCCAGTAGTTCTAACTTGAAGGAGCTGTAATTCTCTGGGTTTCTTTCTGTAGGCCGGAGCTTCCTGCTTGCAAAAGCAATAACTTTCTCCTTGCCTTCCTGCTTTTGAGACAATACGGCTCCCAGTCCTACGTTGCTGGCATCCGTGTACAAAATGAAGGGTTGATGGTAATCTGGATATGCCAGGATCTCTTCTCCTGTCAGTGCCCACTTCAACTTCTTAAAGGACTCTTCTCTCTCATCACTCCACTGGAAAGGAGGATTTCGGGCTGCAGACTTCTTTGACTGTCCTACCAGGATGTCTTGTAGGGGAGCTGCTAGCTTCGTGAACCCTTTTATAAATCTTCTATAGTAGCCTACCAGTCCCAGGAATTGCCTCACCTCTTTCACGCTGGTGGGTCTCGGCCAATCTCTGATCACGGTAACTTTTTCAGGATCTGGTGCTACCCCTTCTGAGCTCACGACATGTCCCAGGTACTGTACCCTTGGCTTTAGAAGGTGACACTTGGATGGCTTGATTTTCATGCCGTATCCGGATAAGGCTTCAAACACTTCTGCCAGGTCTTGTAGATGCTGTTCATAGGTCTTGGAGTAGACTATGACGTCATCCAGGTACAGGAGGACAGTTTCAAAGTTCTTATGTCCTAGGCAGCACTCCATCAGTCGCTGGAAGGTTCCAGGTGCGTTGCAGAGTCCAAACGGCATACAATTGAACTCACAGAGGCCCATCGGCGTGGTGAATGCTGTCTTCTCCTTATCAGCCTCTGCCACAGGAACTTGCCAATACCCACTAGTCAGATCTAGGGTGGAAAAGTAAGTAGCGGATTTTAATGCAGCCAATGACTCTTCTATCCTAGGTAATGGGTATGCATCCTTGTGTGTAATGCGGTTGATCTGTCTGTAGTCTACACACATCCTCATGGTCCCATCTTTTTTCTTAACTAGCACTAGTGGGGCTGCCCAGGGGCTACAACTGTCTCTTATTACCCCTGCTTCTTTCATTTCTTTGAGCATGTCTTTGGCGCATTGGTAGTGAGCTGGTGGTACTGGTCTATACCTCTCCTTTATGGGTGGATGGTTACCTGTGGGTATAGTGTGCTCTACCCCTTTGATCTGCCCAAAGTCTAATGGGTGTTTGCTGAATATTTGTTCATATTCTTTCACTACCCTGTATACTCCATGCTTTTGATGGGAGGGTGTAGAATTGGTACCTACATGTAGCTTTTGGCACCAATCCTCCAGCTTTCCCTCTGAGCCATTGTCTTCCGCCTGACTTGACGGCTTCAAGGGCTCAACGGTGGTGATGGCGTTGTTATCAACCGTATATAGCTTAGCCATGGTAGCATACTTTGGTAGGGTGACCTCATCTTCCCCACAATTTAGAAGGCGTATTGGCACTCTCCCCCTGTGTACCTCAACTATTCCTCTGGCCGTCAGTACAGTGGGCCTACTGTCTGAGTACACGGGTTCTACCAGGGCCTGATAGTCTCGCCCTCTGATGCCTATTGCGGCTCTACACCAGACCAGCATTTCTGTTTTGGGAGGAATTACAATAGGTATTGGGTCACTTACCCTTGCACTGCCAATTTCACCTCCTGACATTTCTACCTGCTGCTTCAGCATCAAGGCTTTAATTTCCTTCTGCAGGAGTCTCTGTTGCCCAGGTTTGGCAGTCTCGACGATCTGCTGCAAGACAGTAATTACCTCTGCAAAACAATTTTCAATTACATTCATTCCTAGCAGCATAGTTGGTTCACGTTCTCGTCGGTCAACATCAACAATGATAATACCCTGATTCTGCAATTCTACTCTCCCAATCTTAATGGTCATTTCTCTGAAACCAACCTGTGGTACTAATTCACCATTGCTAGCCCATATATTCAATGCAACATTAGATGGACCACTGCTAACGTCTGAATCAGCCCAGTACCTCTTATAAAGGACATGCGGAATTGATGATATTTGGGAACCAGTGTCCAGCAAGGCGTTGAGCGGAATGCCATCCAGCACGATGGGGATGACTGGACGTCCCCCCACATACTTGTCGTGCCAGGGTGAAGGACCTTGAGAGTTCATTCCTGAGGAGCGGCCCGCCTCCCCAGGGCATCCCCATTTAAAGCACATTCACGGGCAAAGTGACCTGGCTCATTGCAACGGCGGCAAATGGGCTGTCCATCCGGCTGGTAGCGGTCGCTGGGTCGTCCTCTCGTCGCTTGGTATCTCCTAGGCCTCATCCATGGGACATCCTCCTTGCTGGTCGCCAGCTCAATCTTGGGTGCAGACTTGGATCCACGCAGCTCCTGGACGATTCTAGCCATGGAAGCAACGGTGTCTGTAAGGGCTTCAAGCTTTTGATGTAGAGCCTCATTAGTGATCGGCTCCAGGTGGTTACCAACAGCCGCTGACATGGCCGATGTCACCGGCACTACTGGCTGCTGGGGTGCCACTGTAAGGTGTTGAACAGAGTCTATATCCTGCGGCTCCTCCACCTGCTGGAGGCGGATGGCTCTATCCTTTAGCTGGGCAAATGTTAGCCCTGGATCCTGGATCACCATCATGCTCAGTTGTCCCCGGTGGGAAGGGGATGAGAGTCCATCCAGGAATTGGTCTATCAGCAGCTTATCTGCTCCAGGGGCTAAGGCAGGTTCTGCTAATTTAAGTGCTCTGAGCGCCTCCTGTAAGTTTAAGGCAAAGTCTCTTGCGCTCTCTCTAGGTTTTTGCTTGCATCCAAAGAACCTCATTTTAGCCCGGCTGCCAGCAGCGGATTCAAAAGCTGCTTTTAGTCCAGCTATTATATGCTCTACAGTGTCCTTTGCATCATCCAGCCAGGATGTAGCCTCCCGCTGGGCATTGCCGGTTAACTGTCCCATAAGCATACCAACACGCTGAGCTTCTGTCAGGGGGTACATGCTGTAGTAGATTTTTAGCTTTCCGATAAAGTCATTAAGTGTGTTGGGCTCGCCTGAGTACTGCGGCAGCCACACTGCACCCGGGGTGTACGGCATCAGGAACGGCATGATAGGTGCCGCTGCACCGCCGGGTACAACAGCGTCTCCCTGCTGCGACATCTTTGCGCCCCCTTAGTTAATTTCACCAGTCTTCTTGACAGCAAGCCTGGGACACTTTTCTGCGTTTTCGTTCGGGTCGCAGCACCGAGCGCACCTCCTCTGCAAGCGGTGGGCGGAGTCTTAGTTTAGGAGCGATGTTTTCCCGCGCGTAGCAGGTAATGGCGTGATTAAATATGGCGCCTGGAAAATTTTACCAATGATGTTTTTGGATTTTTCCAGGTATCTTTGCAAAGTTTAAAGTCCGTTCTTTGTTGCAACAATTCACAGTTCAAGTCTTTTATGCGATGCAATAAGTCTTTACAGGCACACGTCACCCGGGTTGCAGCCGGGTCCAGTCCGCATCCTGTTCGTGACGCCAAAGTTGTGTCGCCAGGGGTTAAGGGGATACCCAGAACCGGGCCAAGGGTCGCTTCTGGAAAGGGTATCACGGTGTCGTGACCCGGTCTGTGCTCCCTGGTTCCACAATAAAAAGGGGGGTTATGTTCGTGACGCCACCCGTGGAATGTGATCAGAGATGACCACCGCTGCTGCAGAACCTCCGGGGTGATGGAAGGCAGCTTGAGATGGGACGGCTCCCCACGGGTAGAGCCTTTTCCCCGGGGCAGTGTGTTAGTCTATGGGGGGAGTGCAGGACACGAGCACAATAAACAGGCAGACTCACGGTTTTGCAGTTTCTTTGTCCTTTACTGATGATGGTATTCAGCAGAGTACTGTCCACGGAGTCTGTGAGGGGTTCAGGGCTTCTCCCACCCAGCCGGGCCGTTTTGGCTTCCTTGCCTGCACTGTGTGTCTGTGGCCCTGCTGATGTGTGAACTATGCAGCCGGCTCTGTTTCTGCTCTGCTCCTAGGTACCGACCTGACAGGCAACTCGAGTCCTTACTTGTATGTTCCTGAACTCTGCGTTTGTTGCTTGTGTCTGTGGTACAGATAGAGAATGTGGAATCCTCACTTCTCTGGTGTTCACTGTGCAGTATGTAACCTGCAGTCTCGGATCCAGCATCCGTTCTGTGTGCTCCACTGGGATGAGCAAAGTAATGCTCTGTCTCCCAGGAATGTTCCTCTGTGTACGCTTTCTCCTTTCCTCAGACCCTCAGCTAGGCCTGGAATTGGTCAGTGGATCCTGAGGTGAGCTCAAGCCAGCTTCCAACCTGCAGATCCTTCCTTCTCAGTGCTCTGCTCTGCACCGAGCTTCCAAACTGAAACTACTTCTGACCATTTCCTCCCCCCCAGCAGAATGTACAGGGAAGCAGCTTGGTCTCCCCCTTCTGGCCAGGAGGTCTTGGTGTTGTGTGTGGGGAGTTAACCCTTTGTGTTGTTACTGTGGCAACCCTGGGGTGCCACACAAACACTGCAGACAAAATGTATTATTTTCACTCCAATATGGGAACCACCAACTCCAGCATTTTGTTTTGCTTTTAGCGCTGGAGTCGTGCTTTAAAGGGAACCTATCAAGTCGCATATGTGTCGCCCAGGGAATGAGGTACTCTGTCCCGGGCAGAATATACAGTTAGGGGGTGTCACTTTGGTGGCCGTTGTCCGGTTCCGTGCCCTGGGCCTCTTTTGTAAGGCGAGTATTTACAGGGGAGATAAGAGTTAATGTTCATGTGACGCATCCTGCGGGTTGCGGTTATGATTGTGCAACCGCGGCTGCTTAGGTGGGTAATCACAGGGCTGGTGGTAGTGGCAGCTGTGATGGTAGGCCCTCCGCAGGTAGTGCTGAGCCTGGGAGATGTACGGTGCAATATTCAGCGAGACCAGTCCGTGGATTGTATTTAACGGTCTTTACTCACTTTGGACCCTGGACGGCTGGTTCCGGTCCCTGTATTGCCAGTGCCAGATAGTGACTCTGTTGCTCTGTCTCAGCACTCTGTGTAGTTGAGACCCCGAAACTTGAAACTTTGGGGGTCTGACTGTCCCTTGTTTGGTGGGTGCAGTCCCTCTCTCTCTCCGTGCGGCGGGCAGTGTGGACCCTGTGGGGAGGTATGTGTCCGAACCCCAATCCTTATGGTACTGCTGATGCCCCCAGATCTGTAGGTCAGTGAGACCCGTGGAGGTACCCTCACCGTGCAGGTAATTGCCAGGCCGTATGAAACTGGCGCCTGACCTAGGGCCCTGTGCTCCATACGTGCCCAGGTTCCAGTGGTGCTCCCTCGTACCGTCCCTGGGGTCTTGACTCCTGCCCAGAGGTACTCGCTTACCCTATGCTGTCAACCTGATTCACGGACCCAACTAGAGGCACGTCTAGTCCCTGGGTTCGCTTTGCCCACTGGTTAGCCCTCCCATTATCTGACTAACCCTTTGAGCCCTGGTGTGAGTGGCAACTGGGATTGTTAGGCGTGTGTTGCTGTTGCTGGCACTGGTGTTACAGGTCCCAGGGGGTAGGTCCTGCATCCCCGAGAGGATGCAGTTCCCTGTAATGCCCTGAGTGGCTCATGGGTGCTACACATATGCCCTCCAACCTAGCAGCATCAATCCTTCTATGCCCAAATTCCCTTCCTAACCAGCCCTGTATAATGCTATTCGCTAATCTGAATGTTTAATTGGCATTAGTTCCACCGCCTAGTCACGCCTGTGGGCGTGATAGCATGACTTTACAATAAGCTGGCTTCCCCGCCAGCTAATGGATATCTCGCACATGTACGTGGCTTATTTTGGCAGCGTTGGTGCTTTTCAGAAGCAGGGGGTGGGGGGGGGCGCTTCTTGCCGAATTAGGCGCAGGGTACATGACCAGAAGTTCAGAAGACAGCTCACATACACGTTTTCTGAACTGCGAAAATGAAGCCGTGCACATGTGCAACATTTCCAGTAGCTAGTGGTGACGCTGGCTCCTGGAAGTCCTGTTATCGCGCCCACAGGGGCACGATAACATGGAAAGTGGGACGACTAGTTTGGAGAGCTAAGGCCCCATCATCTAGTCAAGGCTTTGATTAGCATAGGAAAGTGAGATTTCGAAGTCTTCTTTTTTTAAACATTCATATTAGTGAATAGCATTACACAGGCCTGGTTAGGGAGGGAATTAGAGCATACAGATCTCAATTCTGCTGGGTTAGAGGGCATTGGGGACCTGACAGATTCCTTTTCCATCCAAGTCCCCTACCCACAATCTCATACTCACCTGCTGTTGTTTACTTCAATTTTCGGTGTCGCTCCTGTCCTGTGGCGCCATCTTGTGCCTGTAACGTCTGACTGGCAGGATGTCATAAGTTGGGTCACCAGTGCTCAGTACAAGTCTGTAAAAGCCAGAACGAGGCTAGATCGAGGCTCTCATAGACTTGTATTGATGTATGACCTCCAGCTCATTCCATGAAACACTGGAGACAAATCGCCAGAAACTGACCTGAATGGTGGCAGTAACGGAAGAAGACAGCGGCGGGGACAAGGCACTTACATTTAGAGCACCACTCCAGCACTGTAAACTAAAATAACAACAAAAAGTGCTGGAGTAGTGCTTTAAGGCTCACTGAGAAGTGCATCCCCTTTAGGACGTCTCTGATATGGTGTATGGACATGCATGGTCTTCATGAGCCGACCTCTTCAATTTTCATTCACTAAATCAACGTTTTCACATGCATGATCTCTGACCCGTTAGGGTTTCTTGAGGACAGGTTTCAGAAACAGTGGCTTTAAACATCTATGTGCGAAGCTCTAGCAAGGATTGTTTTTCTAGCATCATATATACTGGGTACTTTGGCAAAAGTTCATGTGTCTACCCTGATATGAGTAAATTGTTCCAAATTGTTGGCACCATAGGTCGTTCTGTCTTCATTTAAAATCAATTTGATGTTGATACTTCTCTTGAGTAGACTTTGCTGGCACAGATCTAGATTTGTGGGTGATCCAGATGGTTTAAGACATCATCCTAGTCATCTTAAAGGAAGTATAAATTTTCTCCAACAACAGTACGGGCATAATATATAAAGGACGGGTAAGACAACCTTCCCCTTTGACGTAAATAGGAGTAACTCGTGCGAATAAATTTGGAAAATCGCTAAATATTTCCCGGAAAAGTTAGTCATTCCTGTCCCAATATACGACTTTCTTTGCCTTGCAACACGAGCCACAAGGCTTGTAGTATTTTGTGATATTCTCTTACTAATGTATTATATCTAAGATTACTTAGCCTCTAAAAGCTGCCAAGTTGTCTTGTTTACATGATAAATTTACCGTAATAGCAGCTTTCATTGGTTATTAATGAGTTATAGCGAATTTGTTACTATAAATCTCTTTAATTGTAATGCATAAAAGTATTAATGTGGCATATAAACTAACTCCCAGAGAAAGCGTGTTTATTTTCCAGATTTTAGGAATCTGTGCTCATGATGTTGAGGAGAGCCATAAGATGAAATACTTAATTAACCTCTTGACAAGGCATTGTGGGAAATATGTCGATTTGCCTTACATAATTCAGGTTTCAGATCATATACATGACACAGATATAAAGGTGGCTGTCATTGCCTGTTTCTCCACACCTTGCCTGGAATGCAAAGAATGTCCAGGTGTAAGAAGATACCATATAAGAGAAGACCAACCCAAAGATCAGATGACCTTACAGACCAAACCGTCCAGCATGGATCCACCAGATGACGTCCCTCCCATCACGATCACCATGGATCCATCCAATGATGTCATAGACCCGCCTACAATGACGCCTACCAATCAGCTCATGGACTAATACATTGTTCGACCCACTGACCAATGAACACATCCGGACATGTCCCTTTGCAAGGTTATATCAGAGCAAGCTCCGTTGTAATAAAGCAGAGCATGGGCTGACATCTGTCGAGGAAAGATGAATATCCGACTGTGTCTGATCTCATTTTTCAAGCATGCACTCGATCCACACCAATTAGACCAGGCAGTAGGCAGCTAGTGATCTCTGGTTAAGAGTTCACCTTAACAATGATATTAAAGGAATTGTTGTGTTTGGAAAATCTAATATCCCGTCTTGGGGCATGTGTGCCCCTCACATGGACAGCCTATTGCTTTCTAGGAGCACTATGCTCAGAATTCTTTATTTTCCAATTTGATTGGAAATGAACACTTACTCCAGGGTTTCGCAGACTATATCTGAGCACCAGGGGTGCAAGCAGCAAAATAACCTGAAACCTTTACATTTTTTTTTTCTTTTTAAAAAGAATTGAGAAAATCTAGGAGTGGTCACATCAGTACACAAATGACATAAGGTAGTTGCCGACGCTATTACATATTTTATATTAGGACTTCTTGTGGGTTATGCTCCTATACAAAAGCAAATGAAGTACTAAAAAGACAAAAGACATTTAGCTTTTGCATTTAAAGGGGTTGTCCTTGACCATTATATTTTTTTTTAACCATGGGCTTAAGAATTTACAAGGTGCTGACTACCTGCCTGTTCTGCCCTGCACAGATCTCTGCTGGCACAGTGTCATCACAGTACGCTCCTGCTGGCAATTCTGCAGCCTCCGCTGACCTCACGTTAACAGAGCAGCTGCTTCTCTTCCACTCTGCTCTGTTGATGGGGTATTACTGTTGCTCATGCTGATTGACAGGCAGCGTGGAGCTGGCTGTCAAACTGTAGGGATCGAAATGTTAATGAGCATGACATCGGCAATCACGCCTTGTACACAGAGCAGAGCAGAAGAGGAAGAGCTGCTCTGTTGATATGAAGCGCTAGATTTAGGAGCAGTCCGTGACCACTCTTGACCGGCGTTGGATAGCACAGGCAGGTAGTAAGTAACTACCTGCCTGTCATTTCTTAAGCCCATAGTTAAAAAATAAAATGTTCCTGGACAACCCGCTTAATAGTACGTCAAACATTGATACTAAGTGGCGATTGTTTGTTTGGTACTGTGCGGTTATTCTCGTTCTTTGCTACATTACAATACATCATTTTCTGAATCCCAGTGTTTCCATGTGACGTCTAATTGATTTTTTTTTTTAATGGGAGTAGTGAATGGAAAGCCCAAAATATTTACACCTGCTGTGTAGAAGGAAGACTGGCATTTTGGGGCCAAGCTAGCATTTTCCCCAGGAGTAAGATGCTGCTAGGTTCTTGCGGTTTAGTGCATTTTTTAAGATACCTTTTGAGTATTGTGTGTAGTGCACATACCGAATTATTGTAATATTGTTTTTCTATTTACTATATAATCCACAATTGTCCAGTACAATATATTATTACTCCTTCACCACATGCATTTTATCACATTGGTATAGTTTATCCCTACAGTATAATAGCTGACAATCAAGATGTCTAATCTTCTCCACTAGAATAATCCCAATCCTCCGTTTCATGCCTGTGGCCTGTTCTCCCCAATAATGACAATTCACTAAGTGCAGGGATTGTCAGTGGAGCAGCATTATAGACGCCTGCAGCTTCTAAAGCCATTTTTACATGAAATCTGTCAATCAATAACCCTGTTTGAACTGAATTGATTGAGCCAAGTCGGCTAGGAATGAATCAATTATTCTGTCTGAACTATTCTTTTTAATATGTTAATCCAGTTCAAAGTGGAAAGCCGTTCTAATCAAAAAGGAAACACAATGTAATCTAAGCAGTTCAAAGCACGCACAAAACAATAATACTTGATTTCTGAATCCTGCATGTTAATTTGTGTCTGTCTGTATCTGTTATAATCCCAGTTATCGCAAATGTCTTCTTGCTTTCAGGATACAGTCAGTTTTTACTGTGATCAATAATAACTATTAGCAATACTTGAAGAAATACACTCGTTTATTATTGGTCTTCAATTTAATTATTTCTTTTTTTTGTTTTGTAGGTATTCACATCATATGGTTCCTGGTCCACCAGGTCCACACGCAACTGGAATCCCTCACCCCGCTATTGTCAATCCTCAGGTTAAACAAGAACATCCACACAATGACAATGACTTAATGCATGTGTAAGTATTGCTTCCACTGTAGCATTATGCAGTACCTTCAATAATACAGTTCTGTGCTCAGATGTTATGGCAGGGGTCGGGAACCTTTTTGGCTGAGAGAGCCATGAACACCACATTTTTTAAAATGTGATTCCATAAGAGCCATACTCACCAGGGGGAACTGCAGTGGTGGAGCAGCTCAAAGTCCCAGGAGGTAGGTTAGGCGATGCTGCGGGCACGGAGGATGGTGTGTCACGGCTCAAAAGGGTAAGTGTGCGGAGGGGCGTTGATACTGCTGTGGGCTCATGGGGTGTCACGGCGGCAGGCGCCATTGATCTGCCGATGGGCTGATTTGAATCTCCTGCAGTTGACAAGATCACCTTCAAGAAAATACGGCACATGCGCAGATTGACGCAATGGACTTTAAGAAAATGGCCACGGAGTCCTATCTGGCATGCGCCGCCTCTGCGGCCATTTTCTTGTAGTCGATCTCGTTAACTGTGGGAGATTCAAAGCAGTCAACTGGCTACTGCGGGCTAGCTGCCATGACACCCCACGAGCCCGCAATAACGCTGACCTGCACCACCACTGCCGCTCCAGTAAGCCATGTGCGGTTTGTAAGACTCAACCCCATTTTTCACCCAAAAAAAAAGTGTGTCTTGAATACCGTATTTTCCGGTTTGTATTTTTTTTTTTTTTTTTTTTTTTTTTAAAGATTTTGTCTGCCATCAAAAGAGCTCCATCTGCCTTGCGAGCCATAGGTTCCCGACCCCTGTTTTCTAGTAATATCTGAAATTGTAACATGGTCCCACATCTGCAATGTAAGGGTTCCTTAAGTATTATGGAAACTAAATACAGTCGGCACAGGGCTTTGAAAGAATAAACAAACAAACTTAAATTCTCTTGCCAAAATGCAGTCACTCCTCCACATTTTGTACTGTTTTTCTCGCCAGTCTACTGTATCAACATCCTGAGGAGAAAATTACATGATCACTGCAGTCAATCAATGGTTACTGATTGGCTGCAGTGTCCACATTCTGTACAGGAAGAAACTGCTCAGATAAAATGTAAAGGCTTCAGGTATTTCGCAGGGCAGACCATACAAAGTGTGGAGGAGCACGGAGCTAGACTGGTAGGTGAATGGGTTTTTTCTTTCTTTTTTTTTTTTTCCCTTACATCATCCAAGTTTAACTTTCATAATATCAAGAAACCTTTTTTGAAGTTCGTCATCTTTCGATCTGTGTGACTGTATTTAATTGACAGTACTAGACTCTAATACAGACCATAAGGAATTTGTATACCCCCCCCCAGTGTCCATAGTGACAATCCATGCTCTGAAACCCCTATGGTTACACTGTTAATGTAAACTGAATGTCTGAAGTGGAATAACAGCCATTACTGCCTGTGTGCCTACTACCTTGTAAAAAAAAAAAAAAAAAAATTATATATATATATATATATATATATATATATATATATATATATATACATACATACATACATACATACATACATACATACATACATACATACATACATACATACATACATACATACATACATACACACATACACACATACACACACATATATATATATATATACATATATAATTTGTGTGAAAAAGTGTTTGCCCCCTTCCTGTTTTATTCTTTTGCATGTTTGTCACACTTAAATGTTTTAGATCACCTAGGTCTCCGCAAGAATAGTCTTCCCAATGATTCCCACTATAGCTTCTCGTAACCCAGATCAGTTCCCATACTTTGCACTGACGAGGGGCAATCACCCCGAAACACTGTCTGCAAATTGGGGTTCTGATCTGGTATAAATGCTAAGTCATATGAAAAGGCTTTTTAAAAGGCCACTTTTGACTTGTAGGATTGCTACTTCCAATAGGTGGCGCTAGAGTTCCTCTCCTTCTTGCCTGGAGAGACAATTTGAATATTTCCCAGAGGGGCATTGCAACTATAAGTCCCCTCACTGGCAGCCAGACTGGTTTGTCAGGTCTCCGGAATGAGAATAGTCTTGTATATATAGTGGTCCTCAGATCACCTAAAAATTTAAATATTTGACAAAGATTACAGAAATAAACACAAAATGCAGTTTTATAAAGGAATGTCTTTATTATTAAGACAAAAAGAAATCCAAACCTACAAGGCCCTGTGTGAAAAAGTGATTGGCCCTAAACCTAATAACTGGTTGGGCCACCCTTAGCAGCAACAACTGCAATGAAGCGTTTGCGATAACTGGCAATGAGTCTTTTTATAACAGTCTTGAAGAATTTTGGACACTCATCCTTACAGAATTATTGTATTTCAGCCACATTTGACAGTTTCCAAGCATGAACCATCATTTTAACCTTTGTCAGGCTGCATAATTTTGCCAAAATTTCTCGACCCCTTATCTCGCAAGGGGTGGAGATATTTTATTGAAATTTGGCCAATATATTCTGGACCAAAACTGCTGAGATGTCACGAAATTTCAGCCCTCTACGGCAAAAAAAAAAAAAAATATTGCAATTTAAAAAGGGAATAGTTTCAATTGTACCTATTCAGCTGGACGAAGGTTAAGGTAATGCCACAACATCATAATTGGATTATGGTCAGGACTTTCACTAAAGGCCCCGTCACACTAAGCAACATCGCTAGCAACATCGTTGCTAACGAACAACTTTTGTGACGTTGCTAGCGATGTTGCTGTGTGTGACATCCAGCAACAACCTGGCCCCTGCTGTGAGGTCGTTGGTTGTTGCTGAATGTCCTGGGCCATTTTTTAGTTGTTGCTGTCCCGCTGTGAAGCACAGATCGCTGTGTGTGAAAGCGAGACAGCAACAACTAAATGTGCAGGCAGCAGGAGCCGGCTTCTGCGGAGGCTGGTAACCACAGTAAACATCGGGTAACCAAGAAGCCCTGTCCTTGGTTACCCGATATTTACCTTTGTTACCAGCCTCCGCCGCTCTCACTGTCAGTGCCGGCTCCTGCTCTGTGCACATGTAGCTGCAGGACACATCGGGTTAATTAACCCGATGTGTGCTGTAACTAGGAGAGCAGGGAGCCAGCGCTCAGTGTGCGCTGCTCCCTGTTCTCTGCACGTGTAGCTCCATGCGCTGGTAACCAAGGTAAATATCGGGTTGGTTACCCGATATTTACCTTAGTTACCAAGCGCAGCATCTTCCACGCGGCACTGGGGGATGGTCACTGGTTGCTGGTGAGCTCACCAGCAACTCGTGTAGCCACGCTCCAGCGATCCCTGCCAGGTCAGGTTGCTGGTGGGATCGCTGGAGCGTCGCAGTGTGACATCTCACCAGCAACCTCCTAGCAACTTACCAGCGATCCCTATCGTTGTTGGGATCGCTGGTAAGTTGCTTAGTGTGACTGGACCTTAAGCCACTCTAAAGTCTTATATTTTTTTTTTTTTAAGCCATTTAGTGGTGGACTTGCTTGTGTGTTTTGGGTCATTGTCCTGTTGTATAATCCAAGTGTGCTTCAGCATGAGGTCACAAACAGATGGCCAGACATTCTCCTTCAGGATTTTTTGGTAGACAGCAGAATTCATGGTTCCATTTACCACAGCAAGTCTCCCAGGTCCTGAAGGAGAAAAATAGCCCCAGACCATCACACTATCACCACCATCCTTTTCTGAAATACTGTTTTACTTCTATGACAGATGTAATGAGATATACAGTACACCTTCCAAAAAGTTAAACTTTTGTCTCGTTAATCCACAGAGAATTCTCCCAAAAGTGTTGGGGATCATTAAGATGTTTTCTATCAAAACAGCAGATAAACCTTTGTTCTTTTTGTTCAGCAGTGTTCTTCGTCTTGAAACTCTGCCATGCAGGCCATTATTTGCTTAGTTTTTTCTTCTAGTGGAGTTATGAACACTAACCTTAACTGAAGTTGTTGTGGGGACTTTTGTGACCTCTTTGAGTTGTTGCTTCGTTCTTGGTGTAATTTTGGTCAGCGACACTCCTGTAAAGGCTCACCACTGTTCAAAGTTTTTGTTATTTGAGGATACTGGCTCTCGCTGTGGTTCACTGGCATACCAAAGCATAAGAAATGCCTTTATAACCTTTTCCAGACTGATAGATTTCAGTTACTTTGTTTCTAACTTGTTCCTCAATTTCTGTGGATTGCGGCTTGAAGTCTAGCTTTTGAGGATCTTTTGGTCTACTTCACGGTCAGGCAGGTCCTATTTAAGTGATTTCTTAATTGAGAACAGGTGTAGCAGTAATCAGGCCTCAGCGTGGTTAGGGAAATTGAACTTCACTTCCCAACAATGTGATAAACCGAGTTAACCCCTTAACGACCGCGGGCAGTAATATTACGCCCCTGTGGTCATAATGTTAATCCCCACCTTCTGCTGCAGGCGGTGATCCGTGCACATGTCAGCTGATTTATACAGCTGATGTGTACCTCACAGGTATAAGTGGAATTGCTACCACCCGTACCTGTTAACCCCTTAAATGGCGCTGTCAAGATGTGATAGCGCCATTTTAATGGTCGCGGTAGTAGTTTACTCACCGCCCGACACCGGAACTCAAGTGATGTGATCACGTGGATCCGGTGGTTGTCATGGTAGAACAGGGTCATGTGATGACTCCTTTAGCTCACGTCACTCAAGTCCTGTAAGAAACAGCAGAGTACTGGCTGTTACAAGAGATGATCATTTCTCCTGGTCTGAGTGAGTGTTGCCCCCTAGGGGAACTAGGAAAATTAAATAAGAAAACTTAAAAGTTCAAATCACCCCCCTTTCGCCCCATTGACAATTAAAGTTTTTAAAAAAATATATACACACACGTGGTAGCGCTGCATTCAGAAATGCTCGATCTATCAAAATATAAAATCAATTAATCTGATGGGTAAACGGCCAAACTTCACTTTTTTTTTTTTTTTAACCCCGTGCATAAAAGTAAACCTGTTCATGTTTGGTGTCTACGAACTCACACTGTCATATCAGTTTTAGCATATAGTGAACACAATGAATAAAATCTCAAAAACAATAGTGCAATTGCCCTTTTTTTTTTTTTTTTTTGCAATTTTTCTGCATTTGGAATTTTTTTTGCCCTTTTCCAGTACATTATATGGTAAAACTCGTGGTTTCATTTAAAAGTACAGCTCGTTCTGCAAAAAAAAATGAGCCCTCACATGACCAGATTGACTGAAAAATAAAAAAGCTATGTCTCTCGGAAGAATAGCGAAAAAAAAACGGAAAGCGCAAAATCAGCTGGTCGTGAAGGGGTTAATTTGTTTTTATTTTTCCCTTAACAAAGACCTTCAATTATAAATTGCATTTTCGTGATTACCTGTGTTATCTTTGTCTAATATTTAAATTTGTTTGGTGATCTGAAACATTTAAGTGTGACAAACATGCAGAAGAATAAGAAATCAGGAGGGGCAAACCCCTTTTCACAACACTGTATGTGTGACTTTGCCATAGCCTGCTATTGAAAATAGTAAGAACTGTGAACACAAACAGTTTGATATAATATACTCTGAAATGACAGTGTTTGAGGGCTGGTGACAATGGCTGAAAAGGGGCTGTTTTTACGTAATTAGTTGCAAATGTATATAAACCCATTAATTATATTTATTCATTTGCTCTTTTGTGTGATTTTCATCTCCATGTGTCCTTCTTTTCCATTTAGGAAATCTCATCATGACCAGAGAAAAGAACAGGAGCCAAAAAGACCTCATATAAAGAAACCGCTGAACGCTTTTATGTTGTATATGAAAGAGATGAGAGCGAATGTTGTAGCAGAGTGTACGCTTAAAGAAAGTGCTGCCATCAATCAGATTCTCGGCAGAAGGGTGAGCTTTTGGGGTTTCTTTCTTTTCCTTTCTGCTAAGCTCTACTCTGTTCTACAAAATACTGATTTCTGCCCTTGTGACATTCGGATGCTCACGAAGGTTCCTTTTACAGTTTGTTTGTTTTTTGCTTTGGTTTTGGGAGCTTATAAAAATTACCACCAAGTTTGTGCTTATTTTTGTGTTCTCCTACAAAAAAACAAACAAAAATAAACTAGCATAAGCTGTATTTGACAAAGAATGCCGAGGATTCGGAAAATGCACTAAACTAGGAAAAAATCATTGTGAGAACTCACTGTTTGGGTTTTTAATATTTCCCTTATGGACAAATGGCTAATATCTGGTTGCAGCATGTTTTTTTTTTTTGCTGCAAAATAAAGTTGCAGAAAACATTCCGGAAACTGGTGGGTTTTTTTTTTTCTCTCCCAAAAACTCTCATGGTTGTTCTATAACTTGGCAACTTTTAAAGTGAACCTGTTACTAGAATTTTCGCTATGAAACTGAAAGAATGCCCTTCTTCAGCTTCAGGGCTGCATTCTAGAAAGGTTCCTCTTGCTACTGGCTCCCCTTTCAGACCAAAATAAACACTATAAAATCTTACCTTTTGGTATGCTAATGAACTTTGCTGGCCACGGGGGCGGGCTGTATTGTGTCCGTTATTCCCTCTCCTGCCGCTGTTCGCCATCCCCCAGTGTTGATTGACATAGATGAGGCCACCGCCCACATCTTCCACAGTGCTCCTGAAGTCTCGCGCATGCCCAGTGGCACTATCGCGTGACTGAGCCCTGTTCAAATCTTGAGCGCCGGTGATATTATTGCGCAGGCGCGAGATTATGGGCGGGTACTTGGATGACGCTGGTGATGACAATGTCATCACTAGAGTCATCCAAGTAGCCGCCCATAATCTCGCGCATGCACAATAACATCACCGGCGCTCGCCATCTGAAAACAGTGCTGTCCAGGGATAGTGCCACTGCGCATGCGCGAGACTTCAGGAGCACTGTGGAAGATGTGGGCGGCGGCCTCATCTATGTCAATCAACACTGGGGGACGGCGAACAGTGGCAGGAGAGGGAATAAGGGACACGATACAGCCCGCCCCCGTGGCCAGCAAAGTTCATTAGCATACCAAAAGGTAAGATTTTATAGTGTTTATTTAGGTCTGAAAGGGGGGCCAGTAGCAAGAGGAACCTTTTTAGAATGCAGTCCAGGAGCTGAAGAAAGGAATTCTTTTAGTTTCATAGCGAAAATTCTAGTGACAGGTTCCCTTTAAAAACAGAGTAGAGGAAGTGAATGATCAGTGCTGAGTTCACCTCTCTGCTCTGCCACATGTCCCAGAAGAATAATTTATAATGTACCCAAAACAAAATTGCTTTAGAAAAGTCCTTTGTAGTCTTTCCAACAAGATATCCTGAGTGCTTCCTGCTTTGGTAATGTTTAGGCATTCTATTTACACCACGCTTGCAGAAATTAAAAAAAATTACCTAAAAGACATAGCTCTCTTCCATAAAAAAAAAATTGTCACTCTGTGCCATTTAAATCTCTTGGTTGTAACTCATGGTCTCAGTCCAGTACAAAATCTTGGGAATTAACTTAAATGTTTAATTTCACCTTTCTGTTCCAAATATTATCAGTCTAAGTATTAGGCACCTAATGAGTTAATTTTGATTAAGTCTAAGGGGATGTTAGATAGTTTTCACTGGGGGTGTGTACTTCTCCTTGTATAATGCTGACCAATCAAGAGCAGAAAGCAACACTTTGGAAAAAGAACATGCTTCACAATAAATCAGAACAGGCTTCTCAGTGTGTGACATTTATAATGTCAGACAGCTGATGACCTGGTCTACCTTCCAGCATGATTAGATAGTAGTGGGAGTAGAACACAGATGACTAAAGGGCACTTTTCACGCACCGATATCGCTAGCGAGCGTATCCGCCCCCGTCGGTTGTGCGTCATGGGCAAATCACTGCCTGTGGCGTACAACATCGCTTACACCCGTCACACATACTTAGCTGCCTAGCGACGTCGCTGTGGCCGGCGAACCGCCTCCTTTCTAAGGGGGTGGTTTGTGCGGCGTCACTAAGCGGCCGCCCAATAGAAGCGGAGGCGCGGAGATGAGCGGGATGAACATCCCACCCACCTCCTTCATTCCTCATTGCGGGCGTCCGCAGGTAAGGTGATGTTCTTCGTTCCTGCGGTGTCACACATAGCGATGTGTGCTGCCGCAGGAATGTCGAACAACCTGCGTCCTGCAACAGCAATGATAATCTGGAAAGGAGTGACGCATCAACGATTTAGGTAAGTAATTTTGATCATTAACGGTCGTTCGTGCGTTTCACACGCAACGACGTCTCTAACGAGGCTGGATGTGCGCCACGAATTCTGTGACCCCCAACAACATCTTGTTAGCGATGTCGTTGAGTGTAAAGCGGCCTTAACACCTTTCAAAAAAGAGCAGGTCAGTCTGTGTGTTAGTATAGCTGAGCTTAGAGGGATTTGTAATGTGTCATAGCTAAGCTATCATGCGAGGAGTGGCAGTACAACAGAGGTCACAGTGCTATGAGACGAGGAGAGCTGATAAAATGGTTTGCAATGTGGCACAGCTAAACCCACTTGTGCTGCCCATTGCCCTGAACTTTCTAACCATGCAGGAGGTTAGAACATAAGATTAGGCTGTCTTATATTATATTCTGCATCTCACACACTGAGAAACCTGCTCTAAGCTACTGTGTGGCATGTTCTTGTTGTCCTGTATGCTGCTGTCTGCTTATGATGGGAGACGTACAAGCCCCTAGTGAACACCCAACTGATAACACCAGCTTGGAATTAAAAATCAACTCATTAGATGCCAAATACTTTGATTTCTAATATCTCGTTAACGGCAAGGGGAAATTAAAAAGCATTGTATTCCTTTCTGCAGCCATGAATACAGCATGTGTCTAGTTCAACATGAAAAAATTGGTGTTTAAATATTAGCAAGCCAGAGACCTTGACAAACATAGTAATATGTGGAATGCTCTGTTTCGATCAGTTGGACCTCACCAGCACAGAGTAGAGATCTGAAAAATATTTTACATATTGTTTCAAATAAGCATTTTCTGACTTCTCCACATCTTATACCTAAATGTCTTTGAATTAACAGCCCTGGCAAATGGTTCACATGAGTTATGTATGGAACAGGGACTTGTATCTTTCCTAATCCTGTCTATAATGGCTTGATTGACATTTGTGAGGACAGGGTGTGTCATGTCAAATCTTCCTTAAATTAACCTCTGTTGCATGTGCAATGAAGGATGGTATAGTGCACCACTGAAGCCAAAGCGGTTACACCCTGTTTCACTGCACTAGAAGTAGACCTCAATCACACATGGGATCTCAGAAAGGGTTGGTATCATGTACCTTGTCCTTGGGGACATCACTCATGCCGAATTGGAGGGATTAGGGTCTAACATACTTTGGTATGCAGCGTCTCCACCTCTTTGACTTTCACACATTGCAAGCAATTTTTCATAAAACTAAGTTCACTAATATACCCTAAAAACCCTACTATAGAAAATACTGGAGGAGCACAGCAGGTGGAAGGTGGCTCAACAGGTTCCTTTTAAGCAATAATCTCTGAAATCATGTATTATCTATTTTATAATTTAAGTAGCAAAATAGAAAATTAGTACAAAAATAGAACGTCCATTTAAAAAAAATCACCCAAAGTCTTGTTTAATTCTTAGATTACTTTTGATTAGTTCATTGAGAAAGTCATGATGCTATTTAAAAATGCCATAGATATTTTAATATTGTTGACTATTAAGATTACAGGAACACCTAAGGGTACCGTCTCACTAAACGACGTACCAGTGATTCCGACCACGATATGACCTGGTCAGGATCGCTGGTGCGTCGCTGCATGGTCGCTGGTGAGCTGTCAATCAGGCAGATCTCACCAGTGACTAGCCACTAGCCAGCAGCGACTCATGGAAATGATGCTGCGCTTGGTAACCAAGGTAAATATCGGGTAACTAAGCAAAATGCTTTGCTTGGTTACCCGATATTTACACTGGTTACGCACACCGCTTAGCGCTAGCTCCCTGCACTCGTAGCCAGGGTACACATCGGGTTAATAAGCAAAGCGCTTCGCTTATAGTTACCCAATGTGTACCTTGGCTACGTGTGCAGGGAGCAGGCAGCCGGCTTCTAGCAGCTGCGGACGCTGGTAACCAAGGTAAATATCGGGTAACCAAGCAAAGCCTTTGCTTGGATACCCGATGTGTACCTTGGTTACCAGCGTCCGCAGAAGCTGGCTCCCTGCTCCCTGCACATTCAGATCATTGCTCTCTCGCTGTCAAACACAGCGATGTGTGCTTCACAGCGGGAGAGCAATGAGCAAAACATGAACCAGCACTGTGTGTAGCGAGCAGTGATTTCACAGCAGGGTCCGCATCGCTGCTTCGTGTCACACACAGCAAGATCGCTGATGAGGTCACTGGTGCATCACAAAACCTGTGACTCAGCAGCGATCTGGCTAGCGATCTCGCTATGTGAGAAGTACCCCTAATATGTCCATGTTGTTTGATGATTTGTGATTATTTTTAAAATCTGCACATTCAAAATTACATTCTATTTTTTTTTTTATTTATTTTCATTTCATTTAGAATAGAAGAAAAAAATATTTTACTCTCCCCTTAGAATACAGGATACAGAGCACTGCTCTGTACAATGGAGCTCTGTCCTGTGCAGTCTGCTGTGTAATCAGAGGCTGCTCCTTCATCTGTATAAAATTCTCTCTCTGGTGGTAGCATAACCTGTGGCCCCACACTTAAAACTCCTCTAATGTGTTTGAAAGTTGCTGGTTTGATTCCAAGGGGGATGAAAGTAAAATAATATAATATTTTTGTCATTATTTCTTTATAATAGTTTTATAGGAACAAAAAATTTATATATATATATATATATATATATATATATATATATATATATATATATATATATAATCTCATATATCTGTGTAGGTGAAGGAAAAAGTCAGATTTTTATATATAGAGATATATATTGCTATAATACACACTCTATGTAGCTGAATAATGTGCTTTTGGCTTCTCAGCCTGCAATACAGGTCAAGATTACCAAATGCTCCTCCATGTCAGTGTAGATGGTGGCTCACAAGTTTCTGAGTTCTATCCCTGTCCTGGAAAACCAGCACAGATGAGAATTTAATTTATGCTCTGCTCTCCTTGAGTTAATTTATTAACTGCACTGGGTGGAAGAGGCGGGACAAAAGCTGTAAACAGCGGGATTGCAGGAGAGAGGTCTCAATTCAGGACAGCCCAGTGAATCCAGGACAGTTGGGAGGTATGATTACAGTGTAACGTCTAAACCGCTGGTAAAAAAGTGAGTACACCCCATACGTGAAAATGGCCAAATTGTGCCAAATTAAGCATTTTCCCTCCCATTGTCATGTGACTCATTACTCCTACAAGGTCTGTGCAGATGTGATAAATTTGGTGTTATCGCTCACACGCGCTCTCGTACTGGTCACTGCATGTTCAACATGGCACCTCATGGCAAAGAATGCTCTGAGGATCCAAAAAAAAGAATTGTTGCTCTACATAAAGATGGCCTAGGTTATAGAAGATTGCCAACACCCTGAAACTGAGCTGCAGCACGGTGGCCAAGACCATACAACAATTTAACAAGACAGTTTTTACTCTGAACAGGCCTAATCATTGTTGACCAAAGAAGTTGAGTGCACATGCTCAGCGTCATATCCAGATGTTTTTTGTTTTTTCAAAATAGACATATGAGTGCTGCCAGCATTACTGCAGAGGCTAAAGTGGTTGGGGGGTCAGCCTGTCAGACCATATGCCTCAGACTGCATCAAATTGGTCTGCATGACTGTCGTCCCAAAAGATAACCTCTTCTAAAGATTTTGCACAAGGTGGGGAAGAGGATCTCTACTGTCGAGGTTTGTAGCCTCAGTGATGCAAGACTGGAAACAAGCTCCAGCACATATAGTGCCAAGAGCATTAAAAGGGCATGTCAGGGCCGGGTGTCAAGTTAGGTACGGGGAAGTGCCAAGTGACTGTTAAAAGGGAAACCCTTTGTCTAGGGAAGGGGGAGATGGTGACCCCTGACCAAGCCTACCGCTGGTCCCTGGGGTCCCTCACCACCCTAGATAGGTTCCACACCTATGCGCCAAGTTGGATACCTAGCCCTAGGGGTTCCTAGTGCTGGACCCTAAATAGGGAATGAGTGGGATGAGCTCTTCATCAACCCCACTAAACACTAGAGGAAACGCAGGAATTTCACACTGGGGAAAATGCAAGAACTACTTATCCACAGATGACTGGTAGAAGTTCAGCAAAGTTTTAGCAACTATACTACAGATGAGTACAAGCCGCCTGCTTGCAACCAGAGATTGAATTAACTGAATAATATCACCAGCAAAAGTCAAGGGAAGATGAAAGTATTTAAGCACAATGGGAATACTGATAATCAGCAGCTGAACGGAAGGAAGTCTCCGCTGTGTCCTAAAGGGAAGAGATGAAAAGCAAGCAGGAAAGCTACCTAGTACAATGAATACTAACATCAAGAACAATAGATTGTCAGGGAGCATTTTGCACAGCCAAACACTGTGACCTTCTATTGCTAGAAACCACATGACTGTCACCCGTGACACACCCAGGTTTACGAGCAGTCAGAGATGGGTGGGAGTGGCTGCCTCACATATCCCCACCGCGACATGGTACAGCAGGTAAAATGGAGAACAGTTGTCTCATTCAGGAGATGTGTTTGGAGGTGTACAGACCTCCAGTTTTTTATTTTTTCTTTGGAACGAGAGCTGGGCATCAACCTGAGTGGTTGAACCTGCACTATTGCAGGGACCATTTGCTTTATGTTTTCCCTTTGTGTCGGAGGAGGCTGTTTTTGGTTTTGTCACACTGAGTGGTTTTATGAGATTAAAATAAATTAAGCTGGATATTTTACTAAAACCGGTCCCTGTGCCTAAAGCACTTCGAAATGCAACCGGGTAGAAATACTGGTGTGTGTGTGTGTGTGTGTGTGTGTGTGTGTGTGTGTATATGCATGCATGCATGCATACATACATATATATATATATATATATATATATATATATATATATATATATATATATATATATATATATATATATATATATATATATATATATATATATATATATATATATATATATATACATATATACATACATACATACATATACACACACACACATACACATTATAATATATATATATATATATATGTGTGTGTGTGTATATATATATAATATTCTGCATGCAGCATTGGAGAGGGCATAGCCAAGCTGCTGTCCGAACTGTCAATCATTGGTTGCGCACCGCACTGTAAAGCAAAATGCCGGAAGGCAGAGGAGAGGTGAGATAGGAACACAGACTTTGCACTCACAGACTTCAGAATATGTCATATTCCAATATATTTGTATAAGATGATTTTCTGGGAGGAGCCACAGGTTGCTAAAATGAGTATATTACACAAATCACATGTTGGTTCACAAAGTTGTGCGTCATCTAAAGTTGTGTCATCTAAAGTTGTGTGGTTTAACAAACATCTGAAGAAAGTCAATAACGCGTCAGAGTTTCATTTTCTTTACAGATTTGAACACACAGCATTCGTTCACTTCCCAGAAACAAATGAATCATTTTTGCAGTAAGTTTCCTGTGACTCGCACACTTCCAGGAAAGCTATGACCCTCTCTGCTTGTCATTTTGAGAACCTCAGTTTGACAAGTTTACCTTTTACTATAAGCTGTTTGCAACGTTTTTGTCGGCTCATTAAAATGAGGTTTGTTTATTGCACTCATAAGCAGTTTATGAATTGCAGCTAGCTGAAGAGCGTTTTTGTGTTTTTTAGACTACATATGGCCTGGTTGATACATGCCAAACTAAATAAAGTAACCCAAAATTGAACCCAGGGTGATATGACAATCTGTAAATGTTGATAAACTATAATCAACCATGAACGTGGTGTTTTATAGAGGCATCGTAATTGTTTTGGTTGTTTAAAATACAGAAGGCATCACACAGATGAGCTTTAAGATGTACAGTATATTATATATTTTAAAGAAAATCTATTGATAAGTGAGAAAAAAAAATGTACAAGTGGCAAAAGACTTATAATTCCATCTAGAATCAATAATAACTGAAAAAATGCCATATGACTAAATATACGAAGGAAAAAAACTCCAGAAATATGTAACCTATAATACCAAAATATGGAGTAAAAAAAAAAATCCAAAAAGTATAAAATAGTAAAAAAAGAAAAACTTTAATTTTAATTAAGGCATAATACAATAACAAGAATAATTTTTTATATGTATTTTAAAAGAGAGACCTAGGTACACTTATAAGAAATCAGACACTCCCCATACGCAGGACTACATATTTGGCACATTAACAATAATTCTGTAACTAGCCCTTTAAGTCCCTGATATGATGCTAAGAACACACTGAAATAACAGTGACAGAAATGGATATGCATGGTAACCGCACCAAATGAGGTAGAGTGTGTAAATCTAATAAAAAGTGTATGTAAATGCAATAGGTTCAATTAAGTATTAAAGTCTAGCTTACCCATTATGGCCTGCAGTGGGGAGAGGAGACCACAGACCCTTCCGTGTGTTTTGCGTTGGGCTTCCTCGGGGAAGAGCGAAAGATCTAGTGAGGTTCTCTTGTCTGGGAGATCCCAACCCAGGGGGGAGATGGCGGTTCTATATATAAACTGAATGGTAAGGGTATGAGTGCATGCTGCAGGTTAGGTGCAGAAAAAACGCACCTTGTTGCAGAAAAACGTACCAAAAAACGCATGCGTGTTTTTGTGCATTTTTCTGCCATGCATCTTTTTTTTAGTGAAATCATTAGCTGGAAGGCCTGAAAAACAGGAAAAAAAAAACAAAAAATGCTACAACAATTGACATGCTGCTTCTTTTTTCTGCAAGGAAAAAAGAAGAAACGTGCGCACAGCTCTTAGGGATTTTCGTAGCGTTTGCTTGCATAAGGATAGACATGCAGGTTTGGGAAACAATCTGCACAATAAACTGTACCAAATCTGCAACAAAAAACTCAGCGTGTGCACACAGCCTAAAGTGGAGCATTGTGCTCTGATCTGGCATGTTTTGGCATTTGTTAATTTGCTGGTCCATAGAATACAAGATTTATTTATGTATCTTTTTTTTTTATAGAGGTTTTATAGTTTGCCGTTCTTTTACTTCAGGAGGTGATAGGTCCTCATTAACCAGTTCAAGACTGGATTATGCTCCTCCAATTCCTGACCAGGAACATATATTTTTTTCTTTTTATCATATATGTGGTGAAGGCTATGTGCGCACGCTGCATCTTTTTCTGACCACAAGATGCAGTGTTTTTGGCCCAAAAAAGTGCGTTTTTTTTATGCGTTTTTTGTTACACTTTTGTCCATAGCCTTCAATGGGTGAAAAACGCAAAAATAATTGACATACTGCATCTTTGTGGTCACCACAGACGCAGCCAAAAAAAAAACTCCACTTTACTGGGGAAGGACACTCATGCAATTTTGAGACAAAAACTGCTCCCAAAAAAAGTGCAAAAACACAGCGTGCCACATAGCCTAACAGAGCTAGAAAATCTTTTTCATCGTTCAGCTATTTAAGTAATTTTTGCTTCTTTTGCTTTTGTGACCCATGAGGCTTCAATTTTTATATCAATGTGTAAAATAAATGTAAAATAAGAGGATATGACATTGTGCACTACATTACGTAATAAAAGACCTTGGAGGGGGGAAATATTGAAAAAAATGTTTTCCCTGTTATTTCCTTGTGACTGGGGCTGGTGTCCCCATATGAAGAGGGATACAGCCTACTGTCTGGGTCTCCTATGACCTGGTAGCCCCTGTTGTTTCCCTATAATCCGCAACCAAGACTGTAACAAACCGTCTGTGCCTTCTCTATGGGACTCCGTCTGTCTCTGACAGCTGGATCTCTGCTCGTGCAGCTACAGGATTGTGTGTAGCTGCGCTCCTATGCAGTGATGTTTTAGAACATCATTGCCTAGTAGGTGTGGGACCGCCTGGAAGGTTTGAGTCTATGGGCGGTCCGAGAGCAGTTAAAGCAACATAACCTGCACCCAATATATAGATTCTGTGATACTGCTCACTGTTAAAGGGAACCTGTCATCAGAAATTTAGCTATAAACCTAAAAGTTTCCCCTTCTGCAGCTCCTGGGCTGCATTCTAGCAAGCTTCATCTAGTTTTTCTGGCCCCTTTTATACCAAAATAAACACTTTATAAAGTTGTACCTTTTTCGTATGTAAACTTTGTAAATTATCCATGGGGGCGGGCTGCCTGGTGTCCGTTACTGTCCTCCTGCCGATTTACGCCGCCCCCGAACGCTGAATTTCAAACCTCAGGACGCCGCCACTGGGCGCCCGAGGTCCCGCGCATGCGCTGTGCGACTGTAGCGGGACTGTGCACTGCGTGCACGTGTGACCGCTGGTGATGTTTTTCGCAGGCACGAGGTTATGGGCGGCGCTGTGAGTGTCATCAGCAAGTGCCGCCCATAACCTCGTGACCGCACTTTCCCCTCTTCCTCCAGCGTTCTGCGCCGGCCAAATGACCAGACGTCACCTCCTTCCCGTCGTACCCTGCAGCAGGAAATAGATGGGAGGAGCGGAGCAGCACAGCACAGGAGAAGCGGAGAGGATCTCAGCGACGTACAGAGGGGAGAGCGCGGCCACGAGAGTATGGGCGGGCAATTGCAATGCAATCACAGCGCCGCCCATACTCTCGTGCCTGCGACCACGTCACCAGGTGTCCTGGCGTGTACGGGACCTCGGGCGCAGTGGGAGGCGTCCTGAGGGATGATTTGGAGCGTGGGGGGACGGTGTAAGGGACAGCAACGGACACCAGACGGCCCGCCCCCATGGAGAATTTACAAGATTTTCATACCAAAAAGTATAACTTTATAAAGTATTTATTTTGGTTTAAAAGGGGGCACAAACAGTATAGAAACCTTGCTAGAATGCAGCCCACGAGCTGCAGAGGGGGAAACATTTAGGTTGAAAGCCAAATTTCTGATGACAGGTTCCCTTTAAGCTCCCCTAATTCTGACCTGGTTTTCAGTTTTGTTCTGTTTCACTCCATTGCAGAGATATTCACATTTGTTAGGCTATGTTCACACTGCGGTTTTGCTGCGTTTTTGTGGGGGTGTATTTTGCTGCATTTTTACAGTGTTTTTGCATTTTCTCATTGCTTTGTATGGGTGAAAAAACACTGAAAGAATTTACATGCTGCTATTTATTAGCAAAGATTTGTGTAAAACCAATGTAAATGAAAAAAACATTCAAAAAGCTGCAAAAATGCCCTGTGTGAACATAGCCTTAATTCAGGAGCACATTGAAGAAACGTCCAATTAGACTGCATCCTTCCCTCACAGATGTCAATTGTGGCTCAGGATTTGATCTAGTAGTCTGTCAATCTCGGACCCTGCCCCAAGCTGTGATTGGCAGGGAGGAGTGAGGGTACATGCACCCAGAGAAGACTGTGAAGAAAGGCCCAGCTGGAATGCAAAGCAGAGATTTCACATAGAGTGCCACAGGAGAAACCAATATCTCTGAATATCTCTGCTATGGACTGACACATCATAAAATGGAAAACAGCTGCAGAATCTGAGGAGCCCAGGGATTTTTAGAAAATATCGTACACACTGTTTTGTAGCAAGTGGCAAATTTTCTTTGGCTACATTTCACTGATTTTGTCACCAACCAGTATATGTTTAAATTCTAGAAATCCATCTTATTTTATCCTTGCATGTATTGTGTTTTACAAAAACGTGGATTAGGGCAGGGATATAGGCTGTGTTTAATTGCTATTGCAGCAATTGTATACCATGCTGCACCATTAAAAGAAAAGTGTTTTTCAGGGCTACATACAGTCAGGGCCAGAAATATTTGGACAGTGACACAAGTTTTGTTATTTTAGCTGTTTACAAAAACATGTTCAGAAATACAATTATATATATATAATATGGGCTGAAAGTGCACACTCCCAGCTGCAATATGAGAGTTTTCACATCCAAATCTGAGAAAGGGTTTAGGAATCATAGCTCTGTAATGCATAGCCTCCTCTTTTTAAAGGGACCAAAAGTAATTGGACAAGGGACTCTAAGGGCTGCAATTAACTCTGAAGGCGTCTCCCTCGTTAACCTGTAATCAATGAAGTAGTTAAAAGGTCTGGGGTTGATTACAGGTGTGTGGTTTTGCATTTGGAAGCTGTTGCTGTGACCAGACAACATGCGGTCTAAGGAACTCTCAACTGAGGTGAAGCAGAACATCCTGAGGCTGGAAAAAAAAGAAAAAATCCATCAGAGAGATAGCAGACATGCTTGGAGTAGCAAAATCAACAGTCTGGTACATTCTGAGAAAAAAGGAATTGACTGGTGAGCTTGGGAACTCAAAAAGGCCTGGGCGTCCACAGATGACAACAGTGGTGGATGATCGCCGCATACTTTCTTTGGTGAAGAAGAACCCGTTCACAACATCAACTGAAGTCCAGAACACTCTCAGTGAAGTAGGTGTATCTGTCTCTAAGTCAACAGTAAAGAGAAGACTCCATGAAAGTAAATACAAAGGGTTCACATCTAGATGCAAACCATTCATCAATTCCAAAAATAGACAGGCCAGAGTTAAATTTGCTGAAAAACACCTCATAAAGCCAGCTCAGTTCTGGAAAAGTATTCTATGGACAGATGAGACAAAGATCAACCTGTACCAGAATGATGGGAAGAAAAAAATTTGGAGAAGAAAGAGAACGGCACATGATCCAAGGCACACCACATCCTCTGTAAAACATGGTGCAGGCAACGTGATGGCATGGGCATGCATGGCTTTCAATGGCACTGGGTCACTTGTGTTTATTGATGACATAACAGCAGACAAGAGTAGCCGGATGAATTCTGAAGTGTACCGGGATATACTTTCAGCCCAGATTCAGCCAAATGCCGCAAAGTTGATCGGACGGCGCTTCATAGTACAGATGGACAATGACCCCAAGCATACAGCCAAAGCTACCCAGGAGTTCATGAGTGCAAAAAAGTGGAACATTCTGCAATGGCCAAGTCAATCACCAGATCTTAACCCAATTGAGCATGCATTTCACTTGCTCAAATCCAGACTTAAGACGGAAAGACCCACAAACAAGCAAGACCTGAAGGCTGCGACTGTAAAGGCCTGGCAAAGCATTAAGAAGGAGGAAACCCAGCGTTTTGTGATGTCCATGGGTTCCAGACTTAAGGCAGTGATTGCCTCCAAAGGATTCGCAACAAAATATTGAAAATAAAAATATTTTGTTTGGTTTATTTGTCCAATTACTTTTGACCTCCTAAAATGTGGAGTGTTTGTAAAGAAATGTGTACAATTCCTACAATTTCTATCAGATATTTTTGTTCAAACCTTCAAATTAAACGTTACAATCTGCACTTGAATTCTGTTGTAGAGGTTTCATTTCAAATCCAATGTGGTGGCATGCAGAGCCCAACTCGCGAAAATTGTGTCACTGTCCAAATATTTCTGGACCTAACTGTAAGCTCTCCTTTTCTCAAGTAAAACCTCTGATATCTGCATTCAGTGTAGGGCTAGCTGGTGGAGGAGGGATAGTAAATAAATGAAGATGACATGCTGTCCCCCTTTCTTTTTTTTTTTCTCTAACCAGCAAAGGTAAAGCAGACAGCTGCGGGCTAATATTATTAGACTGTGAAGGTCTATGGTTATTTGGCCCTTCCCAGCCTAAAAATAGCAGCCCTCAGCTGCCCCAGATGTGGCACATCACATAAGATGCACAAGTTATGATGCTTCACCTCGGCTCTTCCCGATTTGCATTAGTGCAGTTGCAATCTGGGTAATGAGGCATCAAGCCTTGGTGTTAGTAATGGAGAGGAATCTATTAAGCAACCCCATTACTAACCCAGTAAGTGTAAAGAAACTAAAATAATGCACACAAATAATATTTATTTAAAAAAATATTTTAATAAACAGTCCCTGACTCTTGCTCTGGCTCACTAATTTATTTAAAAAAAGAAAAAGCCATGTACATCTGAAGTAGTCCACCAAATTCAACTTAGTCCACAAATGGAAACCTGAAAGACCTAAAAAGAGAGAAATAAAGAAATAGAGAAGAGACCGTTCCTTGGACCTCCGACCTAGCCCATGCTATTCCCTCGAATCTGTGATGAATGGTGCTGATGTCAGTAACGTTACCGCTCATCACTGCTCTCGCTGGGCCACACAGAGGGCAGCACGAAATCTTTAATGTCTCACAAGCGGTAACACAGCTTAGTAACCGCACCGATTGTGATACATCTCTGGACTCATGCTGCCTGCTGGGTGACCTGGTGAGAGAGGTGATGAGCGGTAACGTTACTGACGCCATCATCACTTGTCACAGTTCCCATGTATCGCAGAGTGCAGCTTCACTGCGAGTGACCTATTAGAGGTCGTTCTCTGACCTGGGCTGCATAGGTTGTACTAAAGAATTGGTGGACGTCGTGGGAACGCCAAGTACTACATCAGAGATGGAGATATTATTTTTATTAGAATAAATTGGCAAATGAGAGAAAGTATCTTGTCTCTCTTTTTATGTGTTTCAGTTTTCCATTTGAGGACTAAGTCAGATTAGGTTAACTACTTCAGATTTGAATGAATTTTTTTATTTTTTTTTTTTATATAAATTGGTGAACCAGAGCTAGAGTTGATGTTTTTTTTTTTTTTTTTTTTTTTAAATAAAGGTATTTGTGTATGTTGTTTTCTTTTAACATGCTGGGTTAGTATTGGGGGTATGTAATAGACTCCTCTCCATTACTAACACCAGGGCTTGATGCCAGTTGACCCTACACAGCTGACATCAACCTCAAGCATCATTACCCCGATTTCCAATGCACCAGGGCAATCAGAAAAAGCCGAGGGAAGCGCCAGAATTGGTGGATCTATTGTGATGTGCCACTACTGGGGCGACTTCACTCTGGTATTTTTAGGCTGGGAAGGGCTGGTTATCAAAAATAGTGGGAACCCCCATGTTGGTCGTTTTTTTTCTTAAAACTGTAGGTTAAACTAGGCTAAACACTCTTTAGTGCCACATGAAAGGTACTAAAGGGTACAATTGTTTAATATGTATTCGGGTGAGATATTACTTTGTCAACTTCCTTTTCTGCTTCATGTCTTTCAACCATCTTCATTAAGGTGAAAATGCATGTGTCTAAAACGCTGAAAGAATTGACATGCTTCAAATTATTTTCTGCACCAAATCTGCAAGTCACAAATAGGCAATGTGTACATGACATTTCAGGATTCTCATTGAGTTTGCTGTCAACAGAATTTCCTCCAGGTTTTGTGATAAATCTGCAGTAAAAAAACTCAGCAAAAATGTCACTTGTGTACACAGCCTTACTGGTTGTTCACCCTTCTCGACCCAATCTACAGGGAGAATGTTCCATCTCTCCTTCCTGTGATCGAAAGGGCTAGTAAAATGGCACAATGCCACAAGGCCTTAGGTGAATAATTAGCACATACATTTACATCTTTAATTGCTGCTGACAGAGGTCATAGTTCCTTGGGCAACCAAGGAGGACAGACTAGGGAGACACGCACCAGGTCCAACAGAGATTATCAAAGGTCTCAGACACTTTCATTAGACCCTCCCAGGCTTTGATGCGTGGCGTAGTCTGACAAGGAGTGAAAAGTTTTTTGGAAGATTGGGACGGACTCTCGTTAACTGTACCAGAATCATCCGTGATTCCTTTGTGCCGTACAACTATTGGGTATCCAAGCTCAACGCGTGGCATGAACTGTCCCTTTACACCACGGAGGTTCTGGCCTGCCTTGCCACCAACATTTTTTCTGAGCTGGTTTTTAGTGCCGCCAGGGGCATAATAACTGATCGGCCTGTCAACTGAAAATGCTGACAGGATGACCTTATCAAAACGAACAAGGCCTCAATTGTCCCAGACTTTTCAACCCCAGTGAATGACAGCAGTAGAACCGAAAACCAAATAAAATGTTCCTTTTAAGTGCATAGGCTTTACCAGTCTAGGATTCCTTTTCATTAAAAATGGGAAAAAAATATATTCTGAAGCCCTGATCTACATGTCTTCCAGGGTGTATTGCATTCCCTCCTTCTAATTTGTGGCAGCCCTTGCACTTAAGGTACCATCACACTAAGCAACATCGCTAGCAAAATCGCTGCTGAGGCACAACTTGCTAGCGATGTTGCTGTGTGTGACATCCAGCAACAACCTGGCCCCTGCTGTGAGGTCGTTGGTTGTTGCTGAATGTCCTGGACCATTTTTTAGTTGTTGCTCTCCCGCTGTGAAGCACACATCGCTGTGTGTGACAGCGACAGAACAACAACTAAATGTGTAGGCAGCAGGGAGCCGGCTTCTGCGGACGCTGGTAACCAATGTAAATATCGGGTAACCAAGAAGCCCTTTCCTTGGTTACCCGATATTTACCTTCGTTACCAGCATCCGCCGCTCTCAGCTGTCAGTGCCGGCTCCCTGCTGCCTGCACATGTAGCAGAGTACACATCGGGTAATTAACCCGATGTGTACTGTGGCTAGGTGTGCAGGGAGCCAGCGCTAAGCGGTGTGCGCTGGTAACAAAGGTAAATATCGGGTTGGTTACCGGATATTTATCTTAGTTACCAAGCGCAGCATGCTTCCACGTGTAGCGACGCTCCAGCGATCCCTACCAGGTCAGGTTGCTGGTGGGATTGCTGGAGCGTCGCTTAGTGTGACATCTTAGTGCGACCTCCTAGCAACTTACCAGCGATCCCTATCAGGTTGTATCGTTGTTGGGATCGCTGGTAAGCTGTTTAGTGTGACTGGGCCTTTAGTGCATAGGCTTTAGGAGTCCTACTATCTAACAATGGTAACAGACTATGTATGAGGCCCTCCTTTATGTCTAATGCAGGGTGTATCAGAGTCCCTCTTTTTTCTATTTTTTGGGAGTTCTTGCATTGTCCGCATAGGCTTTGTGAGTTTGACTCCCTCCTTCATAAATTAAACAGGATGTGTCTAACCATGTCACACACCACATGCCCAGATAAGTTAGTCACTGGTAAATGTAATTTTAACATTTTACTAACAGTGGGTGTAGTTTTATTTCCCACTCTATTATGTCATCAACTGTAGTCATAGAAAAAGTTGTTCCCAAAGGGGGAAAAAAAAAGAGGATACCTTTTTCTGCATTTTACTGCATGGGGCTGCAGTGTATGAGTATATGAGGACTACACTTTATATGTGGTGAATGACATGATGGACTTTTGACTTTTTTTTTTTTCTTTCTATAAAGATTTATCTCTGTGTGTGATGGGGCCTTTAGGGCCTTCCAGAAAAATGCTTGAGTTTCCCATTGACTTACATTATACTTGGTACTCGAGTCGAGCCTGTCCACAAATTCGACATGCTCGATTGGAGTACCGAGCGCTCATGGATTTTAGTGCTCGCTCATCACTAGTGCTGATAAAGTCTGAAATAGCTGATGGCTGAAAAGCACATAGTCCTAACCTATTGAAACTAGAAAGCTTGAATTATGTTACTTTCCCGCTGGATTTCCGTCTTTCTCTAAGTCAAGTTGTACCTTTCTAATCAGCCATGTTCTCTATGATCCTTTTATTTCAGAGTTGTTTGAAATTCCCAGCAATAAACTGTAGAGCTTTGTTTTAGTTGCATTCCTCCTTCTATCGCATTTCATGAAGTCCCTAGGGCACCATAGATTGGACTATGCAGCTCCTGACCTGTTTCTGAGTCCTGTCCTGTTATTTCCAATTTAAAGTGTTCACTGATCAAACTGTGACCTCTGAACTACAGAGAACATTAGTTACAAAGTTCATTATGTATCCTTTAATGGGTCATCTCTCTTTACACTGGAAGATTTTAGTCCAAAAATATGCATCAATCAATGATCTAACCATCATTTGTATAGCTTCATTCACATTGAGAAATCATTGGCACTGTATGTGAAAACCACAATTGTTTGTTCGTATATAGTTTGTCATCAACACATACCTGTTTACACAGGGCGATGGTCTACCGACAAACGAGGAACCAAACTTGAGTAATGACTGTAGCAGGGATAAGAGGGAGGTGTGTATCCTACTAGGAATGTAAGAAAAAAAATGACAAAAAAATAAAATGGAAAATAGCCTTTTTTCTATTAAGTCTTTTATTACTGGAAAGAACTATGTATATTTGGCATCACCGTATTTGTAGCTACCCAAAAACGTTTGTCTTGAAAAAATTAGTCGTCCTACACCCATCAGCGAAAAAATAAAGTTTTGGTTCTCTGAAGAGAAACAAAAAAAAGCATTTTTAGGTTATTTGCACACATTCTGATTTCGCAGCAGTAAGTACTGGAGTGCTGGCAGGAAAAACGATACAACAAATATGCACATTTTTGCATGCATGTGTACAATAAAACTACATGTTTATATAATGGCAAAAAAAGCAACATGTGAACATACCCTTTAAATAGGGTACTGTAATAGAGTCTAAATAATGTATACATATGGTGCCAGTCAATTCCTGCAATGGTTGTCCTTGTTCTTATTGAAATGTGCATATTGTAGATTCAGACTGAAGACCACAAAACCACCAAAGATCAGATGTGGAAACGAGGAGTTAAAAAAAAAACATGTGAAACAAACTTGTTTATGCCAGCACAATTAATATGTCACTTATTAACTCTGTGGTGCAGTTTCCAAAACTGGGGAAACTTCTGGTGGGCTTCCTTTGTATTAATGCTTCAAGAGATCTGCAAGTGTGACATGGTGATTGAAAACTAATCTAGCAAAATTTGCACTCTAAAAGCCAAATGTTGATTTTTCCATTCGAGCTGTGCCATGTGACCAAGGAGTAGAGTATGACCACACATAGGGCATCGCCATATTCAAAAGAAATGTAGGCATGTGGGGTGCTTTTTCTCTTGCTCATAGGTGAGGTATTCCATCAATTCAATATAATTAAACTTCCTTAACCAATTAAATGCATGTGTACTACAAAAAAATTAAAATCCAGAGACCCTTAAGCTTTTCTTACCTTGAGCCACATTCCGCTCTGAGAGAGGGTCGAGAGCCACATCCAGAGCCCCGAGATTAGTGACCTCCAGATCCTACAGTAGTGACCCACAGAGGCCCATGACCAGTATAATAACAGCTAAAGCATCCCCATAGAAATCACACGGAGCAAGTATCATCCAGTGGTTCCCACCTTACCCCCATTTGGTAGCTTCACATCAGGCACTGCCACCACACTGTTTCATCCATCTTTAAGCAACTCCTTAACTGGCAGTATCATCCGGTCTCCATCTTACCATACTTAAATTATCTCTCCAAACCTTAAGCTGGTATATGGGCATCTAGATCTGCTCCTCCATGCAGGTCTATTCACATAATTCACCATCTGGAAATATGCTCTTCATAGCTGTTTTGTTATACCTGTTCCTAATGCAGCAAGCTGACCATGACCCACGAGCCAAACAAAATGAGCCCGCGAGCCAAATGTGACCACACACAATAAGCACGTCTTACCTTTTTGGTCCTCTCTACTTATAGAATGTAAGCTTTCAAGCAGGGGCCTCGCTCCTCTTTATGATTGCTGAATTGTGTTGCTCTGTAATGTCTTATATGGTTTGTAAATTGTTTCATAATGGTAGGAATAATAAAAATAAATTTAAATAAAATAAATATATATAAAAAAAATGTTTCGACTTTGAGATGTAAAAGGTAGGAAGGAGGCTCTAGTGTCTATAGTTGTGAGATATTGAATAAAACAATGTATCAGTCTTCCAAAAGTTATGTATTTAAAAAAATAAAAAAACCTTGACTTACTCTAGTCATTTCTCAAGCAGACCGAAATATTTAGCATGAGGTATGTTGTTATGGCAGATCAATAGTGAGTTAGATCTGCTGCAGATGTTGAGGAAGTGCTAATACAGGTATTAAAACGTCAGTATGTAATTAAAAGTGGTGGAAGCATTGCAAAAACTAATTAGGTGCCTTTTACAGAGTGGGAAAAAGGCATTAATGACTGGGCGCCCCTAGAGATCTTTTAGACCTGAGGCCCTTTTACCACAAGCCGTGTTATTCTGTTGGCTACAAGCGCGAATGAGCAGTTACGGCATTGGACCCAATGGGAAGCACATTTTACCTTGGCCTAATTATTAACACGTCTTGTCAATGCTTTTCTCTGGTTATTGATCCCCCGCTCCCAATACTTCAATTTTTACGTATTTAGAATGCATGTTGTCTGGAATGAGCAACTATCTAATCTCCATGCCTAAGGCTATCAGGCCCTTCTCTTTCAAAGCATGTACAGCCAACATTGCATTTTCCTGGCAACATAACGCCTATTCACATCCAAGGCACATATGTCACAGTGGCAGCTGGAAAGCCGACCATAAAAGCGGATTATGGTGACACCATTTTAAGGACTTAAATTGATATTTGGGTAAATAAGACTGTTAAATAAAAAGCAGGTTTCCACATCTCTACACTTTTTCATTGTCAGCTTCTGTTTGTTATATGGCAGAATCGCAGTATTTATTTACAGCACACTGTATTTTAATAGACTGTGGGTGCAGAAGCAACGCAAAATGTCACATTGCACACCAAGAATGAACTGAGCAATGCTTATTACCTGCCGTATAGGGCTCAGCTCTGAAATGTCTGCTCCTATGCTATTTTTATGGAAGCCTATTTCTATGCTTTAGATTTGATTCTAAAATAGCAGTTGCACTCAAAGGGAAGGAGAAAAAACAAGTTTGTAGATGGTGAACATTGGAATATGAATACGCATTACTGCCAAGAAAACCTGCAATTTTTATAAAAAAAAGTTACTTAGCAAATAAAGGTGGCCAAATTTGTGCCTAGAAACCACGTCAAGGTGTAACTCTCATCTGGGTCCTACTCTAATTGCTATGCCTCTCTTGTCCAAACTGAACTATTATATGGGTTAGAATAGAACCTGCAAAAGGGAAATTTAAAAAAAAAAAGTTTTCTTGGCAGTAATGCAGATTCATATTCCAATGTTCGCCATCTACATTCTTATTTTTTCTCCTTCCCTTTACTTGAGTGCAACTGCTATTTTAGATATTGTATGTCATGTTCAGTATGCACCAGTTCAGACTAGGAGATTAGGAAGTGCTGGCAATTTTTCTAGTTAGATTTGATTCTACTATTTTTCTTATCTACAAAATGACTTTCTTGAAAATAGTTCAGTTAGCAATAGAAAATTGAAAAGGTCAGGCGTTGGAAGACCCGGAAACACGCAGTACACAACAAAAATATTCCACATGTTGTAAAACGCAATTTGGGCTTCAAGAAAAATAAGTTCTAATAAACATTTTTCATTTTATTTCTGAATATGCTTTAAGTCCCATATATTGCACAGCTCAGAGAGCTGTGACATTTAGTATTTTGGCAATTGCTCCTTCTGTCTACTGCTGATCAATGGAAAAAGTCTTGAGCTCATGAGCAGTATCCCGCGGCAGCCATTAAACATATGGACTACTTACATCCGATTGCCGCCGGAGGTAATGATCATAGCTGGTTGCTGGAGGTGTCAGACCCCCACAATCTTATATTGATGACCTATCCCAAGAGTAGCTCATAAATATAAAAGTACTAGACAAGTTCTTCAATACATATTTTATACATCTATTATTATTAGTTATAATAACTGTTCTATGTATAGCCAGTGAAGATGGCAAAACATATCTGCTCAATACTTTTCCTGTGCGATTATTAAAACTGTATTCTCTTCCTTGCAGTGGCACGCTTTGTCCCGTGAAGAACAGGCCAAATATTACGAGCTAGCCCGAAAAGAAAGGCAGCTACATATGCAGCTCTATCCAGGCTGGTCTGCAAGAGACAATTATGTGAGTAGTTTTCAAAGTCTTTTATTAAGAATGAGTGTCTCAACAACTAATCTATCACAGACAAGTGCACACTCCATAAAACCTTCTAAAAATAAGGAAAGCTGCCCATTTATTAAAAAAAAGTAGCAAATGCTTAAAATGTGTTCCCTTCTCGTAAATCTCTGGAGGGCAATCATAGTCAAGGGACTTGCTGAATTCAATATTTTGTGCAAGGACATGCATGACTGATGAATCTATCCACTTATAGCCCTTGTCCATAAGCCTCATGTATAATGTGTGTGTGTGTGTTTATGTATATATATGTCTGTATGTATAATATCATGTGTGTGTCTTATATGTGTGTGTGTGTGTATATAATGGTAGCATGGGCTACCATTTATCTGTAGAAAGCCATGTAATTCCACGATTTCCTTATATTGGAAATTATATTTCTGGCTAGCTGTTGTGGCTTTCCCCAGCAAACTCAACAGATTGTCAAAGGGCAATATCCAATCAGCTGAGCGCTCTGATGAGCCAACAACTTGAAAGGGTTGTTGCCTTTCAAAAATTCCTGTTCCCCAAAAAAGGGCTCTTTACTCACCGTCCCATGGTCACTCACTCTCCATTGCTGCTGTCTGTATCTGATATTAGCTTCAGCACAAACGTCACAACGACAGAGTGGCATCAAATCTATTGAAATACACTTGGCACATGTTGTTAGTCACCATTGTTGCTCATTCAGTGAGGCCACCAACTTTTCTGTAATTGCTGTGTGATATTATTTGCTGAATTGATTCTGATCCAAATCCAACATATTGTTCTTGAGTTCTTTAAAGGGATTTTCTAGAAATAGCAAATAATTAAAATAAATTTCCTGATTACCGAAATGGCTGCTAACTTGTTACACTGACAGAAGCCTGTTCTAGGATGTTAATAGGACAGGAGTCTGTGACCTGTGCAGAAGAAAACTCCTCCCCACTCCATGTGTATCTTCTATTAGATAAGAAAGACCGGGTAGACAGCAGTGTGAGCAGCCTCTTCTTCCCCCAGAACTGGTATCTTCAGTATTAGATCAGAATATACATTTGGGAGCACATCTTCCTACACATGAAGGAAGGAAATTGAAGCTTACTACTCCACATGCTCAGGGTCTCCTGCCCGTTTAACATTCTAGTACAAGTGTCTCTCCGTGTAACAAGACAGCAGCCATTTTTATTCTAAAGTGACTATCTCCCAAGAAAAAAAAATTAAAGAGAACCTGTCAGGTGCAATATGCACCCAGAACCACGAGCAGTTCTGGGTGCATATTGGTAATCCCTGCCTAACTGTCCCTATATACACTAGCATAAATAAACAGATCTTTAGAAAAGGTATTTCTAAAGATCGTGTATTATATACTAGGCGGGGACTAGTCCCGAGGGCGTTGTTCCCTTTAAATAGCCATCCCACATAGCATGGTAGCACGCCCCTGTGGGTGTACTAACATGCTAATGAATGCCAAGCTATGCCACACATACCTCATAGTTCATGGCGGCTGGCAGAGGATGGATGCGCTCTGCGCATGATCCGGAGTTCTCAGCACTTCCGGTCATGCGCGCACTGTACCTTATTGAACCCAGGAAGCTTCCACCCGGCATCAGTTTAGTGCGCATTATCGGAAGTCCCGGGCACACCGGATCATGCGCAGAGCGCATCTATCCTCCGCCGGCTGCCATGAAGAGTGAGGTATGTGCAGCGTCGCTGCGTATTCATTAGCATGTTAGTACGCCCACAGGGGCGTGCTACCATGCTATGTGGGCCGGCTAGCTAAGGGAACAAATGCCCTCAGGACTATTCCCCGCGTAGCGTAGCGTAGCATATAATATACGATCTTTAGAAATACCTTTTCTAAAGATCTGTTTATTTATGCTAGTGTTAGTTAGGCATGGATTAGCAATATGCACCCACAACTGCTCATGGATCTGGGTGCGTATTGCACCTGACAGGTTCCCTTTAAAAATATATTTAGTAATTTATTAATAATGACATTTCCTTTTTAGATAGCTTGTTTTTTTCCCCCCAAATGACCCCATTAAGTTTGTAAGTACTCCAGTTTACTCTCACGCTCTAAGAACATAACGATAGGAAATTTAGATTGAGCCCCAAGGATGATGACTGCAAAGTGCTGTGGAAATTAATGCCACTAAATAAGTTTCTAAAAAGTGTTTATACATTTGTTTTACGTGTACTAGTGAAAAATGGTTTAAAATTGTAAGTGTAATAATGTAAAATAAAGCTTAATGTCTGTTATGCCATGCAATTACAGTGGAATATAAAAGGTCAGGCACTCCTTGTGAAAATTACTGTTATTGTGAATCGTTAAGCAAGTTGAAGATGCGATGATATCTAAAAGGCATAAAGTTAAAGATGACACATTTCCTTTGTATTTTAGGCAAATTAAAAAAAATAATCTTTTAGATTTTAAAAATGACAAAAAGAAAAATGGGCCGAAGCACAAGTTTGGGCACCCTTGGAGATTTGTGTGCTCTGATAGCTTTGACCAAGTTTTCGGTCCTTAATTCGCCTGTTAAGGTCATGGCTTGTTCACTACAATCGTTGGGAAAAGCCAAGTGATCCAAATTTCACTGCTTTATGAAACGCCAGCCTCATCTAACCTTGTGCCAAAAATAGCAGCGATGGTTTCTTCTAAGCAGCTGCCTAGCACTCTGAAAATGAATATGGTGGAGGCCCACAAACCAGGAGAAGGCTAGAAGAAGATTGCAAAGCATTTTCTAGTTGCCCTTTCCTCAGTTGGAAATGTAGGTAAGAAATGGTAGTTGACACGAATAGTGGAGGTCAAATAAGGTCTGGAAGACAAAGCAACATTTTTATGACAACTGTTTGTAGGATTGCTAAAGAGAGAAATCAACCCCTCCCCCGCCCGACTGCTTGCAAAAGACCTTCAGGAAGATTTAGCAGGCTCTGGAGTTGTGGTACATTGTTGTACTGTTCAGAGACACCTGCACAAATATGGCCTTCATGGAAGAGTCCTCAGAAGAAAACCTCTCCTGTGCCCTCACCATAAAATTAAGTCAGAAGTATGCAAAAGAACATCTAAACAAGCCTAATGCATTTTGGAAACCAGTCCTGTGGACCATGAAGTTAAAATAGAGCTTGTTGGCCACCATGATAAAAGGTATGCGTGGAGAAAAAAGGGCAAAGAATTTCAGGAAAAGAATATCTCACCAACAAGTAAGCATGGAGGTAGATCAATCATGCTTTGGGGTTTTGTTGTAGTTAATGGCAAGGGGAACATTTCATGGGTAGAGGAAAGAATAGATTTAATGAAATGTCAACAAATTCTTGATGAAAACATAACACCATTTGTAAAAAGCTGAAGTTGAAAATAGGATGGCTTCCCCAAATGAATAATGATCCTAAACCTATTGCAAAATCCACAATAGGCTACCTCAAAAGGCACAAGCTGAAGATTTTACAATGACCCTCTCAGTCCCTTAATCTGAACATGACTGAATATATGTGACTAGACCTCAAGAGCAGTGCATACAAGACAACCCAGGAATCTCAAAGAACGGGAAGACTTTCCCATGAAAGAATGGATGAAAATCCCTCAAACAAGAACTGAAAGTCTCTTGGCTGGCTACAAAAACTGTTTTCAAGCTGTGATACTTGCTAAAGGGGGTGGTACTAGATACTAACCATACAGGGTTCCTAAAAGTTTGCATCTGCCCATTTTCCTTTTTTGTCAATTTTAAAATGTAAAACAAAATATTTTGTTTTGCCTAAAATAAGAAGGAAATGTGTCATCTTTAACTTTTCTTTTTAGAGCTCTTTTCATGTTCAACTTTTTTAACTGTTCACAATAATTGTGATTTTGACCAAGGGTGCTCAAACGTTTATATACCACTATATGTAAGGTTCGTTCGATTATGAAGATGACTTGTATAACCCAATTTCCAGATTATAGCGAAAAAGATAAATTGAACTAATGATCTTGCTGTAATTTGGTATTTCCTCAATTGTAAAGCGCTGTGGAATATGTTGGCACTATATAAATAAAATTATTATTAATTATCACTTGAAGGGCTCAGTTACACGGCTGTATGACATGTCTGATAATCACATTGCAATGCTCAGACTGGCAGGTAGCTCTCCTGACCTGAACACAACAGCTGCATAGAAATACACGCTGACCTGCTCAGGTCTGAAGAGCCACTGGCCAGTCCAACCCTTGCGATGTAATCCTCGGACAAGTCATAAGGCTGTGTGAACGTGTCTTAATATGTAGAATGACTTTCATAATGAACTGTTGAAAAATAAGAGTTACATCCTAAGTAAAAATACAATCATGTACAGCGTCTTGAAAAAGTATCCATACCACGGGAACTTTTACCACATTTTTTGATGTTACATTGACAAACTTACATGTATTTTACTGGGATTTTCTGTGATATACTATCACTTAGTAACAAGTATTTATGAAGTATAAAAGAAATGACCCATGCTTTTCTAATTGTGTAAAAAATATAAATATGAAAATTATGGTGTGAATTTGTACTAATACCCCTAAAAATAATCCTGAGTGACCAATTGCCTCTGGATGTCACCTCATTAGTAAATTGAGTCCACCTGTGTGTAATTTATCCTCGGTATAACTACAGCTATTCAACTAAGGCCTCAGATGTGTGTTTACAACATTAGGGATCAAATAGCATCATGAAAACCAAGGAACACACCGAGCAAGTCAGGGATAATAAAAAGTATCCCAAGGACCTGAACATCTCACAGAGCACTGTTCAATCTATCATACAATAATGGAAGGAGTATGGCACAACTGCAAACCTACCAAGACATGGCCATCCACATACACTGACATCCCAAGCAAGGAGAGCACTAATTAGAGAAGCAGTTAAGAGGACCTTGCTCACTCAGCTCAGGTGGGAGTATCTGTCCACAGGACAACTATTAGTCATGTACTCCATAAATCTGACCTTATATGGAATAGTCTCAAGAAGAAAGACATTTTTTGAAAAAAAAAAAGCCCATAGGAAGTCCCTTTTGCAATATGCAATGCAGGGGATACAGCTAGCATGTGGAAGAAGGGTCTCTGGTCAGATTAGACCAAAGTGGAACTTTTTGGGCAAAGTGCAAACACTATGTAGAGCAGATTGCTAGCACTGCACATTACCCTGAAAACACCATCCCCACCGTTAAACATGGTGGTGGTAGCATTAAGCTGTGGGGATGCTGTTCTCCAGCAGGAACAAAAGAGCTTATCAGAGTTGGTGGGATGAATGCAGTTAAATACCATGCAATCCTGCAGGAAAACCTGTCGGGTTCACTCACATCTGCGTATAAAAGATAGATAGGTTTGATTTTCTTCCAACAAAGATATATGAATGGAATCTGTTTTGATATTCAATTTGTCATGCGAATGTGTGATTATATATATTTTTGTTTCTCACCTAACATCCATATGACATGCGTAACCAAAGCGTTTTTTGTGTGTGTTGGTATATCATATGTTAATGACATTTGTTTGTGGGTGTAATGTGGGAAAATATGGAAACGGTCACTGGGTATGAATACTTTTTCAAGGCACTGTATAGTATTTAGTCTATACCAGTGGTGCCCAAATGGTCAATGGCAATGAAGGTGTCTTGGCGTTTGAGAGGGGTAGGAAGAAGCAAATAATATCGGGTTGTCATGTTGCTCTAGAAATGGGTTTGCAGCAGCTGTGTATCTCAGCCAGTCTCAGTGATTCATTAACTCCTTTAATACCAAGGCTGCTTCAAGCAAATGTTTGCCTTCTGTTAAATGCTTGTCTTTTTGTAAAGGAACAGTTTTCTTGGTAAACACATCCTAATTTATGAGCAATGATTTCCAAATGGCCCAAGACATAAAGCCTGCAAAGTTTGAATTACAGTCTACGTGGCTGTAAAGCCTTTGTTCAGACAAGTAGTTTTATCTTCTCTCAAGGGAGCTCCTTTGGCTGACAAAAGTAACATCATTGGCAGATTCGTCCCTTGTTGGCTGCCTTCCACCACATCCCTCTGATCACTCTTAGTACAATTGTAGCTTTTCAGTAGAACTGGGATTATTAATGGCTATGGAATCAGGCAACAGAATGCACACGTCTGTACCGCAGAACAGTATGAGTAGCCGTTTCTGGTAGTGGGCAAGAGTTCCAGCTGCTATTCGAGGCCAACAGGGCAGCTTCAGCCTGCATCCTCTTATGTACTATTCTCAATTGGACAGGGAGATGATTATTATTGAGTATTACAGATCATTTCAACATAATATATGCGGAGTTAAAAGCACACTTTTTGATTATTTTACAATCAGTTGTACAAAAGTATCCTGTTTTTGCTACAACAGGGTAAAAAGAAGAAAAGAAAGAGAGAAAAACTCCAAGAATCCACATCAGGTTAGTTGTCTTCACTTCATTCTTACTTTTGTATCTTTTTAACTTAAAATGCACAAAATATCAAATGTGAAGTTGGGCATCAAAAGGCATTGGAATGTCAAGGCTAGTCTCCACCGATGAGTTCTACGGTCAATAAAATAAATTATTGACCTGTCGCCCAAAATGACACCCCAGTGTAAATTAATATATTACTGTATAGGTTAATTTCCGATTCAATTTTTTAAGCTGTAGGATGTTCTGTATTGTCCATATATATGTACATAAAGGTGACACAACTTATGGGTAATGTAGTTCTTCGGGGATTTTGTAAACGGGTTGCAATAGACAAGTTGATCTCTTTTGTTGATATTGATTGACGTCATGATTATCCTTTTGAGACTCTTTAAAAAAAAAGTGTGTATTTTTAAAAACCAGTAAAAAATTGTTTAAAAGAACTGAAGTCCTCAGTGGTTGATACCTTTTAATGGCTAACTGAAAAGATGGTAATAATTGCAAGCTTTCGAGACTACTCAGGTCTCTTCATCAGGCATGGTATAACACAAAATCTGAAGAGTCATAAAAACCAGTAAAATTCAATGTATAAAATATATATTCAACACTGTACAAAAGTTTTAGGCAGATTTGGAAAAAATGCTGCAAAGTAAGAATGCTTTAAAAATAGAAGTATTAAGTTTTTTATTTTTTATCAATGAATAAAATGTAGTGAATGAACAAAAGAGCATTCCAAATCACATGAATATCTGGTGTCACCACCTTTTGCCTTCAAAACCACATCAACTATTCTAGGTACACTTGTATACAGTTTATGAAAATACTCTGCAGTCCTTCAGCAAACTGACTTCTGTTACAGCCAAATATTTCAAATTTAGACTATTCAGCGCACCTGCCACTATTTTCCACACTCCAGTTCCTATGTTTTCGTAAATAGTTGAGTTACTTGGTCTTATATCTATTTTGAAGATGGGGCTGTTTGATTGCAGTTCGTTCAAAATCACCATTTCTGGCCAAACTTCTCCAAACAGTAAAACCATACCTCCCAACCGTCCCGGATACAGCGGGACATTCACGCTTTACGTTGTTTGTCCCGTTGCCACGGGCGGGACGGCCGGCTCCCGGGCTCCGCCCACCCACTCTCTCTCCGCCTCCCTGCTTTTCCCTCCTACCTCCCAGTAAGACGTGGCATAACACAGTCAGAGAGGAGCGCTGCTGCTGGTACAGTAACATCTCCTCCCCGGCGCTGATTTCCCAACCCTCCCCCCCCCCCCCCCTCACCCCCGGCCGGAGCCTGTCTGTGCGGTCGGCCGGCCGCCTGTCTGTGAGGGCGGCCCGCCGCCTCATTGTGCGGGCTGCCGGCCGCTTCTCTGTGCGGGCGGCCGGCCGCTTCTCTGTGCGGGCGGCCGGCCGCTTCTCTGTGCGGGCGGCCGGCCGCTTCTCTGTGCGTGCGGCCGGCCGCCTCTCTGTTCCGGCGGTCGGCCGTCTGTTCCCCCAGGCAGAGCATCTCACCCTCTCTCTCCCCCTCCCCATTCCCACAGGCAGAGCATCGCACCCTCTCTCTCCCCCGGCCCCTCCCCATTCCCCCAGGCAGAGCATCGCACCCTCTCTCTCCCCCGGCCCCTCCCCATTCCCCCAGGCAGAGCATCGCACCCTCTCTCTCCCCCGGCCCCTCCCCATTCCCCCAGGCAGAGCATCGCACCCTCTCTCTCCCCCTCCCCATTCCCCCATGCAGAGCATCGCACCCTCTCTCTCCCCCTCCCCATTCCCCCATGCAGAGCATCGCACCCTCTCTCTCCCCCTCCCCATTCCCCCATGCAGAGCATCGCACCCTCTCTCTCCCCCTCCCCATTCCCCCATGCAGAGCATCGCACCCTCTCTCTCCCCCTCCCCATTCCCCCAGGCAGAGCATCTCACCCTCTCTCTCCCCCTCCCCATTCCCACAGGCAGAGCATCGCACCCTCTCTCTCCCCCTCCCCATTCCCCCATGCAGAGCATCGCACCCTCTCTCTCCCCCTCCCCATTCCCCCAGGCAGAGCATCGCACCCTCTCTCTCCCCCTCCCCATTCCCCCAGGCAGAGCATCGCACCCTCTCTCTCCCCCTCCCCATTCCCCCAGGCAGAGCATCGCACCCTCTCTCTCCCCCTCCCCATTCCCCCAGGCAGAGCATCGCACCCTCTATCTCCAACTCCCCATTCCCCCAGGCAGAGCATCGCACCCTCTCTCTCCCCCTCCCCATTCCCCCATGCAGAGCATCGCACCCTCTCTCTCCCCCTCCCCATTCCCCCATGCAGAGCATCGCACCCTCTCTCTCCCCCTCCCCATTCCCCCATGCAGAGCATCGCACCCTCTCTCTCCCCCTCCCCATTCCCCCATGCAGAGCATCGCACCCTCTCTCTCCCCCTCCCCATTCCCCCAGGCAGAGCATCTCACCCTCTCTCTCCCCCTCCCCATTCCCACAGGCAGAGCATCGCACCCTCTCTCTCCCCCTCCCCATTCCCCCATGCAGAGCATCGCACCCTCTCTCTCCCCCTCCCCATTCCCCCAGGCAGAGCATCGCACCCTCTCTCTCCCCCTCCCCATTCCCCCAGGCAGAGCATCGCACCCTCTCTCTCCCCCTCCCCATTCCCCCAGGCAGAGCATCGCACCCTCTCTCTCCCCCTCCCCATTCCCCCAGGCAGAGCATCGCACCCTCTATCTCCCCCTCCCCATTCCCCCAGGCAGAGCATCGCACCCTCTCTCTCCCCCTCCCCATTCCCCCAGGCAGAGCATCGCACCCTCTCTCTCCCCCTCCCCATTCCCCCAGGCAGAGCATCGCACCCTCTCTCTCCCCCGGCCCCTCCCCATTCCCCCAGGCAGAGCATCGCACCCTCTCTCTCCCCCTCCCCATTCCCCCAGGCAGAGCATCGCACCCTCTCTCTCCCCCTCCCCATTCCCCCATGCAGAGCATCGCACCCTCTCTCTCCCCCTCCCCATTCCCCCAGGCAGAGCATCACACCCTCTCTCTCTCCCCCCTTCCCCCAGGCAGAGCATCGCACCCTCTCTCTCTCCCCCCTTCCCCCAGGCAGAGCATCGCACCCTCTCTCTCCCCCTCCCCATTCCCCCAGGCAGAGCATCGCACCCTCTCTCTCCCCCGGCCCCTCCCCATTCCCCCAGGCAGAGCATCGCACCCTCTCTCTCCCCCTCCCCATTCCCCCAGGCAGAGCATCGCACCCTCTCTCTCCCCCTCCCCATTCCCCCAGGCAGAGCATCGCACCCTCTCTCTCCCCCTCCCCATTCCCCCATGCAGAGCATCGCACCCTCTCTCTCCCCCTCCCCATTCCCCCAGGCAGAGCATCGCACCCTCTCTCTCTCCCCCCTTCCCACAGGCAGAGCATCGCACCCTCTCTCTCTCCCCCCTTCCCCCAGGCAGAGCATCGCACCCTCTCTCTCCCCCTCCCCATTCCCCCAGGCAGAGCATCGCACCCTCTCTCCCCTACCAATAGGCAGAGCATTTCAAGTAGTGCTGCACACTATTGCACCCAGAGACGTTGACCTACAATCCCTTTTTATTTCCCTTGAAGCTCACACATACCTCCCAACCGTCCCGGATACAGCGGGACTTTCACGCTTTATGTTGTTTGTCCCGTTGCCACGGGCGGGACGGCCGGCTCCCGGGCTCCGCCCACCCACTCTCTCTGCCTCCCTGCTTTTCCCTCCTACCATCCCAGTAGACGTGGCAAAACAGAGAGGAGCGCTGCCTGTGCTGCTGCTGGTACAGTAAAATCTCCCCAGCGCTGATTTCCCTCCCTCCCCCCCCCCTCACCCCCGGCCGGAGCCTGTCTGTGCGGTCGGCCGGCGGCCTGTCTGTGCGGTCGGCCGGCGGCCTGTCTGTGCGGTCGGCCGGCGGCCTGTCTGTGCGGTCGGCCGGCGGCCTGTCTGTGCGGTCGGCCGGCGGCCTGTCTGTGCGGTCGGCCGGCGGCCTGTCTGTGCGGGCGGCCGGCGGCCTGTCTGTGCGGGCGGCCGGCGGCCTGTCTGTGCGGGCGGCCGGCGGCCTGTCTGTGCGGGCGGCCGGCCGCCTGTCTGTGAGGGCGGCCCGCCGCCTCATTGTGCGGGCGGGCGGCCGCATCTCTGTGCGTGCGGCCGGCCGCCTCTCTGTTCCGGCGGACGGCCGCCTGTCTGTGCGTGCAGCCGGCCGCTTCTCTGTGCGGTCGGCCGACGGCCTGTCTGTGCGGTCGGCCGGCGGCCTGTCTGTGCGTGCAGCCGGCCGCTTCTCTGTGCGTGCGGCCCGCTGCCTGTCTGTGCGGTCGGCCGGCCGCCTGTCTGTGCGGGCGGCCCGCCGCCTGTCTGTGCGGGCGCCCCCCGCCGCCTGTCTGTGCGGGCGCCCCCCGCCGCCTGTCTGTGCGGGCGGCCCGCCGCCTCATTGTGCGGGCAGCCGGCCGCCTCTCTGTGCGGGCGGCTGGCCGCCTCTCTGTGCGGGCGGCCCGCCGCCTGTCTGTGAAGGCGGCCGGCCGCCTGTCTGTGAAGGCGACCGGCCGCCTCACTGTGCGGGCGACCGGCCGCCTCACTGTGGCTGCCTGCGTGTCCGTGCTGGAGGCCCGCCGGCTGCCTGCGTGTCCGTGCTGGAGGCCCGCCGGCTGCCTGCGTGTCCGTGCTGGAGGCCCGCCGGCTGCCTGCGTGTCCGTGCTGGAGGCCCGCCGGCTGCCTGCGTGTCCGTGCTGGAGGCCCGCCGGCTGCCTGCGTGTCCGTGCTGGAGGCCCGCCGGCTGCCTGCGTGTTTGTGCTGAATGGGTGTGGATGGGGAGTGGATATGGGCGTGACTGTGAAATGGGTGTGGTTAGGGGGCATGGCCTAAAAATTTGCCGCGGCGCGCTACGCGCGCCGCAAACTTTGTCCCTCTTTTCCTTCTTTAAAAGTTGGGAGGTATGGTAAAACACCAATAAATGGCCAAAATCATATATTAGCTAACTCTGAAGTAAGAACAATAACCTATAAAGAACAGAGTGAGTAGCCAAAAGGTAGAATCAAATAATATCTTTATTGAAAAAATTAATCAGCAAAGTAAACACTAACAAACAAAAAAAGAAAAAGGGGATAAGCCATGAAAATTATTTCCATCCATAAGCAACCCGAAGGCACAATTGTATCACCAATACATAATGGATAAATAAATATATATATTTTGACCACTAGGGGTCCTCAATATAAGGTTAGATATTACACTCCTCTTCAGTCAGTACATAAAGCAATAAATCAGATATGTGGGACAAATCCACCTGTGCAAATAAGGCAAGAAGTAGATAAAATGCACTATATGGGCTGTGTTTCAATAACGAGCTAGAAAAGTATAAATGGCACTGCCAATGTATAATCTATTGCACCAACCCAAGGATGATAAATAGCAGCAGAAAGATAATAATTATTGCACTGACCCAGAGCACCGAAAACCAGCGGTTTTAGCAGCAACAGGACAAGTAATATTGCATTAGCCCGAGGTTCAAAGATGCAGCCATAAAAGCATGAAGAGGCCAGGGGATACAAAAGCGGCCATACGAACCAGTGTCAGGCTGCCAGAATAAAGTGCATGGAGCTTGGAGAAAATAAATACCCTAACGCGCGTTTCGCCAGGGGCTTCTTTCGTCTGCTGCGCTTGGTTTCCTTTGTTGACCACTAAATCCACCGATCTTAATATTGCCCATTTTGAGGTGCTTCTTCAGAGCTTGAACAGCACATATTTAAACCCCAGTCTGCTTTCCAATCTTTGCCTGGGAGAGGCTTTGCAGATTCAGTATAACTACCTTGTGCATTGTTGCTTTGCTCAGTCTCGTCATGGTGTATTTCATTTGACATGAATCCTCTTTTGTAGCAGAGTTTGGATGTTCCTCACCCAGATTTAAGCCTCCTGCACACAAAGCTTTTTGTATGACTGTTTCAACGTCCATATTGAAATATGATCAACATTGCCAGTTTAGTACAATTAAGGCCGCTATGCACGCAACGACATCGCTAACGCGATGTTGTTGGGGTTCACCGAATTCACACATCCGGCCTCGTTAGCGTCGTCGTTGCATGTGAAACGCACGAACGACCGTTTACGAGCAAATTTTCTTACCTGATCGTTGACACGCTGTCCATTTCCCAAATATCGTTGCTGTAGCAGGACGCAGGTTGTTCGTCGTTCCTGCGGCAGCACACATCGCTATGTGTGACACCGCAGTGCAGGAACGAGTAACAACTCGTACCTGCGGCTGCCCGCAATGAGGAAGGAAGGAGGTGGGCGGAATGTTTGTTCCGCTTATCTCCGCCCCTCCGCTTCTATTGGGCGGCCGCTTAGTGACGTCGCTAGGCAGGTAAGTAGTGTGACAGGTCCAAGCGATGTTGTGCGCCACGGGCAGCGATTTGCCCGTGACGCACAACCGACGGGGGCGGGTATGCTTGCTAGCGATATCGATAGCGATATCGCTGCGTGTAAAGCGGCCTTAAGTCATACACCTGGCTATAATCTTACAAAAATCCCTGACTTTGTTCAACTGTACCTAGATTTTTTACTACTTTGAGGGCAAAGGTTGGTCAGTGGTCACACCAAATATTGATTTGATTTCATTTACATTTAGTTAATTGATTTAAAAAAAAAAAGTGTCAATTCTTTATTTTTAAAAACATTGTTACTTTGGCGCATTTTTTCCACACGTTTAAAACGTTTGCACACTACTATACATAATTAGACTGATCTTTTATCACTTTGTAAAACATAATTTCCATGCGAACAAGCTTAGTATATTCCATATTATCAGTTCAAATCCTCTATTAAACTAAAGATCTGTACTTAGAAAACCAAATGTATTTTAGCAGGTATTCATGTTAGGCCAGTAAATCATTACCACAAGTGCACACGCCACATTTTTTGGTGCAGTTTGTTGCCCAAAACTGCATGTCTTTCCTTCTCCCAGCAAAGTCTATGAGAATTCAAAAATACTGTGCGCATATTTTTTTTTTTTAGTTTGCAGTTTTTGATGCACAAAAAAACCCTGCAGCATGTCATTTCTTTGTGTGTTTTGTTTTTTTTTTTATCCCTTTTAGCCATTGATTTCACACAAAAAAAACACTCTTGGGACAAAAACGCACCAAAAACGCATGCGTTTTTTTTGCTGCGTTTCCTGCCATAAAGTGCTGTTTTTTTTCTGTGAACAAATTTGCTGCAGCATGCACATATACCATAATAGTTTCAATGCCTACTTTCATATTGAGAGCCTTCCAGTCCAAGCTTCAGCTTACAGTTTACAAAATAAGCATACACTTCAGGTCCAATTGTCAGTAATTAAGTATTACATGCCTATGTCTAGCCAATAACTGTCAGTCAGACATAGACAGTGATGAACCACCAAAGAAATTCTTTCTTCATAGTTGTTTCAAAGCCATAGAACAAATTTCCATCGTGGTAAAAATGTCTAAAAATATAATTTCATCTATTCATCACAAGTTGCCAGTTTGTATTATTATTATAAGACGTTTGCAGTCTATTCACAGCACATGAGACATTTTGCATAGTGGATTCAGCAAAGAACTACACATCTGGACGTTTCAGGGGCATGTCCTGTAAATGTGTCATTCCTTGCTGAATTCACTCTGTGCAACGTGTTTTGCCATCATGATGGATTGAGATATAAATATAAAGAGAGAATTCCTTCACTAGTTCATCATTGTCCATGTGTCATTGATCGTTATGGTCGAGAGCTTGGCTTGAGAGAATCCAGTGGACTTAAAAGTTGACCACTACTTGTTTATTGATGGCCTATCCCCGGTATACTGTAGGCCATTAATATCTGATCAGTAGGGGTGCAAAACTCTGCACCCCTCCCAACCAGCTGTTACCGACAGCTACCGGAAGATATAAGATGCTGACAAAATACTATTTGAATAAGGGGTGGATCTGCAGTACCAGGCCGTGGCCACTATAGATGTGACGGAGCTGCTGTTTTCCGGCAGCATTTGAGAAGTTCTGGCTGGCCTCGGGAACAGTTGTTCTTCAGGAATACTGCATGTTTCACTTCCATCAATCCGATATTGAAGGCCTATCCTAAGGATTGATGAGAAAGAAAGAAAAAAAAAAAAAGCAGGGGCCAAACACTTTAATGATATTCCACTGTTGCCAATGGAAAATTTGGCGAATTTTGCTAAAGATTAGCCTCCACAATGACACTTCCATTGAACTTAGTTATTTAAAATCATTGAACTTTTTTTTCGATTTAAGCATAAAGCAAAAAAAAAAATAAACACCCCCCCCCCCCCAGAACCTATTAATATTTTTGTGTGTATTGGGTGGCCAGGTCCAGTTGGCAATCTGAAATTGATTGGAAAAATAATCCAACTAAGTTTCATATAATTGCAATCTCGCTTGATAGATCTTTGATTTCCCTACCATCCAACGTACCATGTCCATGGAGGCTACCAGAAAGTCTTCCAACCTTTTGCTTTGAAGAACACAGGGACATGTATTTACAGTAAATCAGCTCAATATACTGTGAAAAAAACATTTTTTCTCAATGTCATATTTTCAGGTTCTGATATTAGAAATTACATTCTCCATCTCCCATACATTTTATAATCTCATAAATGTAGAAAATAAATTATAAATTGAACTTTTGTGCAAAAAAAAAAAGGCCTTTTTCTCTCAAACATTGTTCACAAATTTGTCTAAATCTGTTAGTGAGCACTTTTCTTTTGCCGAGATATTTCATCCACCTCACTGGTGTGGCATATCAAGATGCTGATTAGACAGCATGATTATTGCAAAGGTGTGCCTTACCTGGCCACAATAAAAGGTCAGTCTAAAATATGCAGTTTTATCAAACAGCACAATGTCACAGTTGTTACAAGTTTTGAGGGGCGTGCAACTAGCATGCTGACTGCAGGAATATCCACCAGAGCTGTTGCACTACCATAAGCCATCTCCAAAGGATGTTTTTTTGAGACAATTCGACAGTGCATCCAATTGGCCTCACAACTGCAGGACATGTGTAACCACACCAGCTCAGGACCTGAACATCCAGCATCGTCACCTCCAAGATCATCTGAGACCATCTACCCCAACACCTGCTGCACCAATTTATTTTCATAACCAAAGAGTTTCTACATAAACTGTCAGAAACAGTCTCCATGTGCTCATCCGCTTGTCGTTCTCATTGAGACTCTACACCTAACTGCAGTTTGTTGTAGTAACTGACTTGAGTAGTCAAATTTTCACATTCAATGATGTCTGGCACATTAGAGAGGTGTTCCCTTCACAGATTAATCTCTGGTTTCTTTGTACACTGCAGATGACAGACTGCGTGCATGGTGTTGTGTGGGTGAGCAGTGTGCTGATGTCAATGTTTTGAATCAAGTGGCCCATGGTGGTAGGGTTATGGTATGGGCAGGATTAGGTTATGGACAAGGAACACGGATGCATTTTGTTAATGCCATACTAAATGCACAAAAATAATGTGACGAGAGGCCCATTGTTGTGCCATTTATCCCCCAAACAAAGCTTAAAAAAGTCCCAGTTCTGGCATGGCAAGCATACTCCCCAGACATGTCGCCCATCAAGCATGTTTGGGATGCTCTGCATTGGCGTATACATCAACATGTTCACGTTCCTGCCAATATCCAGCAACTTCGCAGCCATTGAAGAGACGTGGACCAACACTCTACAGGTCACGTTCAACAACCTGTTCAACTCTATGCAAAGATAGATGTGCTACACTGTGTGAGGCAAATGGTGGTGAAATCATAAACTGACCAGCTTTCTGATCAGTCCCTCTCAATACTGTAAAACTATACATTTTAGGGTGGTCTTTTATTGTGGCCAGCCTAAGACACATCTGTGCCATAATCATGCTGTCTTGTCAGCATCTTGACATGCCACACCTGTGAGGTGGACGGATTATCTCAGCAATGAAGAAGTGCTGACTATCACAGATTTAGACAAATTTGTGAACAATATTTGAAAGAAAAAGGCCTTTTGTCCATAGAAAGTTATAAAGTCTTAAATCTTTGGTTTCAGCTCATGAAAAATGGGAGCAAAAACAAGTGTTGTTTTTATATTTTTGTTCAGTGTATATTAGAAACTTTCTGACAATCACTTACAACCCATGGAAAATAACAGACCCTTAAAACGAAGATTAAAGTTAACCCTGGAAACTTTTTGGCCACAAACACACCACAGAAAGTACAAAGATGCTGACATTTAAAATTTTGTCCTGCTCTTGACCTGAAATGACCTTACGGTCTTATTTGGCATGACCATTTGGCTAGTATGTCTTCTATACTGGCTGTTTCTCCCAACAGCTGTCAAGACACCAAACATTATGCAATATTATAGGTTGCATGAAAAGTGACATTTGTTCTGGAGAATGAAAAGAAAAATCACAACTGTAACTTTTGTCATATGCAAAATATATAGGCTACTTACTATAAAGATGGGTGCTGCCGGAGATTAGCAGTGCAAGCTTATCCTATTTCATTCATTGCCCCAGAGCTGTTAGAAATATTGGTACACGCAGGATACAGGGGCTGATTAATACAAAAATGTGCTTGGTGCTTCTTTCAGACAACATAGAAGTTTCATTTTCTTCATCCCACTGCGTTACTCTACTATTTGTGCTACATAGGAATCCAAGAAGCTAAGATTAGTGTTAGGGCGGCTTTGCACACTACGACATCGCAGGTGCGATGTCGGTGGGGTCAAATCGAAAGTGACGCACATCCGCCGTCACTTGCGATGTCGTAGGGTGTAAATCCTAGATGATATGATGAATGAGCGCAAAAGCGTCGTTATCGTATCATCGTTGCAGCCTCCGACATTTCCATAATGCCGATGCCGCGACAGGTACGATGTTGTTCCTCGCTCCTGCGGCAGCACACATCGCTGTGTGTGAAGCTGCAGGAGCGAGAAACATCTCCTTACCTGCCGCCGGCCACAATGCGGAAGGAAGGAGGTGGGCTGGATGTTTACATCCTGCTCATCTCCGCCCCTCCGCCGCTATTGGCCGCCTGCCGTGTGACGTCGCTATGACGCCGCACGACCCGCCCCCTTAGGAAGGAGGCGGGTCGCCGGCCAGAGTGACGGTCACACGGCAGGTGAGTGCATGTGAAGCTGGCGTAGCGATAATTTTCGCTACGCCAGCTATCACGATATCGTACCTGCGACGGGGCGGGGACTATCGCGTGCGACATCGCAGCATCGGCTTGCGATGTCGCAACGTGCAAAGCCCGCCTTAGGCCTAAGCCACACGGCATGAAAATCGGTGCAAATGGAGTGCAATAAAAAATTGCATTCCACTCGGACCAATATTAGCCTATGTGTTAGCACACATGAACAATTTATTTTCTCAGCCCTAATCAGACCGAGAAAACAATCGCAGCATGCTGCGACTGTAATGCGAGACTCTTTCTCTCGCACCCATTCAAGTGTATGGGGCGAGAGAAAAATCGCACTGCACTTGTGGTACACTGGTGTACTTGTGAGTGCAGAGCGAGAATCGCAATAGCTGGCTACGGAGGAGAGAGGGAGATAAATTCCTCCCCTCCTCAGTGCCGGCCTGCCCCCCGCAGCTGAGGTCCGCTCGCACGGACGGACCTCAGTTGCAGGGACACTCGCATGACACTCGGCTCTGCTGTACTGCCAGCATGAGCCGAGTGTCATGCGAGGGGATCGCTGTAATCCCCGTGTGGCCCCAGCCTTACTGTTTGAATAGGTCTTCATGCTCAAGAACTGAAAGCCAATGTTTCTTGCCATGATATAAGTATTATATTTTTTGGTGACTTTGATAGAAATTAGAGTTGTCTCACAAGTAACACATAGGACAGATACCAATTAGAAATGAGCAAATCAATCAAATTTTAGTGAATTTTTGGAATTCGCTAAGTCCGGCAAATTTGTACAACCTGCGATTCACTTTGCGTAAATTGCCTAAAATGGCAGTTTTCATTTGTACACTGCAAAAGATTGCATCAACCATAGAAGGCTCAGGTGATCCTAAGTGCGGCTGATGATGCTTCTATAAAATTCCTTGCAACAATCACATGGAATAACACAGCCAATCGGAAGGGACTATCATAGCCTGTATAAAAGATGAAGCAGAGAATACAGCAGCCATTTGATGCTGAATCTTGATAATTATAAAACTTAAGCCACAGAATTAGGGAGAGCACATTATATAACACTAAATAAACTGTACAGAAGTGGAACAGTAGTTGGGTCATCTGTGCTGCTGACTGATATACAAAAGAATTGTCCAGGATACAATGTAGACTTGATTCATTTTATTCCAATGGGTTTTTTTGACTCGTGATACTGCAGTACAGTAGAATAGCTGACAAGTTTAAACTTTTATCTTTGTGTGATACGCAATTTCACCAGGTGACCAGTCCCCTGCACCTTATTGTCCTTTATCATCAGAGAAGACCCTACTGTGCTTTTTGCTCCTCAGCTTTTTCATACATTCTGTGTGACCTCAATCAGAGCACTAAAGAAAAGTTACATCTTGAGGGCACTTTGACATTACTGTTTGCATTAGTTTTTGAAAGCAGCTTGATGCAGGTCTAGAGACATCAAAATGTTACACATCTATTCAGAGCAGTTTGGGTTTTGTTCTATTTGGAAAAACTAGCAAATTTGAAAAGTTTGGCTCCTCTCTAGTAGTTACCCTTTACACCATGTTCCAAATTATTATGCAACTTGGATTTAAGTGTCATAGCGATTTCATTTTTTTTTTCCCAATGAAACTAATTGATGGTATTGTGTATCACGGTTCTTTGGATCACTGAAATCAATCTCAGATACCTGTGATAATTAGTTTGCCAGGTGAGCCCAATAAAAGGAAAACTGGATGTTCCACAATATTAAGCAGGCCATAGTTTTCAAGTAATATAGGAAAGAAAAAGGATCTCTGTGCTGCCGAAAAGCAGCAAATATTGCAATGCCTTGGACAAGGAATGAAAACATTAGATATTTCACGAAAACTTAAGCGTGATCATCGTATTGTGAAGAGATTTGTGGCTGATTCTGAGCACATGCGTGTTCGTGCTGATAAAGACAGAATGAGGAAGGTTTCTGCCAGGCAAGTCCATCGGATTAAGAGAGCAGCAGCTAAAAAGCCATTACAAACCAGCAAACAAATATTTGAAGCTGCTGGTGCCTCTGGAGTCCCTCGAATTTCAAGGTTTGGATTCTTCAAAGGCTTGCTGTGGTGCATAAACCTACTATTCGGCCACCCCTAACCAGTGCTCACAAGCAGAAACAGTTGCAGTGGGCCCAGACATACATGAAGACTAATTTTCAAGCAGTCTTGTTTACGTATGTGTCGAGCAATCCTGGATGGTCCAGATGGATGGATTAGTGGATGGTTGGTGAATGGCCACCATGTCCCAACAAGGCAGCGACGTCAGCAAGGAGGTGGAGGAGTCATGTTTTGGGCCAGAATCATGGGAGACATCCAATAGGCCCCTTTTAGGGTTCCTGAAGGTGTGAAAAGGACCTTTGCAAAGTATATAGAGTTTCTGACTGACAACTTTCTTCCATGGTACAAAAAGCAGAAACGTGCGTTCAGAAGCAAAATCATCTTCATGCAATGACAATGCACCATCTCATGCTGCAAACACGACGAGTTGAGTTAATGCCAAAGAGCTCAATTTTTGTATCATCTGACCACAGCACCTTCTCCCAATCACTCTCAGAATCATCCAGGTGTTCATTGGCAATCTTCAGACGGGCCTGTAGGTAGGACTTTGCGGGCATTGAAGGATTTTAAGCCATTATGGCATAATGTGTTACCAATGGTTTTCTTGGTGACAGTGGTCCCAGCTGCCTTGAGATCATTATCAAGTTCTCACATGTAGTTTTAGGCTGATCTCTCATCTTCCTTATTATCCTGGATACTCCACAAGGGGAAATATTGCACGATGCCCCAGATCGATATCAATTGACACTCATTTTGTATTTCTTCCATTTTCTTACTATTGCACCAACAGTTGTCTCCTTCTCACCCAGTGTCTTACTTATGGTTTTGTAGCCCATGCCAGCCTTGTGCAGGTCTATGATCTTGTCCCTGACATCCTTAGAAAGCTTTTGGTCTTGCCCATGTAGAGGTTAGAGTCTGACTGATTGAGTCTGTGGACAGGAGCCCTTCATACAGGTGATAATTAAGACAGCTGTCTTAAATGCAGGTAACGAGTTCATTAGTAACGTCTATTTGGTGTGTAGAAGCCAGAACTCCTAATAGTTTGTAGGGGATCAAATACTTATTACTCTCTTCAAAATGCAAATACATTTATATAATTTTATACAATATGATTTTCTGGATTTTATTTTGGATATTCTATCTCTCACTGTTAATTTTAACGTACCCTTAAATTTATAGACTGTTTATCTCTGTCAGTGGGCAAACTTACAAAATCAGCAAGGGATCAAATACTTATTTCCTTTTCTGTATTTGCTCAATATTTTTTCCTTTTTGCTAGGGAGCAGAACTTACAAGAAATTATTCATTGGATGAAAGTATGTAAGACTCCATGTTAGCTGGTCTCTTTTAGATGAACCAGTACTTTCTCTATTTAGTCTTAGGAGTACTTCTCACATAGTGAGATCGCTGCTGAGTCACGTTTTTTGTGACGCACCAGTGACCTAATTAGCGATCTCGCTGTGTGTGACACTGAGTAGCGATCTGGTCCCTGCTGTGAAATCGCTGCTCGTTACACACACTGCTGGTTCATTTTTTGGACGTTGCTCTCCCGCTGTGAAGCACATATCGCTGTGTTTGACAGCGAGAGAGCAACGATCTGAATGTGCAGGGAGCAGGAGCCGGCTTCTGGCACCCTTCGGTAAGCTGTAACCAAGGTAAATATCGGGTTACCAAGCTAAGCGCTTTACTTGGTTACCCAATATTTACCTTGGTTACTAGCGTCCGCCGCTCTCAGGCTGCCAGTGCCGGCTCCCTGCTCCCTGTACACGTAGCCAGAGTACACATCAGGTAAATAAGCAAAGCGGTTTGCTTATTAACACGATGTGTACTCTGGCTAGGAGTGCAGGGAGCCAGCGCTAAGCGGTGTGCGCTGGTAACCAAGCGAAGTGCTTTGCTTGGTTACCCGATATTTACCTTAGTTACCAAGCGCAGCATCGCTTCCACGCGTCGCTGTGGGCTGGTCACTGGTTGCTGGTGAGATCTGCCTGATTGACAGCTCACCAGCGACCATGTAGCGACGCACCAGCGATCCTGACCAGGTCAGTTCGCTGCTGGTGTGATCGCTGGAGCATCGCTAAAGTGTGACGGTACCTTTAGGGGCAGGAAGTGAAACTTTGAATTTACTCTCACTCCACTGTGACACTTGTATGTGATCACTTTATACTCTTTCAATCGGCCTTTCCCCCATACATTAGCGCTTCCTAAATATTTGTATAAGTTAAAAGATCGAACAGTAAATATTTCATGTCCTTTCAAAATGAGTGACCATATCAAAAATAATAAAACATTTCAAATTTTGTGATAGATATAGGTGTGTGTGTGTGTGTGTGTGTGTGTGTGTGTGTGTGTGTATAAAAATATATAATGCATTGATCTATGCTGTGTTTGAGAACATAAACTGTTGAGACATGAGGGTCTGTCTTAAACTTGTGTTCTTTAAGTATAAGGGACACCATAGAGGAGATGGGTGTCACCTATTTACGTATATACGGTTCCTGACTAGTGTTTTTTAGGTAGCAAATTAATATATTTTACGAAAAACATGAAATCATTTTCTATCTCTAGTTCTGTAATTGTATGCAGGTAAAGATTATTTAAAGGTCACTAAAGGATTGCCACATGGGTTTTATTGACTTCACACCTAGCTGCTGACCAACAAGGATGACCTTTATGCATTTATAGAGGAATAGATGGCCCTTTATACAGTATTAATGTATACGGGAGACCTATATATAGCTGTAGAAGTATGTACGTGTATGTGTGTGTGTGTGTGTGTGTGTATATATAAATTCTGTATTAATACAATGGCAATTAATAGCAAAACATTGAAGGCTGGTATAACAACCATTATTTCAAGTTTATATTTTTTGCAATATTTCAATCAACAACTTTGTTAAAAGACACAAATTTTCTACAGGTGCAGGCCCACCAAGAATGACAGCCGCCTACATCTGAAGCATGGTAAGAACTTCTCTTTGGCTCTTATATTGTTATTAGATGGGATGAGCCTTGTATTGAACTTCCCATCTATCTTAAGCTAATTGTTCATCTGCTAAAGAGACCGGCTACTTTCTTAATATGGAAAAGTTTTTATCAGATCTGTTATAGAAGGTGATTGAGTTAAAATATCACCGGTTTAAAATGATACATTTTCACAATGGTTTTTATACCGGCTTTGTCAAAGTTGTAGGACTTTACTATTGTAAAAACACATCATAAAAGCATCACTTTCACACTTAGGACAATTTATCTGATATCTCCAGCCTCTGAATCTAAAGAATATTTTGAAATCCAGAATGAGGTTTGAGATGTTTGTGTTTCTTTACATTTTCCTATGCTGTACAGTTTTTAATGTAACTGTTCCCTGTACCTACAGTGGGTATGGAAAGTATTCAGACCCCTTTACATTTTTCCCTCTTTGTTTCATTGTAGCCATTTGGTACATTCAAAAAAAGTTCATTTTTTTTCCCCTTATTGTACACTCTGCACCCCATCTTGAAAGAAAACAACAGAAATGTAGATTTTTTTTGCAAATTTATTAAACAAGAAAAATTGAAATATCACAGGGTCATAAGTATTCAGACCATTTGCACAGTATTGAGCTATTACTTTCTTCCATCGCTCTACTGCATCTCTGCAGCTCTGCCACAGTAATCTTGGGGTTCTTCTTTACCTCTCTCACCAAGGTGCTTCTTCCACGATTGCTCAGTTTGGCTCGACGGCCAGGTCTAGGAAGAGTTCTGGTGGTCCCAAACTTTTTCCATTTAAGGCCACTGTGCGCTTAGGTACCTTGAGCACTGCAGAAATTCTTTTGTAACCTTGGCCAGATCTGTGCCTTGCCACAATTCTGTCTCTGAGCTCCTTGGGCAGTTCCTTTGACCTCATGATTCTCTTTTGGTGTGACATACACTGTGAGTTGTGAGGTCGTATATATAGACAGGTGTGTGCCTTTCCAAATAAAGTCCTATCCGTTCAATTAAACACAGCTGAACTCCAATGAAGGAGTAGAACCATCTCAAGGAGGATCACTAGGAAATGGACAGCATGTGACTTAAATATGAGTGTCTGAGTAATGAGTCTGAATACTTATGACCATGTGATATTTCAGTTTTTCTTGTTTAATAAATTTACAAAGATTTTCTACATTTCTGTTTTTTTCTATCATGATGGGGTGCAGAGTGTACATTAATGAGAAGAAAATTAACTTTTCTGAATTTACCAAATGGCTGCAATGAAACAGAGTGAAAAATTTAAAGAGGTCTGAATACTTTCCGCACCCACTGTAAAGCAAAGTTCCCATAATATCATGTAGGACTGCAAGAAATTTCCAAGTGCATGTGGGGTAACCTAGATATTTGCTTGCGAATCACAAACTGTTTTGTAGTAGCCTATGCATTTAGATTTTCAAGCAAAGATCAACAAAGCAAAATGCCCAAAGGCCCTAGTACATGTTAGGTAAATGTTGGCCGATCCCTTCAATGTTACTGAATCGGCCTGCCATCTAACGTGTTTGGGAGGCTCCTGGCTGAATTCTCACAACATAATCTGATGGGGGGGTCAATGATTTGATCCTTTTGGTTTCCGTGAAAGAAGTAGCAGCCAAAGAAGTCTGGCAGCAGCTCGTTCATAGAAGAACACAGGAGTGCTCGGCAAGATCCAGCATTCTTGTATATGGGGGAGTTGGGGGAGAGAGCTGTCAGCCGAACAATCATTCCACTTCCAGCTGTCTAATGTGCCTGGCCGCTTCCAACAAACTATAGAATATTTTAATGGTCTATTTACAGATATGATCACCACCATAGATGTTTTGGTACATTAACCACTAGAAAAGTGTGAAAATAACATTGGCTTTAATGGATTCTGTAGTTAGTAAATTATATATGAGATGAGGTCATGGGTCAATATGTTATCGTAGACTTTAAGACCCCAGGTAACTAAAATTTGCATAGACATGGAATAAACATTAAAAGCGAATGCTATTATTTTACTCCGAAGCAAAGTATACACATTATGAAGCTAAAGAAGCCTAACAATACTTATATTCTTAACACCGATGACATGTAAAAGTCATCAGTCTGACTAAGCTACAGTATATAGTCCGTCATTAGTCTATGATTAATAGAGTCTGAGTAAAGACTCCAGACACAGACCGTCTCAGCTAATCACAAAGAAGAGCGTCTCCATATTGGCTACCATGTGATGTTGACATTGCCGAGCAGCATTCCAGACCACTGGCTCCTGAAATCTTTAAGGTACAGCCAAATTCATGTTACTGCCTGTTCCTTTGAGCCAGGACATATTTGTAAATGTATGTACGTAATTTGCGAATTTGTTTTCCAGTTGTTTAAGCACTCTCCCTCTTTCCTTACCAAGTCTATAAAGTGGAATCTTAGAATGGTAGGCATTTCCTTTCATCTGGCACTGGTCCATTGTTTACGGTCTGTGTGGTCTGACTCCTTGCAACATGCCACTCTCGAGAAGGACCTTCTCTTTTTTTAATAAAGACATCTGTTAAGATCCGGACAAAGACGTTCTGTTGAGAGTCCTCACACACTGCAGGAAACTAGTTTGCAGTGTGCTGGGGATATTTCACACAGCGCTAAAAGTTCTGTGGGCATTAAATAGTGAGAAATATTTCTTTGGCAGTTTTTTACTTTTTCCCCCAAAATTTCCAGGAACACGATGTGCTAATTTTTGTCTGCACACTGCTTACTACTTGTCTGCTTGCTCGACATATGGAAACCATGTGTCTATTTACATGAGCAGTATTACTGAAGAGCGTTGTGTATACACACACTTTATATCCCTGTATTACAGGCCTGGTAAGTGCCATACTCTTCTGGTGTAACATATTGGATTATTTTACATGTCAACGTATTGGCAAGCAAATTCAAGCACATTTATTTTCCTTATGGGCAGCATCTTTCAACCTGGTTACCTCAACATTTTGGGGCCACTTATACCCATTTATCCCTCCTTGCAAACCATTCAATATTTTGACACATAACAGTTAATCTGAACCATCTCATGGGAATAAATGAGTGCAGACTTTATTTCTTGCCATCGCTGATTTTGTAAAATTAGTGTTCTATATAGGAATATAGAGAGATAGATAGCTGTTAATTATGAGAAAAGCTCTGTGTAATTTCTCTCATTGTGCCAAAGCTAGTAGTTTCACAATCTCCCCAGTTGTCTTTAATCATAGTAGAAAGTTTGCCTTTCTTTAGTTGTGGATACTAATGAAACCCACAAGGGAATGTTGCACCACAATTATTTGCAGGCTTATTGACTTAAGCACTATCACATACGAAATTATACTCCACCACTCCGTCCCTCCTGTTATTGACTCTTTTGTGTCTAAAGTATAAGCTTTATATATATAAATTGTAGATTCACATTGAAGGCAACAAAGCTCATAAAGAGAATGCCAAGAGTGTGCAAAGTAGTAATGAAAGCAAAAGGTGGCTACTTTGAAGAACCTAGAATATAAGACATATTTTCAGTTGTTTCACACTTTTTTGTTAAGTATTTCATTCCACATGTGTTAATTCATAGTTTTGATGCCTTCAATGTGAATCTACTATTTTCAGAGTCATGAAAATAAAGAAAACTCTTTGAATAAGAAGGTGTGTCCAAACTTTTGGTCTGTACTGTACATTATAAAATTAGTGTCTTCATAGATAATTGGGACTCTGTACAGTGCTGTGGAATATGATGGCACAATATGAGCAAAACCTATTCAAGTAACTAAATAAAAAGGGGTTGGCCTTTTAACAAGTACATTTCAATTGATTTACATCCGAATAATAACAAGTGCCACAATTCAGTGTATCTAAAAAACATGTTTCCCCTGTGCTGATATAATCTTTTAAATGTGCCCCTGCTATGTACTGTGTAATACCCGTGTCTGACCGTACAGGGACATGGTCTGATCATACCACAGATCCTGGGCAGGGGAGGAAGCAAAAGTATAAAGACATTATAGCATGGGATCCCAGTTGCTGGTTTCTGTTAGGTAAAATGTGTTTAATTAAAAAAGGCCTTTTGTTGATGTACTGGTCCAGAAGAAGAGGTCTTTGACCTTGAAACGCGTAGACCGATGAAATAAAAAGATTAGTATCCTTCATCAACGTTTCTACAGTTTCATATGTGGCTGATGCGTGGCTTTAACCCCTTCTATATAACTCTTGAATGTTCTTCCACGTGGGGCTGCAGCAGACGCCAGGATCTCATGCGTATTAGTAGTTGTGACTTTCACAACTATACTAGGTGAGTGTATATTTTCCATATATACCACACTGTCCTTTTGGTGTTACACTATTAGCGCTTCTTAATTTTAGATATACATTGACCTCGTAGAGAAGGGGATCTGTGGTTCTGTAAGGGGGTGGTCGAGCCCCTTCCCTTGGAGTCGTTGAACATGTTGTTGTTATGTAATGTTGCTTGAAAATATGTCTATATAGCAATAAGGTTTAGATGGTAGGCAGATGTAGTAGCAGTGTTAGTCATGTTAGCTAGTGAAATATTTGGTAAGGTATTGCTATGTGGGGTTCTTGCATAGGTCGCCCTGACTATAAAATTAGTTCAGGGGCATTAATACCTGAGAATATAATTAACTTCTCTATTAGGGGCTAGTGATAGGATAGGGTAAGTTATTGATAGGTTACATAGGGAAGGCTTGGTGGTGCTCGTGGGGAAGTTATGTCCCCATGCATAACGAGCTGTTGCCCTGATAACAACTGTGGCAGACGGAGGATTGTGAAGATTGGAATAATGGCAGTTGGGAGACCGACCTCTGAGAGAGAGAACGGACATGTAGCTGTGGCCAAGGTAGAAAGAATATCCCAGAGGGTTTCACGGTCCAAGGACTGAAGGACCTGGCTACTGTAATGTTCAGTGAGTGCAGCAGTCTATGAGGAAGTGAAGGATTACCCTGAAGTGTAACATATTATGGAAAAACCTGTGAACGAGTTGATGCCAAGTAAAGAAGTGCTGTTATCAGGTAGCACTCCATCATAGTAGATTTGTATGCAACAGACCCACAACCCTAATTTTGGTAGGGGTGCCAGTGCAAGTTACTGAAGACCACATCTGGCAAGGACTACTGCGTCCTGTTCTGTCACTATGGCCAGAGAAGTGCCTTGTGTTCCAGATGCTACCCTATTCACATCTCTTTTCTAAATAGAGGAGGTGGGGGGAAAAAGGGGTAGCTAGTAGTGACAGAGAAGAACCTTGTGCTCTTGAACGCTTGGGAAGGTTTCACCCTGGATAGTCAACTCTACTCACTTCACCTTTTAGGCTTGGAGTCTAGTTGTTAAAGCCTGATTCTCCGAACCCGTCGATTTGAGGCCACTCCATATGGAGGCTGGTCTCTAGCCTCAGCATTCTTTAGCATTCAGTGTCCCAGTCAGCATTTAAAGATAATGCTATCTTGACTTTAGTCTATTTTCTCCTCCACAAGTCACCCACTGCTTTCGACCTTCACAACCTAGAGCCTAAAGCCCACTTTACACGTTGCAATTAGTTGTACAATCGCATTTGCGATGTGACACGCCCAGGTTGCATACGGGATCTATGAGATTTCACGTTGGTCGTTCATTTGCTGTCACACGTGCGTTAGTAGTCTATGTTAAATTGGTCAATTTTGTGTGCGATCCTTTAGATCATGTGTTCTGTGACGTATGCATTGAGCACCTTTTTTTTTTTTTTATTTATTGACTTGCCAAGCGTGTGTAATGTGTAGGGATGCGTTTTTTACTATGTCATCTGCCATTCAGCTCTGCTACATGGCCGCTAACAGCAGACACAGACAGCCATGTAGCAGAGCTGAATGGCAGATGACAGCAGACACAGACAGAGCCGCACTGTCAGAATGAACTCGGGTGAACTTAACCCGACTTCATTGTGATGCTGCGGCTCTGTCTGTGTCGCGCCCTGATTAGCGGTCACCAGTGAAGACTCACCGGTGACCGCTAATCTCCTGAGTAACTGAAGTTAGCAGCCCTCTCTCATATACTCACCGATCCCCGGCGCTGCACGGCTTTCTCACTGCTCCGGCGGCTTTTACTGTTTTGAAAAAGCCGGCCGCCCATTAAACAATTTCGTATTCCCTGCTTTCCCCGCCCACCAGCGCCTATGATTGGTTACAGTGAGACACGCCCCCACTCTGAGTGACAGGTGTCACACTGCACCCAATCACAGCAGCCGGTGGGCGTGTCTATACTGTGTAGTGAAATAAATAATTAAATAATTAAAAAAAACGGCGTGCGGTTCCCCCCATTTTTAAAACCAGCCAGATAAAGCCATACGGCTGAAGGCTGGTATTCTCAGGATGGGGAGCTCCACGTTATGGGGAGCCCCCCACCCTAACAATATCAGCCAACAGCCGCCCAGAATTGCCGCATGCATTAGATGCGACAGTTCTGGGACTGTACCCGGCTCTTCCCGATTTACCCTGGTGCGTTGGCAAATCGGGGTAATAAGGAGTTATTGGCAGCCCATAGCTGCCAATAAGTCCTAGATTAATCATGTCAGGCGTCTATGAGACACCCTCCATGATTAATCTGTAAGTTACAGTAAATAAACACACACACCAGAAAAAAATCCTTTATTAGAAATAAAAACACACACATATACCCTGGTTCACCACTTTAATCAGCCCCAAAAAGCCCTCCTTGTCCGGCGTAATCCAGGATGATCCAGCGTCGCATCCAGCGCAGCTGCATGGAGGTGACCGGAGCTGCAGCACACACAGCCGCTCCGGTCACCTCCACACAGCAAATGAACACAGCCGCGCGATCAGCTGCTGTCACTGAGGTTACCCGCGGCCACCGCTGCATCCACCGGTGGCCGCGGGTAACCTCAGTGACAGCTCAGCTGATCGCGCGGCTGTCTTCATTTGCTGCATGGAGGTGACCGGAGCGGCGGTGTCTGCTGCGGCTCCGGTCACCTCCATGCAGCTGCGGTGGAAGCGACGCTGGATCATCCTGGATTACGCCGGACAAGGAGGGCTTTTTGGGGCTGATTAAAGTGGTGAACCAGGGTATATGTTTGTGTTTTTATTTCTAATAAAGGATTTTTTTCTGGTGTGTGTGTTTATTTACTGTAACTTACAGATTAATCATGGAGGGTGTCTCATAGACGCTTGACATGATTAATCTAGGACTTATTGGCAGCTATGGGCTGCCAATAACTCCTTATTACCCCGATTTGCCAACGCACCAGGGTAAATCGGGAAGAGCCGGGTACAGTCCCAGAACTGTCGCATCTAATGCATGCGGCAATTCTGGGCGGCTGTTGGCTGATATTGTTAGGGTGGGGGGCTCCCCATAACGTGGAGCTCCCCATCCTGAGAATACCAGCCTTCAGCCGTATGGCTTTATCTGGCTGGTTTTAAAAATGGGGGGAACCGCACGCCGTTTTTTTAAATTATTTAATTATTTCACTACACAGTATAGACACGCCCACCGGCTGCTGTGATTGGGTGCAGTGTGACACCTGTCACTCAGAGTGGGGGCGTGTCTCACTGTAACCAATCATAGGCGCTGGTGGGCGGGGAAAGCAGGGAATACGAAATTGTTTAATGGGCGGCCGGCTTTTTCAAAACAGTAAAAGCCGCCGGAGCAGTGTGAATGCCGTGCAGCGCCAGGGATCGGGGATCGGTGAGTATATGAGAGAGGGGGATAGACTGACATGGACTGAGAGTGAGGGACAGAGAAAGTGACGGACTGACAGAGATTAGTGCATGACAGACATTGTGAGGCGCTTCAGAACGCAGCTTTTCAGCTGCGCTCTGAAGCAGACCTTTTTTAAGCTGCGGTGCAGAGCGCACACCTGCGCACATAGCATCAGACAACAAAATCGTATGAGGGATGTCACACGTTACAATTGACTAGGTTCGTGCAACAAAACGCTCAATTCTAGAGAATGATACGATGTGTTTGCGATCACCGGTTTTGCGTTCAATCCTGATCGCATGTAGCTGTCACACGCAGATACCTCACAAACGATGCCGGATGTGCGTCACTTACAACTTGACCCCAACGACGGATTGTGAGATATATTGAAGCGTGTGTAGCGGGCTTTAGGGTACCTTCACACTTTAGCGATGCAGCAGCGATCCGACCAGCGATCTGACCTGGTCAGGATCGCTGCTGCATCGCTACATGGTCGCTGGTGAGCTGTCAAACAGGCAGATCTCACCAGCGACCAGTGACCAGCCCCCAGCCAGCAGCGACGTGCAAGCGACGCTGCGCTTGCACGGAGCCGGCGTCTGGAAGCTCCGGACACTGGTAACTAAGGTAAACATCGTGTATGGTTACCCGATGTTTACCTTAGTTACCAGCTCACACCGCTTAGCTTTGCGTGTGCAGGGAGCAGCAGCCGGCACTGGCAGCGTAAGAGCTGCGGAGGCTGGTAACGAAGGTAAATATCGGGTAACCACCTTGGTTACCCGATGTTTACCTTGGTTACAGCTTACCGCAGGCTGTCAGACGCCGGCTCCTGCTCCCTGCACATTCAGGATTGTTGCTCTCTCGCTGTCACACACAGCGATGTGTGCTTATCAGCGGGAGAGCAACAATAAAAAAACGAACCAGCACTGTGTGTAACGAGCAGCGATCTCACAGCAGGGGCCAGATCGCTGCTCAGTGTCACACACAGCGAGATCGCTAATGAGGTCACAAAAAACGTGACTCAGCAACGATCTCAGTAGCGATCTCGCTGTGTGTGAAGTACCCCTTTAAGCTGGGGTCACACTAAACGACAGCGACAACGACGTCGCTGTTACGTCACCATTTTCTGTGACGTATCAGCGACCTTGTAAGTCGTTCTTATGATCGCTGCTTAGCTGTCAAACAGCAGCCGAAGCAGCGATCATAACGACAGTGCTGCAACATGTGCAGAGAGCAGGGAGCCGCGCACACTGCTTAGCGCTGGCTCCCTACTCTCCCAGCTACAGTACACATCGGGTTAATTACACGATGTGTACTGCAGCTACATGTGCAGAGAGCAGGAGCCGGCACTGGCACCGTGAGAGCGGCGGAGGCTGGTAACGAAGGTAAATATCGGGTAACCACCTTGGTTACCCGATGTTTACCTTGGTTACAGCTTACCGCAGCTGCCAGATGCCGGCTCCTGCTCCCTGCTCGCTTCATTTCGTCGCTCTCGCTGTCACACAGCGATCTGTGCGTCACAGCGGGAGAGCGACGACCAAAAAATGAAGCTGGACATTCAGCAACGAGCGGCGACCTCACAGCAGGGGCCAGCTCGTTGCTGGATGTCACACACAGCGACGGGACGTTGCTGCAACGTCACAGAAAATGGTGACGTAGCAGCGACGTCGTTGTCGCTGTGTGTGACACCACCTTTAGGGTACCGTCACACTTTAGCGACGCAGCAGCGATCCCACCAGCGATCTGACCTGGTCAGGATCGCTTCTGCATCGCTACATGGTCGCTGGTGAGCTGTCAAACGGGCAGATCTCACCACCGACCAGTGACCAGCCCCCAGCCAGCAGCGACGTGCAAGCGACGCTGCGCTTGCACGGAGCCGGCGTCTGGAAGCTGCGGACACTGGTAACTATGGTAAACATCGGGTATGGTTACCCGATGTTTACCTTAGTTACCAGCGCACACTGCTTAGCTTTGCGTGTGCAGGGAGCAGCAGCCGGCACTGGCAGCGTAAGAGCTGCGGAGGCTGGTAACGAAGGTAAATATCGGGTAACCACCTTGGTTACCCGATGTTTACCTTGGTTACAGCTTACCGCAGGCTGTCAGACGCCGGCTCCTGCTCCCTGCACATTCAGGATTGTTGCTCTCTCGCTGTCACACACAGCGATGTGTGCTTATCAGCGGGAGAGCAACAATAAAAAAACGAACCAGGGCTGTGTGTAACGAGCAGCGATCGCACAGCTGGGCCAGATCGCTGCTCAGTGTCACACACAGCGAGATCGCTAATGAGGTCACTGCTGTGTCACAAAAAACGTGACTCAGCAGCGATCTCAGTAGCGATCTCGCTGTGTGTGAAGTACCCCTTAGTCCATATCTATTGCACACTAGTTCTTCACTAACTCTTTCAGAAGGAACTGCCTCCTACCCTATCAACTTACCCCTCCCATTGTGGGCTAGTCCCAACACTTAACTACTTCTGACCCTGCTCACTACCTATTGGTGCAGAACTCAACCCCCTGCAAGGACTGTGCACAACATCATATGTGAAACATTATAGCATACCATATTCCATGTAGTCCCACTCTACATTACACATCAAGACATCACAATACATCATGCATTGAATTAGACAGGCAAACCTCACATCACATTACATTGTCACAATTAACATGGCACATTATTTACAAAAGACGCAGGACATTATTCAAATTACCCTACATGATGATACAATAACGGGACTAGGTGTCTTTATGGGAAGGAAAGTGACAGTCCTTACAGAGAGACATGGGCAGGGTATGCAAGTCTAATACCCAACCACCACTAAACTAGACACAGAAATGAAAGCATCAAGACTCGTCCAAGAAATATCTGAAGACTGATTTTTTTAAAGGTTTAACCCTGCTGTTCTGTTCCCATGTACTATACACTTGTATTGCTCCCGGGTCACTATGACTTGAACAGAACAGCAGGGTTAAGGATGGATGAGATTAGAATGAGCACTGATAGAGAAGATGGATGGACCCGTGGCTGGATCAGTAACAGGCACCGACCTCTATATCTCAACTCTTAACGCCAGCAAGATGGTGGGGTAGTACTATGGACTGGTATTATTAAAGATGAGCTAGTTGGAACTTTTCAGGTTTAAAGGAATTGTCTAGGTTTATCATGGAAGTCTGCAGTCACTTTATGTGACTGCAGACTCCTAAATCCTCACATCGCACAAAGCACATGCTGTCAGGATTCTCTGAGATCAGCACGAGGAGCGGGAGGCCATGTGACCGCAAGTATGCGATATTCATACTTCCAGCCACATTCTGACTAGATGCCTGTGGCTTGCTCAATACAAGAATTGAACAATGCCGCGCATGTCAATGCAGCTGGAAGTAGGCACAGCCCATACCACCCAGTCTCGTCAACGGTTGTGAGCACCGTGAGGATTCACAAGTCTGTAATCACATAGTGACTGCAGACTTTCGGGAAAAATCTGGACAACCCCTTTTAAGCAGGGCTGTGGAGTCGGAGTCTGAGTCGGAGCTCATTTTGTCGGAGTCGGTATAAAATGCACCGACTCCGACTCCTAAAATATATAATAAATTGGGGACAGTAGTGCAAGGCAGAATGTGCTGAATATTTTACTAAATAATAACATTTAGTATAATGCTTATATTTAAGTGAAAAATTTATTGTAGTACAATGTAAACATCAGACATTTTAATTATTTTTATGATACAATAATCAAGATATTTAGAACATAAAATATATTTATTGGAATACAACTTTAGAACACAAAAAACTGTAATAAATTGTAAATATGTAATACAATATGTTATATATATATATATATATATATATATATATATATATATATATATATATATATATATATATATATATATATATATATATATATATATATATATATATATATATATATATATATATAGACTGGTCGGATGGGAGTCTCCGTTTTCCGGGTCCCGTGCCTCCTCTTTTGGCCATCTTTGTCATCCTTTTGAAGCTAGTGTGGATGACGCGTTCTATGTCACCTACACTAGCTGACAGTGAGGTCCTGCACAGGCGCTCTTTGATCTGCCCTGCTCAGCAGATCAAAGTGCGCTTGCGCAGGACCTCCCTATCTGCTAGTGTAGATGATGTAGAACGCGTCATCCACACTAGCTTCAAAATGAGGACAAAAATGGCCGAAAGAGGAGGCACGGGACCCGGAAAACGGAGACTCCCATCCGACCAGTCTGCTCTGAATCAACTGTTAGGTAAGTGTTAGGCTACATGCGCACGCTGCAGTGTTTTCTGCATACAAACTGCACCCAAACTGCAAACAAAACTGCACCTTGTCAGAGAGACCTTGGAAATGTAAAAAAAAAATGCTTGTAATGTAGGTGCCTTTCTGGTGCGTTTTTGACAGCATGCGTATTTGTGACAAATGATGACAAAAACGGTAGAAGAATTAACCAGCTTCAACTTTTTTGTCACAAACTTTTGATAAAAAAACGCTGACAAACGGCAATGTGCGAACAGCAAATCTGACATCTCACAGACTTTGCTGGGAAGTCATATGTCAGAAAGTTCTGACAACAAAACTGCACCGAAAAAGGGAAAAAAAAACGCAGCGTGCTCATGTAGCCTTATACACATCCGGTGACAGGTTACCTTTAACGTTAAAGGCACAAATTCCAGTTTTGATAGTAATTAAAGCACTAAAGGTTGTACATTGACCCAAGCAATTTATCGCCCATCTATTTAATCCCTACCAATTGCGAATGGGAACTTGTATCCCCTGTTTTTTCCTGTAGAGCAGCTAATTCATTCAAGTCTGTTGATGACAGCACAACTCTTGCTTGTCTACATCCATATATCAGCTTTGTATAGGAACGGCAGAGCACATGCGTGACCTGCTGCTCCATTCCAATCCTTGGGGCTTCCATCTTACTTTTAGAGAAGAGTGAGGAGCCCAGGTCCCCTCTTCTGTCAATCAGTAGGTTCATTGTAATAGCTTAAAGAGGTTGTCCTCTATTTTTACATTGATGGCCTAACCATAGGATAGGTCATCAATGTCTGATCAGCCGGGGTCTGACAACAAGCACCCCTGCCGATCAGCTATTCTCTGAGCCGGCGGCAGCAGCAGGCAGCGACAAATGCTCATTTCTGGAACTGTCCCATTTTCTTATTGCTCTACTAGTAGCACTGGCCGGCTACTACACATTCACCTCCTATTGATATAAAAGCGGTGTGGATGTGCAGTACCCGATCATGGCTGCTATCAGTTGATGAGTCAATGCCGGTCCTGAGCATTTCTGGTCACCTGCTGTCGCCATTGGCATGTAAAATGGCTGATCGGTGGGGGTGCGGGATGTCGGACTCCGGCCAATCAGACATTGAAGACCTATCCCAAGGATAGGCCATCAATGTAAGAGTAGTGGACAACCTCTTTAATTATACTAGAATCGTCCTTTAGGTTTTGTTGAGATTAACTCCTGCCTGTATAGTTTGAATAAATGAATCCACATTGATTTCTATTTCCTAACTCTATATATTTGTGCCGAGATTTGTAAATTGTGTTTGGGTTGACACAGTATTGCTCAATTTAGATTTGGGTACAAATACTTGGCAGCAAATTAGATGTATTAATTATTTCTCTATAATACGGTATTAATGATTTTTAGTCTTCTATGTCCCACTGTTCAAAGTGCAGGCCACTTGTTTAGGATAGACTGACCCCTAATGGTAGATTTGTTTATTGCGTACGTTTTTTTTGGGTTTTTTTTCAGTTATGAAAGACTATATTGGTATTAAAAAAATGCACTAACTTTGTTACTGCCACTTTTATGTGAAATATTTGATATTTTAAAACTTAGTGTCATCAGTGAAATAATACAGTGGATATAAAAAGTCTACATACCCCTATAAAAATGCCATTTTTTTGTAATGTAAAAAAATCAGACCATGAAGAATCGCTTTAGAACTTTTTCAACATTTAATGTCACCTATAATCTGTACAATTCAATTTAAAGAACCAAAATGTTGTAAGGGTAGGTAAAAAAATTAGCATGGCATATGTAGAGATGACAGTCTTTGCTCAATCCTTCCTGCAGTAGCTGCTCTAAACTGACATATTGACAAGGTATTTCCTGTGTACAAAACTCTTCAGATCAATGCACAGATCTTTCAATTGGATTCAGGCTGGGTCATTCCAAAACTTCAATATTCTCCTGGTGAAGCCATTCTTTTGCGGATTTGAAGGTATGCTTAGGGTCATTGTCATGCTAAAATCGGTAGGATGTTTAGCAGCGGCCTGAAAGTTTTGTTGAAAAAAAACAAATCACTGATATTTGTAAATGTCCATAATTCCCTCCACCTTGACTAAAGCATCAGTTCCAGCTGCTGGAACACAGCCCCAAAGCATATTGCTGTCTTCACTATGTTTCACTGTGGGAATGGTGTTCTTTTGGTGATGTTCAGTGTTTGCTTTGCACCAAACATATCTTTTGAAATTATGGCCAAACCGTTGAGATTTGGTTTAATCAGACCATAACACTTTTCCCACCTGTTTTTGGCAGACTTTATATAGGTTTTGGCAAAACATAGCAAGGTTTGAATGCTTTTCTTTACAAGAAAAAGCTTCTGTCTTGCCACCATAGCCCATAGGCTAGACATATGACGAATACAGGAGATTTTTGTTACATGTAGTACAGAACTAGTACTTGACAAAAATTCCTGCAGCTCTTTAAATGTTAATAACATCTTGCAGTCCCATAGACCAATTTTATTGTATTTCTATCAAGTTTTGAGTGACATCTAGACCTAGGTAATGTCACTATTGTGGAATATTTAAGCCACTTCTTGATCACCGTTCTCAGTGTCCCACAGTATATCTAATCTATCTAATGCCATGGAAATTGTTTTGCACCTTTATACTGACTGATAATGTACAACAATGAGATCCCTTTGCTGTGTTGTAAGCTGCTTATATACTATGGCTTTTGGTGTGAAATGTATCTAAGAAAATGTAAGAAAAAAATCCAACTAAAACAGCTAAACTTTTTATATGCGGTTAATCAGAATCACATTAAAGGAAACCTGTCCGCGGATACATGCTGCCCAAGCCGTGAGCAGCATATTCCTGCCATTGGATCCATGATCACAACCAAGTATTAACATACTTTCTGCTCTAATCCTCAGCGGCTTCTTCCTGCCCTTTAACAGTGGCTGAAAAGGTCTCTGCCTATGTGCACGTATTGGCAGAGACCTGTCAGTCACTGTCAGTGAGCGGGGACCCTCCTGTGTGACAATTTCACAGCATGGCTCACTCCACAGCAGCTGCTAAACGTCTGTTTTTCTCCTTAAGTGCCGCAGCATTTCGGCATGAAACACACCTTGCTGTGATCATACAGTTTGGGCAGCATGGATTAGCTGACAGCTTCCTTTAAATGATGGCATCTAAGAACTGACTACTATTTAACAGTTGTGTAAATGTCATTGTGTAATTCTGAACAGAACCTCATCACCAATAAGAGGATGTTCATGCAATCATGCAACTACATTATTTTAGGTTTTATTTTCCCACTTCAAAATAATTTGTTTGCTTCTCAATGGGTTTGTCCGAGCTTAGGCTAAAAGTCTGCAGTCACACTGTGACTTCACACTTGTAAATCCTCACACCGGACACACTGAGTGCTGTGAGGATTCTTTCCTGCTGGCACCATAAGCAGCAAGTGTGTGACCGCAAGTATGTGATGATTCGCATACACACTGCCGTGTGCCGACTAGTTGGATTCGGCTTCACTCAATGCAACCGTATTGAACAAGGTCGGACACGGTCTAGTTGGAATGTGGTCTAAAGTATGCAAATCACATATACTTGCGGACATGACCACCCGCTCACAGCACCAGAAAATCCTTATAGCATCTCCAGTGTGCAAGATGTGAGGATTCACAAGCCTGCAGTCTCATAGTAGAGTATAACCGAAGACCAGACAACCTCTTGAAAGGTGGAAAAATTCTGAAATTCTTCATATTGGTATTTTTTCTTTTGCATGACATAAACCTGGCATTTTAATTGGGGTGTGCAGTCTTTTTATATCCATGCTATGGATATAAAAAGACTGCACACCCCTATGGATTCCATAGTGTAAAGGCCCCGTCACACTAAGCAACATCGCTAGCAACATCGCTGCTGATGGACAACTTTTGTGACGTAGCCGCGATGTTGCTAGCGATGTTGCTGTATGTGACATCCAGCAACAACCTGGCCCCTGCTGTGAGATCGCTGCTTGTTGCTAAATGTCCTGGGCCATTTTTTTAGTTGTTGCTCTCCCGCTGTGCAGCACAGATCGCTGTGTGTGACAGCAACAACTAAATGTGCAGGCAGCAGGAGCCGGCTTCTGCGGACACTGGTAACCACGGTAAACATTGGGTAACCAAGAAGCCCTGTCCTTGGTTACCCGATATTTACCTTCGTTACCAGCCTCCGCCGCTCTCACTGTCAGTGCCAGCTCCTTCTCCTTGCACGTGTAGCAGAGTACACATCGGGTAATTAACCTGATGTGTACTGTAGCTAGGAGAGCAGGGAGACAGCGCTAAGCAGTGTGCGCGGCTCCTGCTCTCTGCACGTGTAGCTGCAGCACACATCGGGTAATTAACCCAATGTGTGCTGTAACTAGGAGAGAAGGGAGCCAGCGCTAAGCGGTGTGCGCTGCTCCCTGCTCTCTGCACGTGTAGCTGCGTGCGCTGGTAACCATGGTAAATATCGGGTTGGTTACCCGATATTTACCTTAGTTACCAAGCGCAGCATCGCTTCAGTGCGTCGCTGCTGGCTGGGGGCTGGTCACTGGTTGCTGGTGACAGCTCACCAGCAACCCGTGTAGCGATGCTCCAGTGATCCCTGCCAGGTCAGGTTGCTGGTGGGATCGCTGGAGCGTCTGACTGTGTGACCTCTCACCAGCAACCTCCTAGCAACTTACCAGCGATCCCTATCAGGTTGTATCGTTGTTGGGATCGCTGGTAAGTTGTTTAGTGTGACGGTACCTTAACACTGCTGGTAAATACGCATGTCTAAGGAAAAGGCAACCCTTTCTATTGGGCAGTTGTCTTATTTTCTTTATCCACTTGGTCAGTGATCTCTAAATTATGGTAGTCCAGTAGTCGTAGAGTTACATTAAGCCTGTGGATGCAAGAAAACAACAGACGTTGTAGTATTGCAACACCTGAAGAGCAACTACTCCTGTAGAGAAATCTTTTGCTTTTACCTACAGCTTGAAAAACCATATCTGTTCCTAATCCCACCTTTAGTATTCATTCATTCATTCATTCATTCATTCATTCAGTGTATGGTACAATTCAGTATTTGATGTCAGTTCGGCATTGCTTTTGTATGTGTATCTTGGCTATAGTTGACCTTTTTAAGGAATTTGTAGAATCTTACAAAGTTAATATACATAATGGAAGCCCTACAGCTGATATTTCACTGAATTGAACCTACTTGACTGGCCATGTGTAGGTTAACCGAGAGTTTCATGCTGTTTCTTTAATAATGCGGAGCAGTGTTTGTTCACAATTGTAGCATGCCGGCTCTTTTGTTGAATTGAGAGCCACTTGTGAGCGTCTCAGAAAATATCATGTTGCCCTCCCCTGCCTTACAGAATGAGCCATCTGTGAGGGCTTGGAGAACACAGCCTTCATGACATGCCTGTGAAGTGATCTGCTAAATTCTCATATTCCCATGTCCACATAGCGCCCGTGTCAACTGTGTGTGGCTAACTTTATTATTTTCATTTTCTTATGGGTGTTAGGAAATGCGTTTTCAGATTTCACTTCATCCAAGATTATGTAGTGCCTGTACCCAATGTCAGATTTTTCATGGGTGGATCATATGATTTTATATGCCTGCTCAAACTTTTGACCTTCCAAAAGTCTACATACTTTATGTAACGGATGTGATTTATTTTACTTGACTGGATGCAATATTTGTGTGTGTTTTCCTTGCCAAGAAGAATGAAGATCCCTCTATCAATTTGTGGTGTAGCTCACGTCACTAACACCCTGAACCCAGAACTCTTCCTATTAGGTTGAGGTTTTGGTCTGGAAGCCCCAGACCTCAATCACTTGGGTTACTGGACATGAACAGCTGCTGCACTGTGTTTTCAGGCTTTAACATGTCATCTAGGCAATGTTTGCTGCTTTGTAGTGGGAATGTTTCAAGGATATTGGCAGAAATGTACAATGTAAATGGACAAAAGTATGTGAGAACCAACATATTACACCTACAGGAGCTTTAATGACATCCCATTCTAAATAGGCATATGCATTAATTGGTTGAGTTGGTCCCTCTTGGAAGCTAAAACTTTCGACTCTTCAGTGTGTGGGATTTAATGTACAGTACTTTTACCCATAAGAACATTTGTGAGGTCAGACAGTGATTTTTGACGAGAAAGCCAGACTTTTCCCAATATATCTGTCCTAGCTAATTCCAAAGGTGTTCAATAAGCTTGATATCAGAATCAAGACTCTACGTCTACCAGTCAAGTTCTTCCACACCAAAATCTCCAAATTATGCCTTAAGGACCTTGCTTTTTGCACTGGGGAACAGCCATGCCTTCTCCAAACTGCACAAAAATGTCTTGGTAAAATAAAAATTTTCCTTCACTGGAACTAAGGGGCCAAAGCCAAACCCTTAAAAACAACTCCCCAGCATTCTCCTTCCTCCACCAAACTTTATATTAGCACAATGCATTCTGACAGGTAACCTCCCAGCGTTAGCCAAGTCCAGATTTGTCCATCAGACTCGCAAGCCAAAGAGCATGATTATTCACTCAACAACACGTTTCTACTGCTCCAGAGTCCAGTGGCTGTGTTCTGTACTGCATTGTGTTTGGGGATGTAGGGCTTGTTGTATGCAGCTGCTCAGCCATGGAAAACGTGGCATGAGGCTCCCAACAAACACATTATATACTGTATGTGCTGATGTTAATGCCAAGGAAGATTTGGAACTCTGCAGTTGAGTAAACAGTTTATTGGTGACTTTTATTCACTCAGCGACTTTCTTTATAACTTTACCTGGTCTACTACTTCATGGCTGAGTTACTGTAAAGCTTATCAAGCAAGTCTTGGAGTCACATGGTCCTGATTCATCAAGAGCCTTACGGCTCCTAATGAATCACAAGCGTCTGAAAAGTGGAGTGCACCACTTTGCTAAAAATCTTAATCTAGTCAGTGACTGGAGTAAGATTTCTGGAGTAAGGAATGGCGCAGTTCATGATAAACTAGACTAGATTTGGTGTGACGTCTCCATCCCCTCAGCTCTGCCCATATTGGTGGAGCTGGGCAACACTGGCGTGACAATGCAAAAAGTCACAATTTTTATGCAACACAGAGTTGCACAGATATTTTTCAACTGTTCAAAGCTTTCTACACCAGTTCTTTGGCATAAAAGCTTTGATTAATCCTGGTCATCCACTTTTCAATAATACCACTCACAGTTGGTTATTGAATATTTAGGAGGAAAGACATTTTACGAGCGGACTTGATCAACAGTAGCATCCTGTTACTGTACAATACATGAATGCAGTGAGCTCTTTAGAACAGCCCGTTCTTTCAAAAATGTTAATGGCATGGCTAGTGGTCGATTTTTATACACTTGTTGCAATGGGACTGAATGAAAACCTGAATACAATGATTAGGATGGGATTTATACCTCATGTCATAAATAGGAAATTAGACATTGTGGTATATTTTACTAGGTATGATGCTGGTATATATTATTTGTCACGTTGTACATAAAATGTAATGCCCATGTGCCTATATACAAAGTATATATGGCTCCTCAGTACAGTGATTTCTCAAAATCACAAAAAAAGGAATGTTCAAAGTACAGTTAACAGCCGGAGAGATCATACCAGACGCAACCCGAGATGGGACGCAACCCGAGATGGGCCGCACTGGCCGCAACCCGAGATGGGCCACAACCCGAGATGGGCCGCACCGGACGCAACCCGAGATGGGCCGTAACCTGAGATGGGCCGCACCAGCCGCAACCTGAGATGGGCCGCACCGGACGCAACCCGAGATGGGCCGTACAGACACAACCTTTGGACAAGAATGGCGTTGGTTGTGGGAAAAATAAACACTTTTTTCTTAATCTCATAAAATTCACACCTTACTAGTGGTTTATCAGTTTCTCAATATTTGTATGCATTGACAAATTTTAGAAATCTACAGAAATGCTTGAGTTTGATATGTTAACCTAAATTGACCTACTAGGCATGCTGATAATATAAACTGGGATTGTAAAATGAGTTTATTAACCGTTTCATGTGCTGACTCCCAGGTCTCGATGAAACTGAACCACAGTTATTTAGATTCTGGATGTAATATTACTGTGATTCCACTTTGATTCACTGTTTGCCAGAATGAGTGAAATCATTCTGTAGCTTCTTGAAAAGTAATTCTGCTGTGGGAATGGTTCCTTTTGGCTTTATCAGTAAACTCACAGCAGTGGCATTAAATATGAGGGACAAATAATAAGCACACAGTGGCTTTTATTCAGCCCTGATCCTAGGACTTCACATATGTAAAATGTGACTTGCAGCACTCTCTTTGAAGCCTAACCACAGCCAGGGTGCTGTAATTGCCGCCTTTGATTGTGCCGACTTTACTTGTGGATTGGGCCGTGCAGCGGCATGCCTGGCTTGGCAAGACTTCAGCAAAAAGCCCCCCAGTGAAGTCTCAGATGTGGGCAGTCCTTAGTCTGTGAGCCGCATGCCTGTGGTTTCTTAAAAAGAATCCTGATTTGACCTGTTTTTCTGTCTACACAGTAATACCAGAGTTTCTTTCAAAGGTGCTTTTCAGCTAAGCCAGGGGACTCTGCTTCCCGCTGGCTGCACATAGACTACAGGCTGCTGATGTAGATGTGATCTTCTACACAACTTCTGATGGTCATATTGCCTTCTAGTGTTTCTCCATAATGACCGATATAGGGGTCTCTGTTCCAGAGCTTTTACTGACGCCTCTGGAAATGTTTACGTCTTGGAATGTCCCTGTTTTTCATTATTGACCGAATCCATGGAATATTTCATATCTTGCATCATCAGTATGTCACTTACTATTTGTTACTGGGTTGTGACTCTGTGGCGGAGCTTTGTCTCCTTGTCACTAATAGTTCTCAATTAGATCGACTCTGGCTCCACAGCATGTGCCCACCACATTTTCAGCCTGCTATTATCTTCTTCAGTCTCAATATGTGAAATATGAGATCAGTATAAAATGACTCTGATTCCACCTCCGCACTTTAATCCCAGTGCGGAATTATTTAGTTATATAGCGCCATCTTATCCTGCAGCACTTTACAAACGTTAGGATCACCATCTCACAATTTGAGTTCACGATCAGTATATTTTTGCAGTGTTGGAGGAAACCAGAGACCTCAGAGGAACCCCTCACAAGCACAAGGAGGGTACTTCCATATATTGTCCTTGGTGGAACTGGAATCCAGGACCAGAACACTTAAAAATCTTCTCATCTGCTCCAAAAAGGCATGAAATAAGTCAGAAAAGGCGCAAAAAATGCAATTATCAGGGAAGAATGTTATGGTGTAGTTTGGCACAGACGTAAAAAAACAGTACTTATGCAGTGTGAACACAGCCTTAGGGCAGAGTCACACTGGAGTATGACTGGCACAAATGCAATGTGAGAAATCTGGCATTGCACTCAGCCCCATATAGGACAATGGTGCAGCATGCCTGCAAGTCTAGGTTCACTCATACAAGTCTATGGGTGTGAGTGAAACACCAGACTGTACTCTGATGACATCCAAGTGCAGTGCAATATACGCATCAGCTGACAGTGGAGAAGATGGAGAGATCACTTTCTCCCTCTCCTCCGCAATTGTGATCTGATCACAAGTTCGGATCACAGTATGACCCTCGGATCACGCTCACAGCAGAGCAGGAGCTGAGGGTCATTAGCATATTGCATCCAATGCTCTCACATCACAAATGTGACTCCAGCCTTATCAGACACAAAAGCCAGATTTTGTAAAATGAAGGTACATCAAGATGAGAAAGTTCTGCCAAATGTTCTTCACTGCCAAATAGGCTTATGGTGTGGTTAGGGGTGTGGTCAAAATTTGCCACTGCACGCACTACATAATTTCTCCCTCTTTCTGCTCTTCAAAAAATTGGGAGGTATGGGTTTAAGTCTGCAGTTGAGTACGCTGTGTGAGTTTGCAAGTCTACAGTCACATAGTGTGACTGCATACTTGAACCCTAAGCCTGGGCAACCCCTTTAAAGGGAACCTGTCAGGTGTAGTATGCACCCAGAACCACGAGCAGTTCTGGGTGCATATTGCTAATCCCTGCTTATCCGTCCCTGTATACACTAGCATAGATGAAAAGTATTTCTAAAGATCTAGGTTCTGCATCCCCACCAGAATGCAGGGCCTACCCATTAGGGCCCCAGAAGACCAGTGCGGGTAACACACAAAAACTCCAGGTAATCCCAGTTATCCCCAACAATCCCCCATACAATGGTACAGAACTAGGGTCGGACCAATGGATGGCCACCTAGAGGTGGAGCCAGTCCAGTCCACTAGTTGACCAGGTGGGAGGGGCAGACTGTGGACAGTAGTCAGTACAGAGTAGAGTGTCGAGGAGTGAAGGTGGACAGGAGGAGACTCACTGACACGGGGTTGACAGGGAGGTGCCGGTGGAGTACTCCCAGAACTACGCACCGACGGGATACAGGACCCTAGGACAGGCAGAAGCTCCAAGCCGACCTGTTAACACCTGCACAGCGAGGGGACCATGAAGGACCTCACTGACCCTAAAAATCCAAGACTCAGTAGCAAAGAGAGAGCCGGAGACAGGACAGACTCCCACCCCACAGGGTTCACACTACCGTCATTCAGACAGAAGTGGAAAGAAACCCCACCGGACGGGGACCCCCAGTTGCTTTATGCCACGGGGACAGGTGGAGGGGAAGAAGGTACCAGATTACCACACTGGCACTGGGACAAAGGGGACCTGAAGGTGAAACCAGCCGGCCTCGGGTAACCAGTTACCACCAGCAAAAGTGAGTAAAGACCAGTTGCACTGAACCCTTATGTGGACTACCTTCTTCCGGCACCCACCATTACACCTACCCTCTGGGGCCTGGCCCTGCTTGCGGAGGGCCCAACATCCAGGCTGCCATTAACACCAGCCCCAGTAGTGGGGCAGCAGCGGGTCCATTCATATAGCCGCAACACGGCAAGTGGCGTCACGTATGAACACTAATCTAATCCCCTGTAAATATATCCCCTTTACAAAAAGGGCCCAGGGCACAGAACCGGGACCGAGTACCCCATATTCCTGGGCGCGACACTGAGCGAGGGGACTAGTCCCCTGGGCGTTAGTTCTCCTGGCTAGTCGGCCCCACTAACATGCTAATGAATACGCAGCGTTACAGGATGATCTCAATCACCTCTCTGCTGCCATCGCTTCTGACGGGGGATTTCGGTTTAGTGCGCATAACCCCGGAGTTTGGATCATGCGTACCATCAAGCCGGGTGTACGCACCCTGGCTTCAAACTGAAGTAGTGCCCACAGGGACGTGCTAACATGCTAATGGGGGCGACTGGCAAGGGGACCTAATGCCCAGGGGACTAGTCCCCGTGCTCATTAGCATACTGTAAAATATCTTTAGAAATACTTTTTCTAAAGATCTCTTTATCTATGCTAGTGTATACAGGGACGGTTAGGCAGGGATTAGCAATATGCACCCAGAACTGCTGGTGGTACTGGGTGCATAATGGACCTGACTGGTTCCCTTTAACATCTCCTATAAGAACCACACCATGATGAAAAGTGACTATTTTATGCTACTGAAGGTCACCCAGCAGGTGCCCTCCCTCCAGCATCTCCCCTCAAGCCAAAGCAGGTAGGCTGGTGAGGATCCATCTCCTCCTATGCGGCCTATGTAGTTGTTTCTAACCTCTTTTCCCACTCTGGAGGAGTGCAAGATAAAATATAATTACATTTCTCCTCCAGAGTGGCCATTGTATGAGAAATGCGTGGCAGTCTGGAGCGTCCGTTTACAGAACCAGCCAGTGAGTTCTTAAATAGGATTTGTCACCAGATTTCACAAACTGCATACATTGATTAATAGACCTGATGAGGCTGGTGTAATCTTTTTGTAATTTTCAAAAATGCTAATTTTGACAAAACAATCAAAAGAATTCTGCAGCCAATCTAGCGTGGACTTTTAAAGTATGTACATCAGCTTCATCAGATGCAAAAAAAATCTTACTAATGCATGCAGTTTTTGTATTGTGAAATATGGTGACAGATCCCCTTTATCTCCTGGATCCCACTCTATCATTTGGGTCATATTTTCATGTAGAAAGGCACATACCCTTATAAGATACAATACACAAGATGAACATCTTATTGCAGAAGCCAATGTTACACATCTCTGAGGAGTTTATAAAGCTGAACTGAAGTCACACAAACAAGATGAAATGTTCTGCGTGCAGATGCTGAGGTTACAACTCCACCCTTCAAATATGCAAAGACCAAAATCAAAGAGGTCAGCAAGTTCAATCCCATGGAAAGAAACACTCGCCTTGACAACTAGTAATCCTGCGTTCCCATGGCTGGGCAGATTCCTGAGTTTCTCCAAATTCCTTCTGCTTTTACCTCACAAGTATGCTGTGGCTTCATCATAGATAGTGTTTATTCACTGATGGAGTAGTTCTTTAAATTTCCTGTCTAAGGCCCTGTGCGCACTGGAAAACGGAATTTTCTCAAGAAAATTCCGCAGGCACTGAAAGATTACCGCACCCGCGGTAAAAAACCGAGACAAACTGCACCCGAAAACCGCATACGGTTTGCTGCGGTTTTATCGCGGTATTGTTCGCGGTATTGCCGCGGTTTTGCCGTGTGCGGGTTGGTACATGTGTTTTATTACATTGAATGCAATAAAGCACATTGAAAAGAAAAAAAAATCATTTCCTTCTGAGATAGATAGCAGACAGATGAATAGATAGAGGGATAGATAGATAGGGGACAGATCGCTACATTTCCCCCGAGCGGTAGTGAGTTCACATTACCGGCCGTCGGAAATGCCCTGTGGTTACCTCTGCTGTCTCGCTGCGAGGCTGCATTCAGCGCTATGTCAGTGTCAGTCGCGGTTGTATGCAAGCATCGGAGGACGTGGATTACGCTGGAGCGGTGTGTTGGGGGGGTTAATAAACAGGTGAACGAGGAGGCTTATTTGTGTTTTATTTAAAATAAAGGATTTTTCGGTGTTTGTTTATTCACTTTACTTACGGGTTGACCATGTCAGCTGTCACATAGACGCTGCCATGATCAAGCCTGGAGTTAATGGCGGCAATCCGCCGGCATTAACTCCTTATTACCCTGACTGCCACCGCATCACGGCAGCAGGAAGAGCCGAGGACACTCCAGTACTGTCGCATAATGGATGTGACACTCCCGGGGCAGCTGCGGCTGATATTCTCGGCTGCGGGAGGGGGCGGGACATTAACCCTGCCCCTCGCCCTCCCCAGCCTGAGAATACCGGGCCGCTGCTGTGTGTTTACCTTGGCTGGAAGGTAAAAATACGGCGGAGCTCACTTGTTTTTTTTTTCTATATTTCCGTTTGATTTGTATATGTATTCTATATGTCTGTGTGTGAGTGTGATGTGTGTTTACTCTCCGCTCCGCTTCCTCTTCCTGTAATGACATCACTTCCCTGTGGGATTTCACGATTACATTGCAGTCAATGGAGTCAAATCCCGCAGGGAAACATGCAGCTGTCAAATTCCGCATAGTGCGCACAGCATTTGTTTTTTCCCGTAGGTTTTGCTGGTGAATCACTGCAGAGATGTTATGAACATTTTCTGCAGCGAAACATGCAGCAAAACCGCAGGAAATCCGCGGGAAAAATCGGTAAGTGCGCACAGGGCCTTATACTCCACCTCTAGCATCCTTATCTCTTTTCACGGCGCTCCTCTCGGTCACTGGCACTTTGTGACCTGCTGGCAGCTCCAGTGTTTCATGGAGGAAGCTGGAGGTAACAAATCTGAGAGCCTCCGTCTGGCTCGCATAGACTTGTACTGAGAACTTGTCACATAACTTCTAAATTACGGCCAATCACAAGATGGCAAAGCCAGACTGGAGCGATGCCGAAAAAAAAATGAAACTGTTGGATGGTGAGAATAAGACTAGGGACAGAGGCTTGAGTTTAAAGCACCACTGCAGCGCTGAAACAAAAAACGTTGGAGTGGTGCTTTTAAAGACCTAACTTATTGAAAAATCTTGTAAAGGGAACCAGAAACGCTATTTACTCACTTGCTTCCAGTCTTTGGGACAGTAGAAAGCTGTTACATTTAACTCTCACTACACCGTGAGTGCGCTGTAATTGTGGCGCCCCTGAGGCTTCCGTCGCCACAGGGTACTGCATCTCCCTTTTAAAATGTAGTACTCATCCTGGGTAAGGAGAGATTAATCGCTGGTGTTTCTCACATTTATACAACAAACACAGCTAGGTGCTTACCCACCGGGTGGGATGGCCTGTGGTAGACTGGGGTTGGCCATCACGAAGTGAGGGACAACCACCTGGGGGGGGTGGGCACCACTTGGGAAAAAGGGAAGGAGCAGCTTCACACATAGCCAGTTAGCCCCGAGCACAGCTTGGGGTGAGAGATGCACCTGGGACCTCATTCCAATCTTCTTTTACCTCACACTTCTGGAGCGCCATGGGACCCGTGGCTTGGAGCAGATAGCTTGGCCCGGGTTTTCTACAGCTACACCGGGATTCCAGGGTCTGTGGAGAGTGCAGAAAACAACCGCAGCCCATTCTATATTCCACCTACACCGGGATTGGAGAGATCCCGACTAGAAAGGACTCACAGTGGGAACACTGGCGGTGACCTCAAATTGCTCTGGATCGGCTGGGGCCCATCACGGCGGTGACCGGCGTCTCCCAGGTAAACCAGGACTGTGAGTAAAGAGACCTTGAACCCGCAGAGACTGTGTCCGCCTGTCCTTGCTGGCACCCCACGCTTCAGTGCTCGCTATTACTACTTCCCTCATCATCCTCCCCGGGGTCCGCTCCACCTGTGGGGAGCAGAAACATCTTAGCTGCTACTACCATCCACCCCGAAGGACAGCGACAGCAGCGGCGGCTATTCCCTGACCGCGTACCGTAGGTGACGTCACAAAACCAACCTCCACCATTATCATTCCTCCCTTCTTTATTGTACACCTCGAGGCCACAAAGCCGGGTAGGGTCACCCGTGACATCCCCAGGCCCTGTAATGAGTAAAGTTTAACCCCTTGCCCCGTGGGTGCTAATCACTTCCCTGCACATTGATATTCAACACTGCAGTGTGTGTGCATGTGTGTATCAAAGTACTGAGAACTGACTAAATTTGTGCTCACTGAATAGGGAATGGTGACTGTAAACACTCTCTGCACCGCTCTAGAAGCAAGGAGCTTCAGTGAGGATATACCTTCATTTTCTCCCTGTAGCTGCTGTTCCAGAAAGCCGGCTACACAGAATTTAAGTGCTGTTTACCTGCAGATTACCCCTATATGTGAGGTAAAGAGCATTTCTGGACTTAGGGGTACTTCTCACATAGCAAGATTGCTGCTGAGTCACAAGTTTTGTGAAGTACCAGTGACCTCATCAACGATCTCGCTGTGTGTGACACTGAGCAGCGACCTGGCCCCTGCTGTGAAATCGCTGATTGTTACACACTGTTCTGGTTCATTTTTTGCTCGTTAGTCTCCCATTGTGCAGCACACATTGGCGTGTTTGACAGTGGGAGACCATCGAGCACCGACTCTGTGTAAGCAGTGTACGCTGGTAACTAGGGTAGATAGTGGGTAACTAAGCAAAGCGCTTTGCTAAGTAACCCGATGTGTACCCTGGCTACGTGTACAGGGAGCCAGCGCTAAGCGGTGTACGCTGGTAACCAGGGTAAATATCTGGTAACCAAGCAAAGCGCTTTGCTTAGTTACTCGATATTTACCCTGATTACCAAGCGCAGCATCGTCACAGGAGTGGCTGGTCGCTGGTCACTGGTGAGATCTCCCTAATTGCTCACCAGCGACCATGCTGCGACACACCAGCGATCTTGACCATGTCGTATCTTGGTCGGAATCACTGGTACGTCGTTTAGTGAGATGGTACCCTTAATCATTTCCCTTTAAAACTGTAGGTGATTAATCCTCTCCCATTAATGTATCTATTACTATTGATTGCACTTAAACATCTTCCTAACAATTCACAGCTTATTTCAATAGTCATTGTCATAATAACCCACGAGAAAGGCATTCGGGCCCCTCCAGCCACCAGGGGCCAGGACCCAGTTGTGGGTGTTTTCCTCCCTATAGTGGCTTTCCTAATATCATCTGCATAGGAAAAACCATTATTGACTTCAGTGTGGGGTCATAGAGATCAATGCATTCAGGTATACGGCTACATAGATGTGGAATCACAAGTCTCCACACAAGGACTACATTTGGACACCATGCCATTAGTGAATCTACTAAAGATACTCCTGCATCTTATTGATAGAAATCAGTTGCTCTGTGACGTGTTTCCACTCACATCAAAATCCAAAAAATAAGAGTTGTGATGTCCTTTATTTGTAATATTTACACATACATAAGACCAGTCCCACCTCCGGACAGACAAACTGAAGATCGTATACACACTGAAAGAACTATGAAGTAAATTGATTGCGCTTTTAAATAAAACGAAAACATATCTGAGCCCTAAAACAGTTATTTGAAACCCAAGCAGAGAAGGTCCAATATCATTTTGGAATTTTTTGAGAAGGATAAAATTACATAAAGCTATAATCATTCTTATGATGAATGATATAGTTGTTCCTGAATTCAGAAAATCAGGCTTTCAACCATCATCCTATAGTAGTATAGTCCTAGTGGCATAGTCTGTTTATAGAGGTGAGATTATCAATCCATGGAGGCTAGAGTGAACTTTCCTGAAATTCACGGTTTCATGTGAATTCTAATATCACGGTTTCACGTGAATTTGCGGTTTGCAAAAAAGAGAAACTTGTCCAGCACCATTTTCCACACTGCTGAAGCATCAGATAGCAGGCTTTTTTTTTTTTCTTCGCAGCCGCGCGGGCCTCCCCGTAATGTCCTGCAGCTATGACATTTAGAGGATTATCATACTTTGTACAGTAGTGATCAGTCCTGATGTTATGGCTAGTGGGGTCCTCTCTCCTGTAGAGTATAAGCTCTTATAGTCAGCGGGATCCTCTAGCTCTCCTGTAGAGTGTAAGCTCTCGTGGTCAGCAGGGTCCTCTTTCTTTCTCTCCTGTAGAGTGTAAACTGTTATGGTCATCTGGATTCTCTCTCTCTCTCTCTCTCTCTCTCTCTCTCTCTCGGTTAACAGGGTGCTCTCCTCTGTAGAGTGTAAGCTCCAGTAGTCGGCAGGGCCCTCTCTCTGTCAAGGTGTACACTCTTATGTTTAGCAGGGTCCTCTCCTGTGGGGTGTAAGCTCTTATGGTTATCTGGATCCCTTCTCTCTCTCCTGTAGACCTCTCCTGTAGACTGTAAGCTCTTATGGTTAGCACAGTATTCTCTCCTGTAAAATGTAAGCTCTTATTGTCAGCAGAGTCCTCACTCTCTCCTGTAGAATGTAAGCTCTAAGTCAGTGGTATCCGCTTTCTCTTTCTCTCTCCTGTAGAGTGAAAGCTCTTGTGGTCAGCAGCGTCCTCTCTCTATCCTGTATAGTGTAAGCTCTTATGGTCAGTGGGATCCTGTCATTCTCCTGTAGAGTGTAAACTGTTATGGTCAGCAAGGACCTCTCTCTCCTGTAAAGTCTAAGCTTTTATGGTCAGCGGGGTTCTCTCTTTTTCGCTCTCCTGTAGAGTGTAAGCTCTTATGGTCAGTGGGATCCTCTCTCTCTCCTGTAGACTGTAAGTTGTTATGGTCAGTAAGGTCCTCTCCCTCCTGTAGAGTGTAAGCTCTTATGGTTAGCAGGGTCATCTCTCTCTCATATAGAGTGTAAGCTCTTACAGTCAGTGGGATCTTTCGTAATGGAACCACGCTTTAATCCAACGTGTTTAGCCACCACATACATCAGATTATCAGATCTCACCAAATTCGGCTAATTCTGTCAATGGTAAATATCTAA